>NC_090253.1:22961634-23019616 GCF_037325665.1 Littorina saxatilis | reverse complement strand
CCCCCCCCCCCCCCCCCTTTCTTAATCCCTATTCCTTCTGCAGTCATGTACCTGTGCAGGCGCTTGAAACTGCTTAGGACGGAAGATTGGTTTGTAAATTTAAATTACTATTTTCGATACATTCCATAATAGCCCCTGATGTATGGATTTTGGTTGACCAAATCAGCTCTAAAACTTAGGCAAAAACAACAACACAGCTTTGCTCATTATTCATAATTTCAGTAATAGATGAGTTTTCAGATTGCTGGTTGTCAATATTGATGAGTTTTGTTTTGTTTTTGTACAGCGGAATGGTTTAAAGTTAACTATACTCGTCAGACATCTTTAGATACGGCATCGTTTCTTGGTCGATGCTATGCTTTAACGTGTTGGAATTGGATGCGTACACCTCAAAGTTAACAGGAGTAACTGACATTGTGGTAACGGTGGAAGTTCGGACATAAACATAATTATGAGAAGTCTGCAGGAAAGTTCTGATTTCAAGCGCCTTTGTTTTGTGCTTCGGGTTCCGAATTCTGGCCACGCACATTACACCAACAGTGGTGTGAGTGGTCTATACGTGTAGACTGGTCCATCCTTTGTCTACTGAACCAAGTCTGTTTGTTAGATGGTAGCTGAGCTCAGGAAGTGGGATTTACGTGTCATGTTTTAAAGCATTTGGTAAGTGGTTTTGCTTTCTCTGTCAATCTGTAGTGAGATTTGTGTGTGTTGATTTTCGAAGAGGTTGTACTCTCTCTCTCTCTCTCTCTCTCTCTCTCTCTCTCTCTCTCTCTCTCTCTCTGTCTCTCTCTGTCTCTCTCTCTTTCTGCATGTGTCTCTCTCTCTCTCTCTCTCTCTCTCTCTCTCTCTCTCTCTCTCTCTCTCTCTCTCTCTCTCTCTCTCTCTCTCTTTATGTCCATTACAACTAATCTTACCAACATAAGTTAAGCAGCCTTTCATTGCATAATTGTGCTGGTCAGTATTTTCCAGTGTAACGTGTGGAATTGGCCGCGGTATTGTTCCCAACAATAGCACTATGCTTTCACCAGTAACTTGACATTACGAGCAAAACCCTGGAGATTAGGATGTAATATGTAAGACGCATGTAACATACATGACGGATGTATCATTTAATCAATGGGTAATTTTCAACATAGGGGAGTCCATTTTGCACTTACTATCATTTGTACATCGAGACTTGAATACACATATATATATATATGTCATTCGATTCACACCCGGAAGTATCGGCCAAATGACTGATTATGGATGCTTCACATAAAACCTGCATAGTTCCTCTCTGTCTGCATAAAATAAGTTCCCTTGTCCAAAGCTAATGTATTTGACATTGACTACAGTAATCTCTAATCGGGAAATTGACACGGAGCTTCAGTTTCCAAAACACCGTTGACAAGACTCACAGAAACTGAGGATAGTCTGAAATATGCACTGTAACAAAAACTGGGTATATGGCCTTGAATACTTAAATTTGTAACTGCAGGATATTGCTAAGGATAGTATAGAATGTCTACAACATAAACTGAGGATGACCATGAATATCTAAAATTGAGGATATTTTAGATTGAAAGTCTGGAAGATCTGAAACTTTGGGTAATTTACGTGGAACATAATTATTCCAGAATGTCTTCACCTGAAACTGAGGATAATGTGGGTTGAAGATAGTCTAGAATGTCTGCATCTGAAACTGACCATAATTTAGGATGAATATCGTACAGTTCAAATGTTTAAAACTAAAACTGATTCAGTACTGGGGAGATTGAAGAGCAGTAGAGTAGACTATGCACAACTGAAACTGAGGATATTATAGATTGAGGATAGTGTACTGTCTTTGAGGAACGTCTAGAAGTAAAATGTCCGTAACAGCAAGTGAAACTGAGATACCAAGAGATAACCAAGAGTATCCTCAACGACGGAAAATGATAATGCCCCAGAATCTCCAACAAAACACTGGACTCCGTGCATTCGGCTGCTTGAACTGTACCGTCACTGAGTCGTAGAAATGCTTCCTGGCATATTATTCAGCAATTATGATTGGTGTGTGCATGGGGGAGGGGCATGAATGGGCGGGCGGGGGGGGGGGGGGGGGGGTTATTGGCAAGAGCTGACCGATCGAGCCTGGTGTGTTCAGGTTGGCAGGACTGAACAGCAATTTATGTTCCTCCATTGTGCGTGTGCGGTATGTAGGCGAAGTGTAATTGGCGGACATTCACGGCTGCAGCCGGCACAAGTCACTAACAGAGGCACAAGGAACATAGTCAGGTCGTCATTTCCCGATTTTGACCTTAACCCCTCAAAAAATACCTCGGAGAATGTTTTGACTGTTTTGAACTCTGTGATGTCTGTAGATTACAGATCCGACGGATGACACTCTGTCATCCTTGGGCATTTTGATGTATTCAAGATGGCGGACAAGATGGATTCCAGACTGCAAAATAGTCGAAACTGCATGCTATAAACTAGCAGAACTGTATTTATTTATGTTTTCCGGGAGATAAAACGGGAGTTAATATGCATAACAACAGTTACATGATTAGCAGACACTATAACCCGAATGGCTGGTCTGTTGGGGGACCGTTAAAACTGGTTAACGGAGCAGGATGATATAGTTTTAGCAATATATTTTGTTCAGTTACAGCTAATGGTTTAAGCTTATATGTGTTGTGGGCTTTGATTACTGTTGCACTTCGCTTGACCTTCATCGCATTTCAAGGTCATATGAATGTCAAATGTTCATTCAAATGATAAAGGATTATACTATCTTTGAAGATAAAATGACGAAATGTGTTCATCTTCTTAAAACTTGCCATGAATAAAAACGTTCACCAACACTGAAGGTCACATGTTTTCAAGGTCAAACAATTTCAAGGTCATATATTTTAATGTCTGTAAAACCATCACTTAGCACGTGCATCACTACAAAGACCACTGTCAAGAAGACGAAGCTGAGATTGTGTGGCCATGTAACAAGAACAGGCGGGCTCTCCAAGACCATCTTACAGGGTATGGTGCGCTGAAAGAGAAGATAGAGAAGACAAATGAACAGAGGGACAGATATCATTACAGAGTGGATTGGGAAATGTTTTGCAACTTCCCAAAAATTGCTCACAGCCGCCAGAGGTGGAGACAGCTTATGAAGCGCTCGTCGTTGAAGTGACCCTACCATCCTGGTGGGTTCCAGAATCAATGAGTGACTTGGTCGGTGAGCAAGCAGCTGTAATACCCACAATAACTTAAAGTTATCTTGTGCTCTTTTTTTAAGAAGATCTAGTCAGGTGAGGAATGTATACATCAGACGAAAGGCCTTGTAAGGTGTCACAGCGCCAAGCGATTCGGCATATGAAATCCCTTTTGACACCATATACACAGTGTTGTGTCAGTTAGTGACGCCCCGAGGAGGTGTATTAGGCGTCATGTCAAGAGGCTAAACCTGATGTACCATGTCTCACATACAAAAGACCCCTATCTCATAACGTAAAGATCATGGCGAGGAACCAGGGATACTGGTTAGTATTCACTTCACCTCACCGATGACCACACAGAATGATGTGTAGTTTACCACTCCAGATGACCAGGCGGGATGACCACGCTGGTTTACCACACAAGATGACATGGTCATGCAGTGAGTTTCCAGTTTGAGGGCAGCCACCATCGATCCTTTTTTCAATTGCCGAAATGGTAGCGGATGACTATGCCTGATGACCAATAAATGACAACGCCCGATGATTACGCAGGATGTCATGTAGATTACCAGTACGGGTGACCGGTGAGAATTGCCGGTGCGGATGACCAGTGTGGATGACCTGTGCAGATGACCATGAATGATGACCAGTGCAGATGACCAGTGCGGATTACCGGTGCGGATGTCCAGTGCAGATGATCATGAAAAATTACCAGTGCGGATGATGAGTGCGAATGATTAGTGCGGATGACCAGTGCAGATTATCATGAACGATGACTAGTGCAGATGACCAGTGCAGATGATCATGAAGGATGACCTGTGCGGATGACCAGTGCAGATGATCATGAAGGATGAATAGTGCGGATGACCGATGCGGATGATCACAAAAGGATGACCAGTGCGGATGACCGCAAAGGATGACCAGTGTGGATGGCCGATCCAGATGACCAGTGCGGGTGACCGGTGAAGGTGACTGTTGCACATGCCCAGTGCGGATGACTACGATGGATGACCAGTGCGGATTTGTGCAATTTCCAAGGAGTAGACATCGACATAAGATGGCACACGCACCTTGACCGACTGCGCGACCACAGCATGCCGTTGCACATGGTAACTTTCTCCACAGCCACACTTCAAAATTAGCATGACTTCAGTTGGTGTAGGTTCTACTCCAGGCGGTTTTCTGCCCATCCTACAACCACCCGGAGTCAACTGGATCAAGATTTGGAAGATCCCCGTAGAATTGCAATACAGCCCTTTTCAGATGGACGTTCAGCAATGGGCTGATGTGGGCGGTAGTTTTTGATTTATGTGGACTGGTGCTTGGAGGTTCTAGTTAGCCAGGTTTCATATCTCTCACGTGATATGTTGTTTGAGATTTTGCACCTGTAGCACTCGCTTACAAACTGCAACATTTGCTGAAAGACTTCACCGATTTTCACGCATGGATCTTCTGCAGAGAAATCAAGCACTCCTACGAACACACTGGTTCATGAACAGCTGTCACCAGATGGCATACGCTTCCATCTACAATAGCTCTATCGTCTGGTAAACAATCAAATCGGAGAAAACTAGTCTCTCACGATGTTCTTTGATCATCGCCCGCCATTTTGTAAGATCAATTTACAAGTTTTATCTTCGACAGTGAAACCTGTGCTTTGGAACACCATACGCACTAATCGCAAGTCCACGAATAACACAGGTTTCACATCTTCTCAGCCTGGATGTAATTCCATACACACTCATGTGCAAATTGTTTCCATTCAGCAGAATGAAACACGTCAAATGCCTTTGTTTTTTGTCTTGGAAGAGGAGCTCAAGTACGGACACGGACAACACTACAGGCCATACTGTACGTGTCGTCATATTACTCATTACGTTTTCCCGACGTCATGAAGTTATGACGCCATTCTAGCCCTTTTTTCTATGGAATGCCTTTTGTGTCTAAATCAAAAAAATCAACATTTGCTAATTTTCCTATAATTAATTTTTTCTCAATTTGCCCAAGGATTTAAAGATGTCATCCTGCGGATTTGTAAACTTCAGGAGTTAAACTACCCAAAACCATTAAAACATTTTCCGAGGTATTTTTCAAGGGGTTATTGCCCTGCCGTAAGGACTAAGATGTTTGTTTGATCAGATTGATCAGAGAGAGAAAGCAAGAGAGGCACAGAGAGAGAGAGAGAGAGAGAGTGTGTGTGTGTGTGTGTGTGTGTGTGTGTGTGTGTGTGTGTGTGTGTGTGTGTGTGTGTGTGTGTGTGTGTGTGTGTGTGTGCGTGCGTGCGTGCGTGTGTGTGTTGTTTTGTTACCCAGCCGTTTCAGAACATAATGGTCGTGGGTGTTTGGGTGCCTTCGGCCTGAATTTCGTCAGTTGGATTAGTGTTGACTGCTGAGGCTTCGCACCCATGTTTTTGTTACTTTGCAACTGTTCCCATGCCTTTTTACATTTAGTCAAGTTTTGACTAAATGTTTTAACATAGAGGGGGGAATCGAGACGAGGGTCGTGGTGTATGTGTGTCTGTCTGTCTGTCTGTCTGTGTGTGTGTGTGTGTAGAGCGATTCAGACTAAACTACTGGGCCGATCTTTATGAAATTTGACATGAGAGTTCCTGGGTATGATATCCCCGGACGTTTTTTTCATTTTTTCGATAAATACCTTTGATGACGTCATATCCGGCTTTTTGTAAAAGTTGAGGCGGCACTGTCACACCCTCATTTTTCAATTAAATTGATTGAAATTTTGGCAAAGCAATCTTCGACGAAGGCCGGGGTTTGGTATTGCATTTCAGCTGGGTGGCTTAAAAACTAATGAGTGAGTTTGGTCATTAAAAATCGGAAACTTGTAATTAAAATTATTTTGTTTTATTAAACGATCCAAAAACAATTTCATCTTATTCTTCATCATTTCCTGATTCCAAAAACATATAGATATGTTATAATTGGATTAAAAACAAGCTCTGAAAATTAAAAATATAAAAATTATGATCAAAATTAAATTTCCGAAATCGATTCAAAAACTATTTCATCTTATTCCTTGTCGGTTCCTGATTCCAAAAACATATAGATATGATATGTTTGGATTAAAAACACGCTCAAAAAGTTAAAACGAAGAGAGGTACAGTAAAGCGTGCTATGAAGCACAGCGCAATCGCTACCGCGCCAAACAGGCTCGTCACTTTCACTGCCTTTTGCACTAGCGGCGGACTACGTTTAGTTTCATTCTGTGAGTTCCACAGCTTGACTAAATGTAGTAATTTTGCCTTACGCGACTTGTTTTTCTGTTAGTTCATGTGTTTTTGTCTTGTTTGCGGTCTCTGGGTGCGTACGGTTTTAATGTACGGGAGAGAGTTTGAGCGTCTCTATGTCTGTTCGTTTCCGAACTCCCAACTCTGGATCACCATCATTTCACAACACATCTGTGACCGCAGATTTATGATTTGGCCAATACTGAACCACACATATATATATATATATATATATATATATATATATATATATATATATATATATACCGTGTGCCTGTGTCCTCTCTCTCTCTCCCAATAAGTATTCGCAGAGTATTTTGGGATGAAGAGTCCAACAGACGGTGTTGTCCATACATCAGTAAACACAGTCTACTCCTCTCAGCAGTAAAACCGGTTGCATGCATCTCTCACATAGCGTACTGTTTATACGTGTGTACATACACTCTGCGTGTTTTTTACGTTCAGCTTCTTCACATCCCAAACCTATGGAATGAAATAGGACAAGTCTGTGCAGCTTTCGAGAGATTTGGATTGTGGGCGGTTTGGGTTTACTATACATCGGCAGTCGAGTCGCCGAGTTGTGTGTGGTGCGGTTAGAGAGCGTGTCAGAGTCTACTTGCATAAACGTGCCAGTGTATTACTGTATAGCTAGTTTTGACTAAGAATGTTGTGGCGTTGAACTTGAAACGAAACGAACGGTTTGGGTTCGTTGCTGGTATCCAGAGCGATTCATGGATGATTTTGCTTCAGCAAAACTTGTGTATATGACCAGCGTTATTGTGGTCAGGATCTGGATGGTATACAGAAAGTGATGTGAGACTTCTGCATTACTGGTAAGTATTCTGCTATAATTATTGTCCAGCGTAAGAAAATTCCGTACACAGTCTAGAGACATCCTGCTTCAATGCTTGCTGCCGCGCGAGCCGAGAAAATTTTCCCTCTTTATCTTCACTGCGCTGGCTGCAAAACCCCTCCGCGCGGAGGTGTTTTCAGACACAGGGTGTACACAGCATGATTGATGTCATTGTGGAAGATTCAGGCTTTGAGGCACATCAGCATGGAAGTGGTTTGTAGTATTTTGTGTAGGATTGGTCTGGCAGACATGTCAAAGATTCGAATTACCAATGAGTCTGTATGCCGGGTCTGTGTCAGAATGATCGAAAAATGATTCACATAACCCGAAATGCTGCCCATGGATTGATTCGTGAATCGCATGGGTCATTGCAGCTTACTAGCTCATGTTTTGACTGTTAAAACTGACGAGACAACTGCCTCGAAGTCAACAGATGTACTGCAAACACACACTGTCTGGCTCTCTGTCTCTGTCTTTCTGTCTCTGTCTCTCTCTCTCTCTCTCTCTCTCTCTCTCTCTCTCTCTCTCTCTCTCTCTCTCTCTCTCTCTCTCTCTCTCTCTCTCTCTCTCTCTCTCTCTCTCATATTCTGACTCTAATTGACTTGCAAATTGTTGCTTTGCACCTTGTCATGAACGTTTATAAACTACAATGTTTCATATAATGCGCTTATGTACATAAACTTATACTGTTGCACTAATTATGTATGTATGTATGTAGTAGTAGTTATTATAGTAGATTGAGTCCCTCTTTAGGGCGAGGGCCAGATGCAAAAAAAGTATATATACCAATGCTGATTCTGTTACCCTCGTAAAATAAAGAATTGTCATTGTCTCCCTCTCTCTCTTTCCCCTCTCTTTCACTCTCCCTCTCCCTCTCCCTCTCCCTCTCTCTCTCTCTCTCTCTCTCTCTCTCTCTCTCTCTCTCTCTCTCTCTCTCTCTCTCTCTCTCTCTCTCTCTCTCTCGCTCCCTGAGGTGTGTGTGGTTGTGTGTGTGTGAGCGGGAAGTTGACGACAATCACATGATGACTAGCAAACTCTGTGTATGGAATTGAATTTGGCATATTAATGTCAGCTATGTCGAGTTTAATATGACATTTCTTACCAGACCCCTTCACGAAGCAAGGAAGCATATTGTTTGTTCTCCACTCGTGCATATAGTTTTATGGTGGCAGCTGCACAATGCATTTCATAGACGATGAAGGAGATAGGTACCAAGTCAGTGTTCTGTTCTGTTTCAGTTTTTTTACGTACTGGTTTTTGCACTGAATTCTGTCACCAGCTGTCTGTGTGCTGGTCTCAGAGTCAGAGCATTCTAGACAGTTCCATCGTGTGTTCCATTTGAAGCAGTTGAGTTCATTCGTTCGCAGACCATTATGGTCAGGTTTCATTTTCTTTTACAATACAAGAAGAAGAAAGAAGGAAAGAAAGGGGCACATTAGGATAAGTGAAGTTTAAATCTTGTCGGGTAAACGCTAACAATGTTTGCATTACCGAAAGAGCGAACTGTCGTTTCCTTGTGTGTGTGTCTGTGTGTGCGTGTGTGTGCGTGTGCGCGTGAGCGATTCTTATATCTCAGAATCAGGCCTCAAGTACGCTCATCGTTGATTCAAAACTGTCTGTGTTATCTCTCAGCCTTGCGTAGCAACTACCGCCTTATGCGCAGATTGCATGCACATTGTATGGAGCAAATTATCTTTCAAGCCGTAAAATTGCTCGTGGTTTAAGGGGTACGTAACCTTGCTTAACAGCTCGAGGGGGGGGGGGGGGTTGTCATTACCGACGTATTGGGATAATTGTGCAGATGTGAAGCCCGCCATCGCGATTGACAGCACCATGTGTTGAATTGGCAGATAATAATTATACTGTATGCATGGCTTCGACGTACGGAGGTATCACACAGCCTTTCTATACATGTCTGTACTGAAGAAGCTGTACCTTGCAGCTATATTCCCTCACAGGATTTCTATGCTCAGTTAGCGGCTTTGTTGGCCTAAGGAGTGTCAGTTTACTGTGTTTTAAAACTCCTTTGTGTTTGAAGTCTTTTCTTTTTTCTTTTCTTTTTCTTTTTTGCGGCTGTGTCGAGGATATCAAGGCAGTGGAATTACCGAAGATGTGCGTTCAATGTTTTGGATGCATTTCCTTCCAATGGGTGCATTTCTGGCTGTCTGTGTCTGTCTCTCTCCCCCTCTCCCTGTGTATTCCTGCTTGGCAACCATCCGTAACGTTAACGGCGCTGCTCTCTCTCTCTCTCTCTCTCTCTCTCTCTCTCTCTCTCTCTCTCTCTCTCTCTCTCTCTCTCTCTCTCTCTCTCTCTCTCGTTTAAAAAAAAAAAATTGTTTAACACAAATGTCAGGAATAAGGAGCATGTGTGCAACAGTCATTCAGACAGACCGTCAACCTGCCATTTGGCTTAAACAATTCAGTCTGCGTTACCACTAACAATAGCTAGACTGTCTGTTCCTTGGCAATTAAAGGCACAAACCTTCGTCAAGTGCCGTAGATCCGTGAACGGTTGTTTTTGTTGTTTTTAGATGGGATACATTCATTCTTAAGTTTGTATACTTAATTTTTTCTATGCAGGGTGGGAACTTTGAATTGATTTAATTTTGTGAATGACACCAATGTGAATCTTAGAAATCAATCTGGCCAAGGTTGTCCTTCCTGCAGAAGTTGCAGCCAGGCTGCTGGTGATTTTCTATGGCAATCCGAATGGTGCAAAAGTCCCTTTTAGCTCTTGATGTCTAAATAACACATTATTTAGCTAAATAACGCGTTATTTAGCTAAACAATGCTTTATTTAGCTATATCATGCATTATTTAGCTAAATAATGCATTGTTTAAATTAAACAATGCATTATTTACAGATACAGAAAAAAGAGAGCCCAGAGCACTAAATAATGCATTGTTTAGCATAAATAAGAGATTGTGTTTGTAAATAACTCATTATTTATAAATAATTACGCGTTTTCTCTAAACAATATATTATATGTAAATAAAGTGTTATTTAAATAAATAAAATATTATTTAGATAAATAAAATATTATTTATCTAAATAAAATATTATTTAGATAAATAAAATATTATATGTAAATAAAATATTATTTATCTAAATAAAATATTATTTATCTAAATAAAATATTATTTATCTAAATAATTTATTATTTAGATAAATAATTTATTATTTAGATAAATAATTTATTATTTAGATAAATAATTTATTATTTACTGTTTTTGCCTTGAAATAGTATTATTACACTAAATAATGCTTTATATAGCTATATAATAGGTTTCCGCTATATAATTCATGATTTGGTAAATAATACATTATATACCGTAAATAAAATATTATATACCGTAAACAATTCATTGTTTAGCGCATCGCGAAGCCGTTTTTTCTCTTGTTGTTTTTTTCCACGTGTTTCCGTGGATCCACGAGAGCTCTGTTGATTCTCAAACTGACCAATCAGACAACTAGCATCTGTACACTAATTAAAGTCCCATTGTTGAGTGTGACGAAAACTCGTGGTGACGATTTTAAAACATGTTGGGTCACGCATGGTCCAATCTTACATGGTCCAATCTTACATGGTCCAACCTTACATGGTCCAACCTTACATGGTCCAACCTTACATGGTCCAATCTTACATGGTCCAACCTTACATGGTCCAACCTTACATGGTCCAATCTTACATGGTCCAATCTTACATGGTCCAACCTTACATGGTTCAACCTTACATGGTCCAATCTTACATGGTCCAATCTTGCATGGTCCAATCTTACATGGTCCAACCTTACATGGTCCAACCTTACATGGTCCAACCTTACATGGTCCAATCTTACATGGTCCAACCTTACATGGTCCAACCTTACATGGTCCAATCTTACATGGTCCAATCTTGCATGGTCCAATCTTGCATGGTCCAACCTTACATGGTCCAATCTTACATGGTCCAACCTTACATGGTCCAACCTTACATGGTCCAATCTTACATGGTCCAGTCTTACATGGTCCAACCTTACATGGTTCAACCTTACATGGTCCAATCTTACATGGTCCAATCTTGCATGGTCCAATCTTACATGGTCCAACCTTGCATGGTCCAACCTTGCATGGTCCAATCTTACATGGTCCAACCTTACATGGTCCAACCTTACATGGTCCAATCTTACATGGTCCAACCTTACATGGTCCAACCTTACATGGTCCAATCTTACATGGTCCAATCTTGCATGGACCAATCTTGCATGGTCCAACCTTGCATGGTCCAATCTTACATGGTCCAACCTTACATGGTCCAACCTTACATGGTCCAACCTTACATGGTCCAACCTTACATGGTCCAATCTTGCATGGTCCAATCTTACATGGTCCAACCTTGCATGGTCCAATCTTACATGGTCCAATCTTACATGGTCCAACCTTACATGGTCCAACCTTACATGGTCCAACCTTACATGGTCCAATCTTACATAGTCCAACCTTACATGGTCCAACCTTGCATGGTCCAATCTTACATGGTCCAACCTTACATGGTCCAACCTTACATGGTCCAACCTTACATGGTCCAATCTTACATGGTCCAACCTTACATGGTCCAACCTTACATGGTCCAATCTTACATGGTCCAATCTTGCATGGTCCAATCTTACATGGTCCAACCTTGCATGGTCCAACCTTGCATGGTCCAATCTTACATGGTCCAATCTTACATGGTCCAACCTTACATGGTCCAACCTTACATGGTCCAACCTTACATGGTCCAATCTTACATGGTCCAACCTTACATGGTCCAACCTTGCATGGTCCAATCTTACATGGTCCAATCTTACATGGTCCAACCTTACATGGTCCAACCTTACATGGTCCAACCTTACATGGTCCAATCTTACATGGTCCAACCTTACATGGTCCAACCTTACATGGTCCAATCTTACATGGTCCAATCTTGCATGGTCCAATCTTGCATGGTCCAACCTTACATGGTCCAACCTTGCATGGTCCAACCTTACATGGTCCAACCTTACATGGTCCAATCTTACATGGTCCAACCTTACATGGTCCAACCTTACATGGTCCAATCTTACATGGTCCAATCTTACATGGTCCAACCTTACATGGTTCAACCTTACATGGTCCAATCTTACATGGTCCAATCTTGCATGGTCCAATCTTACATGGTCCAACCTTGCATGGTCCAACCTTGCATGGTCCAATCTTACATGGTCCAACCTTACATGGTCCAACCTTACATGGTCCAACCTTACATGGTCCAATCTTACATGGTCCAACCTTACATGGTCCAACCTTACATGGTCCAATCTTACATGGTCCAATATTGCATGGTCCAATCTTGCATGGTCCAACCTTGCATGGTCCAATCTTACATGGTCCAACCTTACATGGTCCAACCTGACATGGTCCAATCTTACATGGTCCAACCTTACATGGTCCAACCTTGCATGGTCCAATCTTACATGGTCCAATAATATATATGGACCATGTAAGATTGGACCATGTAAGGTTGGACCATGTAAGATTGGACCATGTAAGGTTGGACCATGCACGATTGGACCATGTAAGGTTGGACCATGTAAGATTGGACCATGCAAGGTTGGACCATGTAAGGTTGGACCATGTAAGATTGGACCATGCAGGGTTGGACCATGCAAGGTTGGACCATGTAAGATTGGACCATGCAAGATTGGACCATGTAAGATTGGACCATGTAAGGTTGAACCATTGTAAGGTTGGACCATGTAAGATTGGACCATGTAAGGTTGGACCATGTAAGGTTGGACCATGTAAGATTGGACCATGTAAGGTTGGACCATGTAAGGTTGGACCATGTAAGGTTGGACCATGCAAGGTTGGACCATGTAAGATTGGACCATGTAAGGTTGGACCATGTAAGGTTGGACCATGCAAGGTTGGGCCATGTAAGATTGGACCATGCAAGATTGGACCATGTAAGATTGGACCATGTAAGATTGGACCATGTAAGGTTGGACCATGTAAGGTTGGACCATGTAAGATTGGACCATGTAAGGTTGGACCATGTAAGGTTGGACCATGTAAGGTTGGACCATGTAAGATTGGACCATGCAAGGTTGGACCATGTAAGGTTGGACCATGTAAGATTGGACCATGTAAGGTTGGACCATGTAAGGTTGGACCATGTAAGGTTGGACCATGTAAGATTGGACCATGTAAGATTGGACCATGCAAGGTTGGACCATGCAAGGTTGGACCATGTAAGATTGGACCATGCAAGATTGGACCATGTAAGATTGGACCATGTAAGGTTGGACCATGTAAGGTTGGACCATGTAAGGTTGGACCATGTAAGATTGGACCATGTAAGGTTGGACCATGTAAGGTTGGACCATGTAAGGTTGGACCATGTAAGGTTGGACCATGTAAGATTGGACCATGTAAGGTTGGACCATGCAAGGTTGGACCATGCAAGGTTGGACCATGCAAGATTGGACCATGCAAGATTGGACCATGTAAGATTGGACCATGTAAGGTTGAACCATGTAAGGTTGGACCATGTAAGATTGGACCATGTAAGATTGGACCATGTAAGGTTGGACCATGTAAGGTTGGACCATGTAAGATTGGACCATGTAAAGTTGGACCATGCAAGATTGGACCATGCAAGATTGGACCATGTAAGGTTGGACCATGTAAGGTTGGACCATGTAAGATTGGACCATGTAAGGTTGGACCATGTAAGGTTGGACCATGTAAGGTTGGACCATGTAAGATTGGACCATGTAAGATTGGACCATGTAAGGTTGGACCATGTAAGATTAGACCATGTAAGGTTGGACCATGTAAGGTTGGACCATGTAAGATTGGACCATGCAAGATTGGACCATGTAAGATTGGACCATGTAAGGTTGGACCATGTAAGGTTGGACCATGTAAGGTTGGACCATGTAAGATTGGACCATGTAAGATTGGACCATGCAAGGTTGGACCATGCAAGGTTGGACCATGTAAGATTGGACCATGCAAGATTGGACCATGTAAGATTGGACCATGTAAGGTTGAACCATGTAAGGTTGGACCATGTAAGATGGGACCATGTAAGATTGGACCATGTAAGGTTGGACCATGTAAGGTTGGACCATGTAAGATTGGACCATGTAAGATTGGACCATGCGTGACCCAACATGTTTTAAAATCGTCACCACGAGTTTTCGTCACACTCAACAATGGGACTTTAATTAGTGTACAGATGCTAGTTGTCTGATTGGTCAGTTTGAGAATCAACAGAGCTCTCGTGGATCCACGGAAACACGTGGAAAAAAACAACAAGAGAAAAAACGGCTTCGCGATGCGCTAAACAATGAATTGTTTACGGTATATAATATTTTATTTACGGTATATAATGTATTATTTACCAAATCATGAATTATATAGCGGAAACCTATTATATAGCTATATAAAGCATTATTTAGTGTAATAATACTATTTCAAGGCAAAAACAGTAAATAATAAATTATTTATCTAAATAATAAATTATTTATCTAAATAATAAATTATTTATCTAAATAATAAATTATTTAGATAAATAATATTTTATTTAGATAAATAATATTTTATTTAGATAAATAATATTTTATTTACATATAATATTTTATTTATCTAAATAATATTTTATTTAGATAAATAATATTTTATTTATCTAAATAATATTTTATTTATTTAAATAACACTTTATTTACATATAATATATTGTTTAGAGAAAACGCGTAATTATTTATAAATAATGAGTTATTTACAAACACAATCTCTTATTTATGCTAAACAATGCATTATTTAGTGCTCTGGGCTCTCTTTTTTCTGTATCTGTAAATAATGCATTGTTTAATTTAAACAATGCATTATTTAGCTAAATAATGCATGATATAGCTAAATAAAGCATTGTTTAGCTAAATAACGCGTTATTTAGCTAAATAATGTGTTATTTAGACATCAAGAGCTAAAAGGGACTTTTGCACCATTCGGATTGCCATAATTTTCCAGGTGAAAGAATACTCGTATCCCATTTAGTTTTACACGAGAAGAAAGATATCTTCACAGAGAGAGAGGGGGGGGGGGGGCTAGGCTAGTTCCCGTAGTGACAATAAAACCACTCCGTAGACTCCTTCGCAGCGGTGTGTTGCGTGCCGCACGTGTGTTTGCACCCCGCACGCTGGAGCGGTAAGTTGAGTGGGGTTTGTGTCTCGATAAAACAGCTTCTTCTATAAACATTTCGTAACTTTGTACATTAAGATATGTCTTGTTAGATCTGTTAGTGTTTCTTCTACACGCCGATGTACTTTTTGGGTGCATATTTTGTATATTATAGCCGTGATTCTGTAAAATATCACGCCTGTACAGGCACAGAAGCAAATTTCGTAGCATTCGCAACAAATTACTGGTGTAAACTTTAATGTGAAGAACTGCCATCAGTTCCACAAAAACCTGAACCTTTCTGCAGTACTGAGGCCGAGTTTCAAGCTTCTAGGACCTTGCAGACAGCGAAAAGCATTCGGAGAATGAGAATTATCCTACAACTTCTGTGTTTGCCCCCCGAAGCTGCCGTGTTTCGCCCCCGCAGCTGCCGTGTTTGCCCGCCGTTTGTGTTTGACCACCGACCCTGCACACTCATGTTTATGTCCTCTAAGTGGCTTGGAGCTATTTTGCAGGAACCATGGAAACAGTAATTGCAGGCAGCGCCATGGACAGCTTCTTGGACATCAGTGAAACCATATATATATCCTTCACAAACTCATTGCTGTTCAACACACCCATACAAATCGTCAACAGAACCAATAAGACAAATAAAATTCAATTTTAATGGAATGCTTTTATGGTTCCGTCAACCACTCCAATAAGACAAACACACATATTAACAATATAATGACACCACCAAAACACCTGTAAATGTGGCACAATATGTTATTTATATTACACTTACAACAGAAGTGTTTAAAAGCTTTAGCATGAAACGTTTGAACACAATCTAACTTTTAAACACACACATATAGTGAAAAGAATACACACGACACACACAGCATTCAGTCTCACACACCAACACCAATTGAAGTACAACAAATCAAACCAAAACATACATTGCACTGGGTGCTTTATCAAAGACATAATTTTATAAAACTGAGCAGATTATTGGCACTCACACCATACCACGGGTACGTTTTTGTCCTAAGTAAAATAAAAGCAAACAAATCAAACAAAAACATACATTGCACTGTGTGCTTTATCAAAGAAATGTCCAACTGAGCAAATTATTGGGCCAGGCATTTTGTTTTGTGCCGCCTTAGCTGTTCGCTGTGTCTGAAAGGCATCATGCAAGCCTTGCACAAATAATCTTGTTTCTGTGTGTGTGTGTAGGAAACATGAGAATACAATTGCAGCTTTAATGCAAAGGTTTTGTTGCAATGCACGCATGAAAATGGGTTTGTTTTCTTGTTGCAGCTGTGCCTAGATGGGTTGAGGCTCTTGCGGCAGGCAAAGCCTTTCCCACATTTTTTACAAGTGTGGGTTTTTTGCCCTAAGTGGATTTTGTTGTTGTGGGCATTCAGATCAACTTCTCTGGAGTACCTTTTCGTGCACTGACTGCAAGCAAACTTCTTTCCATCCCCTTATTCGATGTGCTTGGTTTTGATGTGGTGTGTCAGCGTCCTCTGGTGTTTGTAAGTGATACCACAATGTTCGCACATGTGATTTGTCGAATCAGCACCTATGAACGGTAAAGACAAAGAAAAAGATTAAACAAATTTAAAAGTACACGTTTTTGTGTGTGTGTGTGTGTGTGTGTGTGTGTGTGTGTGTGTGTGTGTGTGCTGCGACACTGAAACGGTACTTTAAAATCAAAGGGAGTATAATGTGGCATGTAACATGAAACAGACATTTCCATCAATATTTGCCTCATCAGTGTAATGTATTTATGGTTATAAATAGAAAATTAACAGGATCTGACAGTCTTTCTCATTCAAATTTTGTTTTAAATAGTAAATTAATTAATTAATTAATTACAAGATAATAACATACACGTCTATATTAACATGAAACTTATAATACGTACTCTTTTTTTTGGGCGTCGACATACTTTTTGGTGGGGTTGTCACAACTTCTATGGTTTCACTGATGTCCAAGAAGCTGTCCATGGCGCTGCCTGCAATTACTGTTTCCATGGTTCCTGCAAAATAGCTCCAAGCCAATTAGAGGACATAAACATGAGTGTGCAGGGTCGGTGGTCAAACACAAACGGCGGGCAAACACGGCAGCTGCGGGGGCAAAACACGGTAGCTTCGGGGGGCAAACACAGAAGTTGTAGGATAATTCTCATTCTCCGAATGCTTTTCGCTGTCTGCAAGGTCCTAGAAGCTTGAAACTCGGCCTCAGTACTGCAGAAAGGTTCAGGTTTATGTGGAACTGATGGCAGTTCTTCACATTAAAGTTTACACCAGTAATTTGTTGCGAATGCTACGAAATTTGCTTCTGTGCAGTTACAGGCGTGATATTTTACAGAATCACGGCTATAATATATATACAAAATATGCACCCAAAAAGTACATCGGCGTGTAGAAGAAACACTAACAGATCTAACAAGACATATCTTAATGTGCAAAGTTACGAAATGTTTATAGAAGAAGCTGTTTTATCGAGACACAAACCCCACTCAACTTACCGCTCCAGCGTGCGGGGTGCAAACACCCGTGCGGCACGCAACACACCGCTGCGAAGGAGTCTACGGAGTGAAAACTGTCTTCACATTTCCGAAGATTTCAGCAGTCTTAGCTGTCACGCTTTACCAACATAACTTTATCTTTAAATAACTAAGCTGAGTTGAAGACACCATAACAACGTGTATCATGCTCCAGACAGTATCACAGGAAACAGCAGGACGATAGGCAGGCCGAGAATTTCCTGTTAGTCTCAAGTCCGTGTAGGTGTGTATAGCAAACAGTCACTCCATTCTTTGCCAAGTTGCCATCCTGTCGACTTGCTTACACCCACTGAGATAACGTTCAACACCAGTTTAAATGTTTGCACATTTGATTTCGTCTAGGACAGATGTAGCGGCGTAGAAAAAGGTATGTTTGTGGGGCAGATGTGAGAGTTGATTTCTCCTAGGTTTTGTCTGTCTGTCTGTCTGTCTGTCTTTATATTTATCTGTCTGTCTGTCTGTGTGTCTGTGTGTCTGTCTTTCTACTTGTCTCTCTGTCTGTCTCTCTGTCGTGTCCGTGTTTGTGCATTTTCAGAGGCACCATCATCCAAGAAGCTTTTGAAATAGTTTTCGAGCCGATACTATTTTGAGCAAATAGTTAATATTTTGGGACGTCTCTTCAGTCTTGTAAACGAATGATCCCTTTTTACTTGTGACTTCTGGATCATTTTGATCTGCGTTTTGTGCAAACAGTTGATGAAGATTGTGCACGAGGGGTATCCAAGAAGGTCTGGGGTCTTTCTGAAGTCTCTCAGATGAGCAAGAAAACACTAATGAGCGTTTTGAGTTGTCAGTTGTGACCGAACCTGCACAAGTGTTGTTTGTATTCAGTGGATTTTTCTGTTGTACAGTATGATCTAAGACCAGGTCAGCTTCAAAAGAAGGACAGCTTCCAGGGCTGATAATTATCTTGCGTCCGATAATAATCAATCAGTTAATTAATTCATTAATTGTCTCTTATAGGTCTTCGGCAAGGATCAACACACGGTACAGTGTAGTTGTATGGCATTATGAGGTCCTTTTTCTGAATGTCAGGGTCATTGTGTCGATCCTATCAAAACTGACCAGTCTATCACATTCAATAAGTGACCTGACTTGTGGAATTCTAAGCGACCGGTCATTGCAAATTTCGTTGCATCGATGACCGTCTCAAACTCTGTATAGTAGTTTAGGATAATGACCATGCATTAAGTTGGTAGCCTCCAGCCTGTCCTCACGCAAAGAACAGTAAGTACCACAAGTTCATTTTTCTGCGCAGCAAATATATGTCAAACTGCAGTGCTGAAAAGAGCGGGAAAGTACCCCTCATCATGAAGAGATTGGGTCAGAAAAGGGCTCAGAATGGGTCATTAGAGCCGTTCATCATTAAGTTAATGGGTCATTTTCAACAGCAATTAGGTGAGGCCATTCCAGCCCAGGCTGCCATGTGCAGAATTCCGGCAGTGAGTCACATATATGGCAGATTGACAGCCAAAAAAAAATCGTTGTTTGGTGCACCCAATGTAAAGTATTTCCGTTGGTTGGTCCGTTTTTCTCCCATTGAACATCAAATGTGTGGGTGACGTTTGCCTTTGAAAAAGAGGAGAAAAATCGCCCATGTTAATTGAGATGCTTACTTTCCCAAACAGATGCCCCCGACCCCATCTCCCCCAAGCGGATTTATAGATCAACATAATTTGTGATACTGAAAAGATGAGTCAAATTGCTCTTCGCGATGTTTTCTTTTCTTCTACCGGTGCTATCCTATGCGATTTGCAGGGAGCTCCAGGGCTGATGTGCACGATACAATATTATAACGAAGTGGGTAAAGGCGAAGACAGACGCACACCACAAAACCATGTTTTCGACAAAAACACCATCTCAAAACGTCGGGGAAACACATGTTTTTAAAGAAGGGATGTCACACGCGAAACACACAGATGAAGCGCGGTGCGTGTTTTCACAGAACTATCGGTCAGTGTCAGCTTGACTCGTCCAGCTACCGCCCTGTGTTCGGGTTAAACAACACGCCAGGCTGGCAGTGCCCACTGATCGGTCAGTGTCAGCTTGACCCGTCCAGCTACCGCGCTGTGTTTGGGTTTGTAAACAACACGGCTGGCAGCGCCCACTGATATTATTGCCACTCTTCAACCGTGACAGGCTCCATAGACTCTAGTTTGGATTCATGGGTCCGATACATAGCGTACTCTACTAGAGATCGCCATGGTCCGATACTACCCTGAATCGGAACCACTTCTGAGTCGGCCATTTTTTTTTCTATCTCCGTGGTGCTGGAAACCGCGTCACGTGAGTTGATCGTCCGCGTTCATTGGCTGACTACCAAAACGTGTTTTCAGATTTTAGAGCATGCTCTAAAACCCAAAACACGATGCGAAGACGCGAAACAGTGTTTTCTGAAACGCGTTTTTGGTGATGTCACACAGGAAACACACTGTTTTGTGTTTGTTTTGAAAGAAAACACTGTTTTGTGTTGTGCGTCTGACATGGCCTTAAGAGTCGGCTGGAATCACAAATAAACCGCGATTTCAACCAATGCCTCCCCGCGGCTGTTTCCCAGCTGGTTGGTACCTTTCTCGTGCCCATCAGTTCTGAGGTGGCATCTCTGTTATGGTATCGTGCAGACAAAAGCTACTACTGAAAAAGATAATGAAAATCACACCTCCTTTTTTAATTATAATTTATAATTGAGGATATATTGTTTTCTGTTACAGATGCCCTCCTAGCCGACTTGCAAAGCACCACGCAACACATCTCCTCCTACCAACAACAACACCATCAACAGCAACAACAACAACAGCAACAACAGTACCCACCCTCGCCATCGCCGCAACAACCACACCCACCTCACCCACACCAACACCCACCTTACTCCCCTACCAGCGGCAACAACGGCAGCCTTCCACATCACCAGCAGCAGCAGTACAACAGTCAGGCGCCGCGGACCGTCGTCCGTAAGAGCGACAGTTCCATCTCGTCACAAGAGTCGCGGAGTTCCACCCCTCCCCTCCCCCCTCCCCCGGCTCAGGAGTTGCTGGACAGTGTCCCTTCTTACAGATCTGTGGAGGTGAGTGATAATTGTGTATAATTATGCGTGCGTGTGTGTCTGTCTGTGAGTGTGCGCATGCGTCTGTCTGTTTGTCTATCGGTCGGTCAGACCGAGAGACTAGACTCTGACAGTGTTGGCTAACTTGCTTGCTTGCTTCCTTCTTTGTTTGATTGTCTTTGTTACATTTAGTCAAGTTTTGACTAAATGTTTTAACGTAGAGGGGGGAATCGAGACGAGGGTCGTAGTGTATGTGCGTGTGTCTGTGTGTGTGTGTGTGTGTGTGTAGAGCGATTCAGACTAAACTACTGGACCGATCTTTATGAAATTTGACATGAGAGTTCCTGGGTATGAAATCCCCGAACGTTTTTTTCATTTTTTTGATAAATGTCTTTGATGACGTCATATCCGGCTTTTCGTGAAAGTTGAGGCGGCACTGTCATGCCCTCATTTTTCAACCAAATTGGTTGAAATTTTGGTCAGGTAATTTTCGACGAAGCCCGGACTTCGGTATTGCATTTCAGCGTGGTGGCTTAAAAATTAATTAATGACTTTGGTCATTAACAATCTGAAAATTGTAAAAAAAAATTTTTATAAAACGATCCAAATTTACGTTTATCTTATTCTCCATCATTTGCTGATTCCAAAAACATATAAATATGTTATATTTGGATTAAAAACAAGCTCTGAAAATTAATTAATAAAAATTATTATCAAAATTAAATTTTCCAAATCAATTTAAAAACACTTTCATCTTATTCCTTGTCGGTTCCTGATTCCAAAAACATATAGATATGATATGTTTGGATTCAAAACACGCTCAGAAAGTTAAAACAAAGAGAGGTACAGAAAAGCGTGCTATCCTTCCCAGCGCAACTACTACCCCGCTCTTCTTGTCAATTTCACTGCCTATGCCGTGAGCGGTGGACTGACGATGCTACGAGTATATGGTCTTGCTGCGTTGCATTGCGTTCAGTTTCATTCTGTGAGTTCGACAGCTACTTGACTAAATGTTGTATTTTCGCCTTACGCGACTTGTTACATTTAGTCAATTTATGACTAAATGTTTTAACATCGAGGGGGGAATCCAGACGAGGGTCGTGGTGTATGTGTGTGTGTGCGTGCTTTTTGTGAAAGTTGAGGCGGCACTGTCACGCCCTCATTTTTTAACCAAATTGGTTGAAATTTTGGTCAAGTAATGTTCGACGAAGCCCGGACTTCGGTATTGCATTTCAGCTTGGTGGCTTAAAATTTAATTAATGACTTTGGTCATTAAAAATCTGAAAATTGTAAAAAAAAAAATGTTTTTATAAAACTATCCAAATTTACGTTCATCTTATTCTCCATCATTTGCTGATTCCAAAAACATATACATATGTTATATTTGGATTAAAAACAAGCTCTGAAAATTAAATATATAAAAATTATTATCAACATTTTTTTTCGAAATCAATTTAAAAACACTTTCATCTTATTTCTTGTCGGTTCCTGATTCCAAAAACATATACATGTGATATGTTTGGATTCAAAACACGCTCAGAAAGTTAAAACAAAGAGAGGTACAGAAAAGCGTGCTATCCTTCTTAGCGCAACTACTACCCCGCTCTTCTTGTCAATTTCACTGCCTTTGCCATGAGCGGTGGACTGACGATGCTACGAGTATACGGTCTTGCTGAAAAATGGCATTGCGTTCAGTTTCATTCTGTGAGTTCGACAGCTACTTGACTAAATGTTGTATTTTTAGCCTTACGCGACTTGTTGTTTTTTCGGGTGGGTTTGCTGATGCTACTGCTGTCAATAAGTTACCGAAGGGGGTGAGGTCGAGGCGCTGGGGGCTACACGGATAAACGGGGCTACGGGGACTGCTTGTGCGTTTGTGTGTGTGTGTTGTGTGTGTGTTGTGTGTGTTGGGAGGGGGGGGGTTAGTTCGCCCTGACACCAAAGATATTTCGGGCTACGCTACCACTCTATCTTTCACTCACAGGAGCTTGTATCCAACCACCGGTCGATAATTATTTACTCCTGCATGCTTATTATTTACTGCTGCATGCCTACCCTTACTACTACTATTTATTAGTAAATTTATAGTAGTAGTAGACTGTATGGAATAAGGAGTAAATAATGATCGACCGGCGATTGGATACAAGCTCCTGTGCTTTCACTTGCCTGGGCAGGCGGTGGTACACGGCTTTGCTCGTTAGTGAGTTTTAAAGACTGAGGCGCGGGGTTAATGAGGAACTGCCGAAAGATCGATGGCCGATTTAAAGGGTTTTCTCGTTATAGTTATTATATCTTTGAAGAGAGAGAGAGAGAGTGTGTGTTTGTGTGTGTGTGTGTGTGTGTTTGTGTGTGTGTGTGTGTGTGTGTGTGTGTGTGTGTGTGTGTGTGTGTGTGTGTGTGTTTGTGTGTGTGCTCTGTCTCTCTGTCTTCCTGTCGATCCCTCCTTTGCTGGCTTGGGAGGTGGTATACGGCTCTCCTCGTTAGTGAGTTTGAAAGACGGAGGCGTAGGGTTAACAAGGTACTGCTGAAAGACCGATCGCCGATAACAAGGGTTCCCACAAGGTGGTTGCACACGATAAGAGAAGACAGAGAGTGAGACAAACAGCGAGACACATACAGGCGGGTAGACAGACAGTCAGACAGCGTGTGTGTTTGTGTGTGTGTGTGTGTGTGTGTGTGTAGTGAGTGTGAAAGCCAGAACCGCTGGGTTGTATCATGGTATTAAAGGACCTGTTGAAAAGTTGAAGACCAGCAGCAAGTGTGTTTTCTGGTGCTTGTTGGGTGATGATTTGGTATGTGGAGGGGGTGGAGTGTGTGTGTGGGGGGGGGGGTGTGTGACTGAGGGGCAGAGAGAGTGAGTATGTTTGCGAGTGAGAGAGAAGAGAGAGTTAGTTTGTGTCAGTCTGTGTGTTGGTCTGACTGTCTCATAAGAAAGTGTGTGTGAACTGGTGGACGGCTTTCCTTGTTACAATGTTAGTGAGCCCGAGAGACTGAGGTTTGGAATTGCATGTAATTGAGGATCTGTTGAAAGCAGTAACGAAAATGTTCTCGTGATAGTTTGGTGTCTAGGAGTGTGTGTGTGTGTGTGTGTGTGTGTGTGTGTGTGTGTGTGTGTGTGTGTGTGTGTGTGTGTGTGTGTGTGTGTGTGTGTGTGTGTGAGGGGGGGGGGGGGGGCACATTCACGGTTTAGAAAACTTCAGCTGGGGAGCATGCACAATTTACAAACATTCACACAGGCAGCTGTGTTCGTGTGACCTTGAGGTTTCACCGAACTTGACGGCCTGCATCCATATCCCAACTAAATTACCCAGCTGCAGCTGCCTAGCCTCCATTTCTCTGGTGGTCATCTTTTACCCACAGGCACTGGCGTAGAAACACAGAACTAAACTGTGCCAACAGATCTTCCGACACCGCTGTTTGGTTTTCGGGCAGCCTAGAATATTTCTGCTTCAACTGAACATGTCATACCCATTTTATTGAGTCACTTGAGAAAAAGTGACTCTATGTAATCGGTCAGTGTTAGTCTGTCCGGCCGGCCGGCCGGCCGGCCGTCCGTAGACACCACCTTAACGTTGGACTTTTCTCGGAAACTATCAAAGCGATCGGGCTCATATTTTGTTTAGTCGTGACCTCCAATGACCTCTACACTTTAACGATGGTTTCGTTGACCTTTGACCTTTTTCAAGGTCACAGGTCAGCGTCAAAGGAAAAATTAGACATTTTATATCTTTTCTCGGAAACTATCAAAGCGATCGGGCTCATATTTTGTTTAGTCGTGACCTCCAATGACCTCTACACTTTAACGATGGTTTCGTTGACCTTTGACCTTTTTCAAGGTCACAGGTCAGCGTCAAAGGAAAAATTAGACATTTTATATCTTTGACAAAGTTCATCGGATGTGATTGAAACTTTGTAGGATTATTCTTTACATCAAAGTATTTACATCTGTAGCCTTTTACGAACGTTATCAGAAAAACAAGGGAGATAACTAGCCTTTTCTGTTCGGCAACACACAACTTAACGTTGGGCTTTTCTCGGAAACTATAAAAGTGACCGGGCTCAAATTTTATGTGAACGTGACTCATTGTGTTGTGAATAGCAATTTCTTCCTGTCCATCTGATGCCTCATATAATATTCAGAACTGCGAAAGTGACTCGATCGAGCGTTTGCTCTTCTTGTTTTATTCACACTGCCTATGCCCTGAAAGGTATTTGACCTGGAAATCTGGCACACTTTTCGAATGCAAGATTTTTAATATTGCCTGAGTAAAATCAGCAACAAGGGTATCAACCTTTCTTAGTTTAGGTTCATAAAGTATCGCAAGTAGTTTTGTTCTGCATGTTTTATTTGCAGCTGGGATTTTACTGTACAGAGGTATTGTATTAGTACTATTACAGCATGTAACATTTTGTGTTTTACAAATGATGAAATCTACCTTTATATCGTGACTGTAGAGGGGGAGGGGGAAGGTGTTGTACAGTAAAACCCAGGTGCAAAAAACTATACCCCCAGAATGCGTGTGCATCTGGGGATGGGTTAGGGGTAGGTTGTGGAATAGTAACACTCTGGTACTAGGATTTTTAACTTTCAGAATGTGTGTGTGCAGAGGAAGGGGGAGGGAGAATACGTACCGAGACTATGACATTTACCTCCACAATGTGTTTGCTGTAGTAAAACATAATTATTAGGTACCATGAAATTACACACAGGTACTATGATGTTTACCTCAAGAACGCGAAGGAGGGAAAAGTAGTACACACAGGTAGTATGAAATTTACCTGATAAACAGTGTCAGCCACTAACAGCCCCGGAGCTATCTCGCCACGTAAACTCCTGCACCCGCGAAAGGAGATGACATTTGCCCGCTGAAGCGGCAGCAACAGGTAGATTCTGACACGAAAGACGAAGGGGGGAGGGGGGGGGGGGCGGCGGGAGGGAAGAGGGTTGTTTGAGTTCTTGTCGTTCAGGTGGGAAAAAAATCCACGAAGGCAGCTTTAAAAAACCAAACATAAAGCGATAAAAAGATTGAGAGGAAGGGGGAGTAGAAGGCGGAAGGGGGGGGGGGGGGTGGTTGGGGGGTTGAGAAATTTCTGAAGGCAGCTTGTGTAATGTGTGGGTAAAAAAAAAACAAAAAAAACGCGAAGCAACAGGTAGATTCTGCTTTCCGAGAGAAGATAGGGGGAGTTGCACTTGAGACGAGAAATAGAGGGGAGGGATGTAGTGGTGAGAAAAATCGGGTGCCCGCAAAGGTAAAAGAGGGTAAAATAAAACAGATATGTGCGGACAGAAGTTTTAAGAAGCACAAGTGGGTTAGATGGTTAGCAAAGGTTGCCAAACCGTAGACCTACAATATAGCACTGTATTTAGAATACCTGGTATAAGTTTCTGGCAGGTAAAGGAAAGGACAGAAGGGACACTGTCGGGGTGGTAGAAAGCAAGGGAAAAGCGAAAATGTGATGAGCCCAGAGAATGTTTGGTGGTGGCTTTTGTAGATATGGTTTCTGTTGCTTTTTAAACACAGAACATCAAATCAGGGTTCCACTGACGTCTATGTGTGTGCGTGTGCGTGCGCGCGTTTACAAGAGAGGGAAAGAGTGCGCTACCGAACACTATATCCATCCATCTTTCTAAAGTACCTGTCATGAAAACAGAAAGCATCTTGCGCGGGGGAGGGGGGGAGGGGGGAGTCGGTCGGTCGGTCGTATTGGAAACAGTAGAAGATATACATGTAGAGATGTAGGACCCCGAAGAAAGATAACCGCAATGTTGGCGGAGAATCAAGCTGTGAACAGAGGTGGGCGGAGAGATACGGATAGAGAGGAATAGCAGAGCCAGAGGAGGGGTGGTGGTGGTGGGGAACAGTATTATGCTGGAGGTTTAGCAACACGAAGGCGAAATAACTCAAATACTTTTTGTGTTTATAATTATATTCTTATAAAATCAAATGTTAAAAGAAGCAAGCTAAGAAAGGTAGGCGAAGAAGGATGGGGTATGGGGGGCAATGAGGGGGGGGGGGGGGTGATGGGGGATGGTGATGGGTCGCAACAGTAGAAGAAATATAGAGTTTTAGCACATGGAAGGGAGATAACCGGAATAGAATACAAGACGATGAAGAAGCGCGCTGAGAAAAGACGGGGGTGGAAGAGGGGGGAGGTAAAGGGAGGGGAGGGGGAAGGGAGGAGTAAACAGTGGCTGACATTCGTGTACAGGTGGCAGGGTACCTGGAATGCTTGGCACACTTTTTCAGAACTTTACTTTGCGCGCTCCGTGGTTTTCGGTCTCCGGAAGGCTACACATACACCGATGCAACCTCGCCAGCCTGTCGAAATTAGAGGGGCGTGATAGATTAAAAGAGGGGGGTGGGGAGGGGGGAGTATCTCTCTCTCTCTCTCTCTCTCTCTCTCTCTCTCTCTCTCTCTCTCTCTCTCTCTCTCTCTCTCTCTCTCTCTCTCTCTCTCGCACACACACGCTCGCACGCGAAGGCACGCACACACACACACACGCACGCACGCACACACACACACACACACACACAGGGAGAGAAGTTGCGAGGGAGAGCGAGAGAGCAAGAGGTGAGTTTACCTGAGACTAATTTACGTAGGTAGGTAAAGGTAAATCGAGTGTGGAATCTCTCTTGCCTTACTCCACACCCACACAACACCCCTCTCACACCTCTCACCCCCCACCTCCTCCCCTTTTCTTTTCAGTAACTAGGCCACTTTCACTCTTGCTTACTCCTGGCCCTCCCTCCCTCCCTCCCTCCCTCTTCACCTCCATCCCCTCAAAATCTGCTACTTTTACTCTTGGATTTCTCCTCACTTGTCTCCACCCACCCCCACCACGCTTTCGCTCATAACTTGTTGAGAAAAATGCCGCGGAGAGTATGGTGAGAGCCACTTTGATTGGAGTCTTGCGGAGACGAGGCAGCTACTGTTCCCGAGTGATAAGGAAGAATTTTGTGTGCGCTATCGGTACCGTTCGTCATCTGCAGCAAGTGGTTTTATGGTAAAAGTGAGCCCTGTTCTTGAAGGAGTAGAGAAATGTGTTTTTGTTGTAGAATTTTGGAGCATTGTTGATAGAGAAATGAAGAGAAGTTAAAATGTATTTGTGTGTCACTTGTGGGTCATATTCGGCAAGTTGTGTCATTTCAGAGTGAGCCTTCTACGAGAAGAGAATTCTGTATTTGTTGGCAGAAAGTGAAGACAATTGTTGAGACCTAGAAAGAACGTAAGAGAAGTGATAATAAGGTTTTGTGAGATACTGTTAATTTTTTTTCTATTTTTTTATTTATTTTTTTATATAAACCAAGTGAATTATTTTACAAAGACGAGATAAATTTTGTGTTTGTTGAGAGAAAGTGAGAAAATTGTTCGAGAAGTTATGGGGTTTAAGAGTTTGTTTGTTTTTAATAACAAGTTGAAGCATCACTGAGAGAAAGTAAAGTAAATCATGTGATTATGTTGCTTTTAGGATTTAGCAACTTCAGTAAATTGTTTTGTAGCAAAGTGAGCCGTTTTGTAAAGAAGGTGGAAATATCTGTGTTGACAAAGAAATTAAAACATTGTTGAGAGAGACAGATTAAGAAATGAAAAGATTCTGTTGTTTAAACAGTAAAACATGTTCAGAGAGTGATTTTATGGCAAATGAAGCCTTCTTTTTGGGGTGGGAGAAAATGTCAAAATGAGCCGTTTTGCAAAGAAGGTGGAAATATCTTTGTTGACAAAGAAATTAAAACATTGTTGAGAGAGACAGATTAAGAAATGAAAAGATTCTCTTGTTTAAACAGTAAAACATGTTCAGAAAGGGGTTTATGGCAAAAGAAGCCTTCTTTGTGGAGTGGGCGAACATGTGTTTTTGTTGACAGAAAGAGAGAACATTGTCCAGAGAAAAAGGGGGACGATTCTTGTGTGCGTACATCGTCTTCAGCAAGTGGTTTTGCAGTCCTGAAAGTGAAAGGAGACTCGGAGAGTTTTGTTTGTTGACAGAAAGTGAGAGCATTGTTGAGAGAGAGAATATTTAAAGCAGTGATACGATTTTGTGCGTTATATTGTTCATCATCAGGAGTGGTTTTATGGCAAAGTGACTCTTCTGCAAGGAGAGGGGGGACAGTTTGACCGAAAGTTGGAGCATCATTCATTTAATTGTCGAGAAAAACGGTCACAGAAGTGATATGATTTCTGTGTGTTGGACGGTCCAAGATCACCAGCAAGTCGTTTTGTAGCTAAGTGAGCCATTGTTAAGTAGCTATGTAGCTAAGTTCATTAACTTGAGAACGTTTTTCTCCACAAGCTGCGGTGTTTTTTGTCTAGCTTTGTACTCCTAGTTTGTAGATACATTTAGACAGGCTGTCATTTAGTTAACAGGGTATGAATAGTTTCTTTTTAAAGGTAATCTTGAAAATAGGAAATAGTCAGACACCTTGCGATATTAGAACTAGAGAAGAAAAAGTTTAATGTCAGCAAATTTAGGGAAAGACATCTCCATACCTGATGGCAGATTGACACCTTAATTGGGCTTTATTCTGAACAAAGAAGGTAAAAATATCTTTGTTGACAAAGAAATTAAAACATTGTTGAGAGAGACAGATAAAGAAATGATGAGATTCTCTTGTTTAAAGTGGAAAACATTTTCAGAAAGTGGTTTTCTGGTTTTCATAGTCAGTGTTGTTGAGATGAAAAACTGAAATGAACTTCAGAGCTGTTGTATGATTTGTGTGTTGTTCTTGTTGTGGTTGTTTTAACAGTGTTAAAGGGTCAGTGACAACATAAGTCAAGTGTGCTGTGCGGAATTTCCTGTGTCAGAAATAAACATTCACTAGGATTTGTCCATGGGAAAGTGATTCCTTCTTCGAGAAAGAGAACATTGTTTTTGTCGACAAAAAGTGCGAGCATTGTTGATAAAAACAAAAAGTCAGAACTAAAAAAATGTATTGTATAGGCCATTGTTGAAAAAGAAAGGAAGAGAAGTGGTACGACTTTTTCGTTGACAAAAACTCAACGTCATTAATTGTTTGCTGTTTGGAAACTAAGCTTGCGGAGTTTGTTCTACAAACTTCTTTAAATTCTAAGTGGAAAAAAACGATAGCCATGGAAGCCGGGCGGTACCAGTTATAGCATCGTTGAAAAAAGAAAGAAGATCTTTTGTGGCTGAAACTCTACGTCATTTTGTGGTTTGAAAACTGTGTAGCTTGCTGAGTGTGTCCCTCAAACTTGTTGTGTCATATATCGGAGTAAACGAGAAAAGTGATGGCCATGGAGGCTGAACGGTACCAGTACAAACCAGTGGGTTACAAAACCACCGTGCAGTTTCATCCGCGCAACCGTGGCGTTCTGCTTCACGTCGTGCCGGTAAGTTCTCGACTCTACAGGTAGATGTAGATGCCTCGCCTCTTCAGCTGAGTGATTTGATTAGGTAATCACAGACCGTGTAACCAGCGGAGTGTAGTTGGAAGTTTATGGCTGAAAGGGTGGGGTGGGGGGGTACGGTGTGAGGAGGGGGTTGTGTGGACACTGGTGATGGTGGTGTTGAAGGGAACGGTGGTGAGTGGTTGTGGAACCGGGAAAAAGTTTGAAGAACTCATTGTGATAGATTTTATATCAGCTTAATGTTTCTTACCTTGCTCCTTTGTAAATTGTTTGCTTGGTGTTGGAACGTGGTGGCTGCTGGACGGGTAGGGGAGGGGTACGGTGGTGTAGTGAGTGGGGGGGGGGGGGGGCAGTAAAAAGTAACCTTGAAGCATCGTTGTTAGTTGTTCGTCTGAAAATCTCTCTCTCTCTCTCTCTCTCTCTCTCTCTCTCTCTCTCTCTCTCTCTCTCTCTCTCTCTCTCTCTCTCTCTCTCTCTCTCTCTCTCTCTCTCCCCCTCTCTCTCTATCTCTATATCAGCCTCTCTCTATCTCAGTCTCTCTCTATCTCTATCTCAGTCTCTCTCTCTTGCTACCATTAAACGTGTTTGATTACTTTACCTTCCGATCCACGCCCACGCTTGTATACATCACTGTAGAAGAACCCGCATTTTTACCTGCTGGGGCCTTGTTAAGATTGACTTTAGCTCTGGCACCTGCCGTGATTAATCTCTACCACCTGGCTACTCACTCAACCTCCATTCTCATACAGTCGAACCTGCCTTTGCGTCCACCTCTCAAAGGCGACCACCTGCCCACAGCAACAGTTTCTAAGGATAACAAACGAGCTTTTTTTTTCTTCTATATATATATATATATATATATCACTTTTCCGTAGCGACCACCTGTCTATAACAAGCACTTTGTGTTGGCCCTTTGGGTGGTCGTTATACAGACAGGTGTGACTGTACTGTTTGTCTCTGCAACCGGAAGCCTGTGTAGTGTACAGTGTAATCTTCTGTTGGGGCTTTGCTGAATGTTCGGAGATAACATGTTTTATCAAGAAGCTTGATGTCAAAGTAGAAGTGTTCATGCACAGTAATTGCAAGGGTGGCCAATCATTGAGGAAGTTCGATCTGTCTGGTCAACCTCAGAATGTCAAACACTGTTAAATGAGTGACTTCGAAAATAGCTGAACTAAACTGTGTTCTTTCATTGCATTAAAAAGATGTGTACACACTTACATACACACACACAGGCGCATGGACATACACACACACGCATGGACACACATACACACACGCGGACGCACACACAAACACACACACACACAGACACACGTGCACACACACACACACACACACACACACACACACACACAAACACACAGAGTGAGCAAACTAATCAGAGAGAGGTGCAGACAGACTGGCAAAGACAGAGCATAGTTTAGTGAAGGATTTCGTTTTGGAGGGGGGGGGGGGGGCTTGTACTCTTGTGTATGGGTGTGTGTGTGTGTGTGTGTGTGTGTGCAACTGCTTTTGTGGGTGTGTACAAGTAACATGATAATGAAGACTTCCATTACCCCTTCTGTAAAGACCTTGCACACAAACACACACTGAAATAATTTATGGTTAACAGGTAAATTAGTTTATTTTACTATGTTATTTTTTTTTTGCGGTGCAATTTCTGCAGGAGTTTAAAGGCGAGCTCTTCATTCAACTCAACCATCACAATCTTTTTTCCTCTGTCCTCCAGCCAATCTATGAGCAGCAGACGTTCAACGTAAGGGAGACCACCCCAAGCTCTGACGGTTCCGGACAGATCGGAGGTGCCAGAGGAGAGCCCAGGATGTCGGCGCTAAGTAACAACCTCTCCGAGCTCGACCAGCTACTGCAGGACCTTAACTCCGCACAGTTTTTGTCTGATGTCGACAAAAAGTCTGCAGGTGGGTGTAGTGTATTGACACAATGTGTATATATATTGATTCAGTGCCCCTTTGACGTAGTTATTCTTCAACTTCAGGAACTCTACTCTGCACAGTTCTTGGCTGATGTCGACAAGAAGTCTGCAGGTTGGTTCCTTGAGAAGGATAAAGAAAGAAACAAGCAACCATACAGCCTTCTTATTGTTCATTTCACTTCTTAGATTTGTTTAATTTGCCAGCAGCTGTTGCTAAAACGAAGGTGCAAGTGAATTCCTTGCACACAGGTGACCAAAATTAAGGTTTGCATTTTGTAGCTACTCATGCATGCATTTCTTTAAGGAGATCAGTCATTTCATTAAATTGAGGTCAAGACATTTCCTATTACCTGATGGCAGATTAATTGACACCTTGGGCTTTATTTGGAACAATTTTCCAAAATGTAAAACAATGCAAGGAGGGCCAAATTACTGTCTAGACCTTGCTTCTAGCTCCTCCTAAAAATGTTTTTTTCACATTAAAGGTCTTTGTGCCTGAATACTGTCCTGTGTACAAAAAAGTAATAATAAATAAATAAATAAAAAATAAGATTAACAAATTAGAATTTTTTTTTTATTTTTTTTTAATTAAAACATACCTCAGGACACTTCTTGGTACAGTAGTACAGAATGATGATTACAGACGCATCCAACATTGTAGGAAAGTAGCTTGAATGAACATAGCAATGTGGACAAGGAACCTTCAGCTGTTTCTGAGAAACCTGCTATATTGTTATCAATTATTTTGGATCAACCCTCACAGTTTGGGCTGGTATCCAGGTGCAATTAAGCTTGAAAGGGAAGCTGCATGCTCACAACAAATCCTTAGGCCCTATTTCTCCATGTTCTTCTATCCACATTCTGCCCCCATCACCACCCATCACACTCCAACAGCTTCCCCCACCTTTTTACATTTAGTCAAGTTTTGACTAAATGTTTTAACATGGTGTGTGTGTGTGTGTCTGTCTGTGGGTGTGTGTGTGTGTAGAGCAATTCAGACCAAACTACTGGACCGATCTTTATGAAATTTGACATGAGAGTTCCTGGGAATGATATCCCTGGACGTTTTTTTCTTTTTTTCGATAAATACTTTTGATGACGTCATATCCGGCTTTTTGTAAAAAGTTGAGGCGGCACTGTCACACCCTCATTTTTCAATCAAATTGATTGAAATTTTTGTAAAGCAATCTTCGACGAAGGCCGGACTTCGGGTTAAAGGGAACAACAAGAGGTTAAAGGGAACAACAAGAGGTTAAAGTCAGGTCATGTGGGAGAAGACTTCTGTAAAAAAATCAACATTTGAATTGTGATTGTTGGGGTATGTGACTGTAAACTCTCAAATATGCCTCGCCGCGGCCACCTGGTGGGTTAAGTGTGGAGATTATTCCAATTTCCCAGGTCAACTTATGTGCAGACCTGCTAGTCAGGCTAATATCCCCCTTCGTGTGTACATGCAAGCACAAGACCAAGTGCGCACGGAAAAGATCCTGTAATCCATGTCAGAGTTCGGTGGGTTATAGAAACAAGAAAATACCCAGCATGCTTCCTCGGAAAGCGGCGTATGGCTGCCTAAATGGCGGGGTAATAACGGTCATACACGTAAAAATCCACTGGTGTTTTTGAGTGTACATGGGTGTTTCAGCCCACAAACGCAGAAGAAGATATATGCCTCAGCCTCTTCTGTATCCAGTTTCTATGCACGAGCAAGAGTACAAAATGAGAAACAGGTGTCTCTGTTATCTCTGGAAATAGAAGAGATAAAAAAAAAAGGTAGAAGAGAAAAAAATGGTTTGGATGGGGTTCACTGCCCAAAACTGCAATTCATCTTAGTGACTGTGACTTTTTGGGGGTAACTGTCTCATGATATTCACAGTCCATTCATACCTCCATCAGTCTCATGAATGTGTTGATGTTATTATTTGTAGCAACAAGTTATTCTTGTGCCTGCCATAGCATTTACCACACACAGTGTAAACATTTTCTCTAGACAGGTTCGGGTGATTGTGAACATATCCACACAGAGTGTTGTGAAGAAAGAGAGAAAGCGACTAGGTGCAGTACAGTGTTTTACCTCTCCCCCTCCCTCTTCCACCCAATTGCAGCTTCTCCCATCCAGCAACTCTTGCCCCTCCCCCTCTTAATTCCTCTGCTGCTCCCTTCCCTGTCCCTCATCCCTGTCAACTCCACCCCCAACACCACTCCCTCCTCCTCCCCACACTCCAAATTGTCTCACCTGCCCTGGTCTCACTAAATGTAACCATTAGGTCTGGTCTACAGATCCCAACCCCAGCCTTGCCCACTCCTAACCCCCCCCCCCCCCCCCTTTCCTAATCTCCCTGCCCCCTCCGCCTCCCCGCCCCCCTTCCTCTTCCCTTGCCATCCCACCCCCACCCACCCTATACAATGTTCTCACCTTGTTACATGTAAAATCACCTCTACTAGATTAAAACCACACACCCAACCCTTCTGCCCCCTCCCCAAACCGCCTGCATCCCCTCCCCCTCACTCACCCCCCACACCTCCAACCAGCACACACAATTTTCTCACCTGCCCTTGTTACAATCACTATCACCTTTTACAAGAACACAACCACACCCCCACCTCCTGTACCTCTCTTCCCCCCTTACCCCTCTCCTTCCCCCCCCCCACACACACACCCGCCCCACTCCTGCTTCGAAAGGCTGGATGCCAATTTTGGCATTCTAAATTTAGGGGTGCAGAGCAACACTCAGCCCCCATGGAATGCCTTGATCATCAAGTTGACTTGCTGAAGATGCTTCCTGTAACTCTCTTCCTTGATAAACCCAGCCCCTGGAATGGGGGCCGCTTGGCTATTACCGTATTTACTGTATTTAGTGCCTGGCTAAGTTCCTTGTTGTCGAGCTTCTTTTTGTGTAGTTTGAAGACTTGTTGGGTTTTTTTTAAACATTTTTGCATATAATCACATTTTGAATACAATACAACAAAAACATACAGACATCAGAAGGTCTGTTATAACAAGACAACAATAATTATATGTAATGAACAATCTAAGATAACAATTAAAACAAAATACTTATATATTGACCAAAATAAAATTAAGAAATTAAAAAAGTTGGAAGACTGTTAATTTAGTTCTGCAAAGTCATTTATCTAAGTAGGTTAAACTGGTATTTTTTTTAAACTTAAAGGAAATGTGTTCACCTGAGTAGTTATAAATGTAGTTGATATGTTTGTGTGCCCAAGAAAAGACGTTATAGTCACATGTTAAAACTTTTTTTTTTAATTAAAATGGAAATTCCAATTCTTTGCGTTTGGAATACATCTTATTAAATTTGGATGATGTGGCAATAATAAGTTATGCAGTTGTTACTTCTTGCTTAACACATTCACACACATTCATTCTCACTAATATGAGTCACCCCCTCAAAATATCAGGCCTTGGTGCCCCAGCATGCAAAAGGCGACTTCTTTTTTGGAAACTCTACAGTACATGTTCCGAAGACTTATTAGAACCTCTGCTTTTAACTGTCCTGTAGCATGCCTTTATAAAAAGGAAAAAAATTCAATTGGCGTTTTTTCACTCTTTTCTGTCTGGGGGCCAGTCTGCAGCTGCAGCATTTGAGCCAAGTCAGCTATACCGGTCCGCCACGTCCAGGGCTTTGAGACGGACATTTTTCTTGGTTAGGAAAGTGGACAGAGTAGAAAGAAGAAAATTAGATGAATACATGGAAAGCAGGAAATAAAAAGACAAGTTTTATGTGCAAAAAAGCGCAGAATTTTCGTTTCATTTTCATGCTTTAGTAGCTGAGATAGGAAGCAGAAGAGGAAATTACTGCTGCCTCTCCCAGAGGACATTTTAATTTGACTGTTCAATTCTTGCCGAAAAGACGAAAAATAACAAAAAATGTCACCTCTCTGACAAAGGCTGCAAGATTTGATTAATTCTCAGTTCACTCTACTTTAAAAAAAAATATTTAAAAAAAACATTTAAAATAAAAGGAATCAAGAAATGAATCAGTTGCTTGTACCAGCAGAGCCTACAAATATATTTATTCTGCTGTTCATTCTTCAACAGTCAGCAGAGACAGCAGTGGCAGCGGTGGTGGTTTGGTCAACGGTGCCGTCGTCAACAACAACAACAACAGCTTCAACACCAGCCTTGGAGGAAAGGTACCCCCGCCAGTGGCACCCAAACCCACCAAGCCCAGTGAACGAGCCACCGTTGAGAGTCTTCTGGATGAGCTGGAAAGCGCTGTACCCCCTGGGGGAATAAGAGGAGCACCCGGGTGAGTGTATTGATAGACTAATAATATTATTCTTCTTCTGCGTTCGATGTTCATGGCCGTCATATCCTCAGGTCGGTGGCTGCCATGAAGTCCGCAGTCTTCTGCGGTTTCGGCAGCGGATCCCCCAGTGCTCGGTGCCCACCTGACTATATAACTCTCTTTTCTTTTCTTTCTGCTTTGCTTAACAATGAATGGAGACATTAATTTTTTCTGCATTTTTATTTATTTATTTTATTTGTTTTCATTATCCCATTGCTGGGAAAATAGGGTGGCCTCTTCCAAGTGAAAAGCCAGCAGCATCAAGAGACGCTCGTGTCCAGGTGTGTGCGTGTTTAGGAAGGTGTGATCTGCCACCTGCATTTCAGGCAGGATGACTTAGGTCTTTTGCGTGCCACACTTGTGAAGCTGGGATAGGACATTGATACCGTTTGTGAGTCAACACATAATGATTAACACAGTGTCCGGGCCTGCATTCAACCCTGTGATAGTAAGTCCAGTGCTCTACCAATTGAGCTAGCAGATCACCCTGTGAGCACACAGAACAGTCTTCAGATTTGGGTTAATATCCAGACTTTCTTCAAACAATTGTAACTGAGTGCCGTAACACTACGATTACCTCGGGAGGCGAAGTGCACTCAAACAGGATTGAAAATGTTAGGGCCCTATAAAAACTGTTACGCAAACCCGAAGGTTTCCATGAACATACAGACAATCGGAAACCAGCAGACCCCATCACAAACAGAATTCCACAATCCACCGGTGTTGACTTAAAGGCCAACAACTCGGGTGCAGAGTCTGCTGTGAAAGGAGCGGTAGCCTCCCCTGTCACACAATGACTGGGAACAATCTCATCTCTCTTTTTTTGTTTGCTTTTTTTTCAATTCTTGCCCAAAATTTTAGTACTGTATGTGTTACAGAGTCATGGGTCACTTTTGGACTCTTTCCTATATCTAATTTTCCATTTCTGACAAAGACGTTTTGTTTTGTTGTGCGTTTCTCTGCAAGCCCATGGAAATTAGTTTTCTTCTGCACATCTTTACCTGCTGAGTAAAGCTAGTTTTCTTCTGCCTCTGTTTGCTTATAAGAAAAGAACCTTTGTTTTCTTTTCCATTTCTTTTTCTTTAGTGAATATATTTTCCGGCATTTCATTGATTGCGTCTTGAAGTTTTTGTTTTGTTTTGCATACTTTGCTTACTTCTGGATCTTTATTTCTTTGTTTGTGAGGAAAAGAACATTTTCTTCTGTACATCTATGATTACGAGGGACTGACTATGTTTTCTTCTACTTTCTTCATTAATGAGCACACAAAAAATTCTTCTGTATTCTGCTATTCATAGGTTTCTTGTGTCAAGTTTGTGCTGCTCTGTATTCTTTGTGTTTGGGGAAAGTTTGTTTTCTCCTGCGTTTCTTTGGCACTGAGAGAAAGTTTGTATTTTCTTCTGCATTTCTTTGTGTATTTATAGAGTTAGTTTGTTTTGTTCTGCATTTCTTTACGTATAAGATTTGTTTTCTGCTGCATTTCTTTGTGTACGAGAGAGTTGTTTTGTTCTGCATTTCTTTGTGTATAGAGAGTTTGTTTTCTCCTGCATTTCTTAATCTTTGTGAATGAGAGAGTTTGTTTTCTCCTGCATTTCTTTGTGTATGAGCGAGGTTTTTTCCTCCTGCATTTCTTTGTGTATGTAAGAGATCGAGTGTTTTCTGTTGCATATTTTGGCTTATGGAGTAAAAATTGTTTTGTTCTGCATTTCCTTGTTTACATTCGAGTTATTCTTTCCTAGGTACTTCTAATTGCTTTTCAGGAGGAGAGTTTACTTTCTATTTATCTTTTCTCCTGCTTTGTTTTCCTGTTTTCGGTTATGCTACATTTTTCCTAAAGAGGTAGGGGTGGAGAGGTGAGAGAGGAAGAAGGTCGTGTGGATGGTTGGGGGGGCTGAGGGTAGAAGGGGCCGGAGGGGGGGGGGGGGAGGGAGGTGCGGGTTTGGTGAAATGGGGTAGCTCTGAGTAGGGCACCTACAGGCTACAACCGTTTTTGCAGATTGACTCATCTTTTGTCTGTAATGTCATGAGGTAAAAGTGTTACTCCACATCTGCCTTTTGTTGTGTGTTTGCCCTCTTTTTGTCTGTGGCTAGGAGGATCGAAGTACTGGGGGAGGGGGGCAGTTTTTACTGTTCCTGTACTAGCTACAATAAGGGGTGAGGGGCTTGTCTGTTTGTGTTAGAGGTGATAGTGGTGAAGAAAGAATTGTTACTGTTAGCTGGGGTGGGGACAGAAGGCAGGGATGGTTTGGATTATCATGGGTTTTTTTTATGTTTGTGGTGGGTTTGAGTTTTCGTTCTCTTTCTGATCAAAAACATCCTACAGGTGAGAATTGCCAAATTGCCTAGTGTAGATGAATAGGTGATCATGTCAGCAAGTGCATATAATTATGCATTTATACACTGAGACACGTATACAGGGTGACCCAAAATGAGTGCAACCCATAAAAGTACAACTGCTACAAATGTGAATGGATTGAGTTTATTTTTAACACACATCAACGTAAGAGGATAGCAATTAAGTTCTGAAAGTTGGAGTCATTTCGGTTGGGTGGTCCACATGTTAGCGACATTGAAAGATATGCTCCAAATGTCCACCGCGTTGACGGAGACACTCTTGAATTGAATGCGCCGATTCCAGGGGCAGAGTGTGTCTGCGTGGTGGACAATTTTGCACGGCGCATTCAACGCGGGGGACATTTGCAGCATATCCTTCAACGTCGCTAACATGAGGACCACCCAACCGAAATGACTCCAACTTTCAGAACTTAATTGTTATCATCTTACGTTGATGTGTGTTAAAAAATAAACTCAATCCATTCACATTTGTAGCAGTTGTGAGTACTTTTATGGGTTGCACTCATTTTGGGTCACCCTGTACATGCACGCATGCACCTGTATATACACATGTGCACACAAACACACACGCGCGCGCACACAAACACACACACACACACACACACACATCCAAAGAGAGAGAGAGAAGCATGCACACACACACACACACACAGTGACACACACACACACACACACACATCCAAAGAGAGAGAGAAGCGCACACACACACACACACACACACACACACACACACACACACACACACACACACACACACACACACACACACACATCCAAAGAGAGAGAGAGAAGCGCGCACACACACACACACACACACATCCAAAGAGAGAGAGAGAAGCGCACACACACACACACACACACACACACATACACACACATACACACACACACACACACACACACACACACACACATCCAAAGAGAGAGAGAAGCGCACACACACACACACACACACATCCAAAGAGAGATAGAGAAGCGCACATACACGCACACACACACACACACACACACACACACACACACACACACACACAGACACACACACACACACGCACACACACACATCCAAAGAGAGAGAGAGAGAAACGCACACACACACACACACACACACATGCACACACACACACACACACACACACACACACACACACACACACACCAAAGAGAGAGAGAGAGAGAAACACACACACATACACACACACACACACACACACACACACACACACACACACACACACACACACACACACACACACACACACACACACACACACACACTGAGACAGAAAGAGAGGGAGATGAGGGAAGTAGTCAGCAGATGGAGACATTAAGAAACACACGCTACAGTACCCCGAAATAGCAGCCACAGACCATAAACAGAACAAAACCACTGTTGCCGCCTCTGAGTTCCAAAGAGTCAATACACAGTGTTCACCTTCATTTGGTCGCCCGACTTCTCTTCCTGTTTAATCCACTCTGACGTCAGAAACTTGGTTACTTGCCATCTTTCTGTCTGACATTGGCAGCTTTAAGCCTCGTCTTCCACTGCTTTCAAAGTTTGTGCGCAGAATCTAAGTTCCTTTCCAAGCGAGAGCACCTACAGCTTCTTTGGCAGCTCTTTCAGTACAAATTAACCACTGCTTTCACCTGTAAAGCAGTATTGCATTCTAATGCGGAGATTGGAAACGGATGATGTTCTTGTGATCGAATGGATTTATAAACTTAGTTGATGAACTTTTCAGTATACTTGTTGAGGATTTAGTTTGTAGTTTGTTCAAGTTCTAAAAGTGGTTGTTCCCTGAATTGAGAGTATATGCTTGCTCAATATTTGCAAGAAAATTCATGATGATTCAGTGGCGTAATTTCTGTGGTGGTGTAGAAAGTTAATATTTAGCTTCTGCATTCGTATCTGTGTCAGGGTCGTGTGGAAATTTGACATTGTTTTTAAATTCTTACTTCATAAATCTGAATTCAAAACTTTATTTCCAAAGAAGAAGGATTTTTAGGCTTGGCTTATACCTGTGTTTGGGAGAATTAATCTACATCAGAATTACTCACATTGGATACTCAATCTCCTTTCAGTGTATTTTTTAGGATTGCCTAATTTGCAATTAGTGGTAGGTTTGAAAGTTCAGTGATTGTTCTAAGTTTGGAACTTCCGTTATTCTGACTCATCTGTGAACAGTTCAGGAAAGTGCATGGTTTTGTGTGAGTGTTTTGAGACCACCACTACCCCCGATTTGAATCAGGATGTATCAGTACATCACTCGGTCTCCTTGGTATGTTCACTTCTTGTTTCTTTTAGTTTGGCCCTCTCTCTCTCTCTCGCTCGCTCGCTCGCTCTCTCTCTCTCTCTCTCTCTCTCTCTCTCTCTCTCTCTCTCTCTCTCTCTCTCTCTCTCTCTCTCTCTCTCTCTCTCTCTCTCTCTCTCTCTCTCTCTCTCTCTCTCTCTCTCTTAAAAAAATAACTGTCTTATCTTCTCTCTCTCTCCATGCCATAACTTCCTTATTACTCCTATGTTCTTTAAAATTAAAGTGATGTAAAAAAAATTTAAAATTTTTTTTTAAAAAAGCCGTTACAATTTTGGTAGTCTGGCAGTTAGAATCTAATTTTGTCATGTGAAATTAACTTGAATATGTATCGATTGGAGAGTCATGTGACGTCAGAGGCCTACAAAACTTTATAATTGGGCGTTTCAGGTTGACCGAAACTTTAAAGGAACTACAAAACACACGTCAAGTGTTTGATTGCATGTGTGTGTTCTGTTTAATGTCAAAACAACAACAAAGTCAGTACATGACGTGTGTTTTGTAGTTCCTTTGAAGTTTCGGTCAACCTAGCTGAAACGCCCAAATATGAAGCTTATGTGTTTGATTGCATGTGTGTGTGCCCGGGCTCGTTCAATCGTCAAAACAACAACAAAGTTAAAGTACCTGAAAGGAATTCGATCGATACATAAATGTAATTTGCGTTTTTGACCAAAATATGACATTTTACACACATCTCGACTGTCTCGATCTGTGTAAAATGTCATATTTTGGTCAAACACGCAAATAACGTATAATGACCGGTCAAAGACTGAAAAGAATATGCCATTGCTTAAAGGCTGACATTGTCCTATTTAATTAGTTTAATTACTTCCAGGGCTTTTCCCATCGTTGCGGGGATGTATAAATTAAGCTTCCTGCAAAGTTTTAGGTTTGAAGTCCTTACCAATTACGAGAAATAATTAATTCTTTATTGCATTGTTTAGCAACAGTTCTCCAGGACTTGGGCTATTTTTAGACCGTCAACACAGACAGTACAGCTTCGTCAATCCCCGCGTGAAGGAAATCGCTCACCTTCCACGTGCAAAACGTAGTGATATTGACACGCCAGCTAGCGCGGTAGCGTATTGTGCTAAGCAGGAAAGCGCGCTTTTCTGTATTCTTGTTAACTTCGCAATTTCCGGAAAACATCCACTTTCACTTTGAGACTGTTCTGTTTACATTCGACACTATCAACACCACTTTGCAATACTGAAATAATTTTTTCTGTGTTCGAAAGCTACAGCCAATCGTTATTATATCCCCTTAGGTACAGTTTTATAACATTATTGGCACATGTAAACAATATGAATTAATAAATGAACGCTACGTATATGGCAGCCTTTAATGTAATCTTGTGTTAAATTACAGCAGAGCAAAGCCAGTGATGAGATTTTTTGCTCAAAAAAACATAATGTTGCCATTATTTATGTAAGCTAAGTGTCTGGAAATAGAATTGCTTCTGCAAGCTCAGGTTCTGAGTCATATAGGAATGCCAGATTAGCATCCCATTAGGCTCGGTTGAATTGAGTTTCTTCCTGCTGTGTTCTCTGTCGGTCGGTCTGTCTGTCGGTCTGTCTTGTCTGTATTGCAAAGCCTGGTAGAGACATCGAGGCAACTATTTAAAGGAGTCTTGGTGGAGAGAAACCTCACTGGTTTTTCATTCAGCTGATATAGGTTAGTTGGGTTTGAATCGTAGTTTTCATTTTGCCCATGTTTCTTTATGCAACATGGACTTGAATTTTACCTCCACTTTCAGTTACCATTACCTAAACAAATCAAGGACACCTAAAAATTCGTTCTCTATTTGCCAAATCTTAGTGTATGTGTCATAGTCTTGTCAAAACTGTAAACCTAGTATTACATGTTGTTGTTGTTGTTGTTTGTTGTTGTTGTTGTTGTTGTTGTTGTTGTTGTTGTTGTTGTTGTTGTTGTTGTTGTTGTTGTTGTTGTTGTTGTTGTTGTTGTTGTTGTTGTTGTTGTCAAAACTGTAAACCTAGTATTACATGTTGTTGTTGTTGTTGTTGTTGCTGTTTTTGTTGTCCTCAATCCTCGTTCACTTCTAATGTTCATTCAGCATCATATATTAGATTTGGTCTCTCTCTTTTTACATTTAGTCAAGTTTTGACTAAATGTTTCAACATAGAGGGGGAATCGAGACGAGGGTCGTGGTGTATGTGTGTGTGTGTGTGTGTGTGTGTGTGTGTGTGTGTGTGTGTGTGTGTGTGTGTGTGTGTGTGTGTAGAGCGATTCAGAGTAAACTACTGGACCGATCTTTATGACATTTTTCATGAGAGTTCCTGGGTATGATATCCCCAGACGTTTTCTTCATTTTTTCGATAAATGTCTTTGATGACGTCATATCCGGCATTTTGTAAAAGTTGTGGTGGCACACCCTTATTTTGTAATCAAATTGATTGAAATTTTGGCCAAGCAATCTTCGACGAAGGCCGGACTTTGGTATTGCATTTCAGCTTGGAGGCTTAAAAATTAATAAATGACTTTGGTCATTAAAAATCTGAAAATTGTAATTAAAAGTATTTTTTTATAAAATGATCCAAAATTACGTTTATCGTATTCTTCATCATTTTCTGATTCTAAAAACATATAAATATGTTATATTCGGATTAAAAACAAGCTCTGAAAATTAAAAATATAAAAATTATGATTAAAATTAAATTTCCGGAATCGATTTAAAAAAATTGTCATCTTATTCCTTATCTGTTCCTGATTCCAAAAAACATATAGATATGATATGTTTGGATTAAAAACACGTTCAGAAAGTTAAAAAGAATAGAGATATAGAAAAGCGTCCTATCCTCCTAAGCGCAACCGCTACCGCGCTTTTCTGGATTGTTGATTTCACTGCCTTTGCCACGAGCGGTAGACAGACGATGCTACAAGTGTACGGTCTTGCGGAAAAAATGCAATGCATTCAGTTTCATTCTGTGAGTTCGACTGAGCTTGACTAAAATTAATGTTGTATTTTCGCCTTACGCGACTTTTTTCTTTGTATGTGTGATCGTGTGTGCTTCAGTCTTCTTTTTTCTTTCTTTAAATCATTCAGTACAGTATATTTATTCAACATCTCTCTCTCTCTCTGTTTATTTCAGGCCAGCCGGAGGGGGCTTCCAAGAGGTGACCACCTCACACCAGAGCTCTCACCATTCCTACCAAAGCTCCAACGTGGGCTCGGAACAACCGCCGCCATTGCCGCCTGCTAGCCACCACCAGCCGCTGCAGATACAGCACCTGCAGCAACAGGTGCCGCAACAGGCCGCCTCCTCCGCTACCAAAGAGTTGGATGATCTGATGGCGTCACTCTCAGAGTTTAAGGTGTGTGGGGTGTTCTGAGGGGTGGGGAGGATGGAGATAGTGACAGGGAGGGAGGAACGTTGGAGGATTTTGTTGATGATGTGATGGGGTGTGTGAAAACTCTTGGCCAAAGGGAGAAGTGTGCGCGTGTGCATGAATGCATGTCCATGAGAAAATGTGGGTGTGTTTGTATGGATTGTGTGTGTCTGTGTAAGTGTGTGCGTTCATCTGTGTGTGTATGCACACATATATTGTATGTGTACGTATATTCATGCATAATTATTTGAGCAGGAGAAAGAAGTTCAATTATTATTACCCATAGAAGATGAGGATGAGTGCTGGGGGAGAGTCAAAGGAGGAATGAGTCGAGTACGGTAGCTTCAGTAAAGCAACTTTATTTAGTATTAACTCATCCATAACTGTTATTTTTCCCCTCAACAGCAACAGGCACAGACCACCAACAGTGCTCCAGACCCTGCGTGGACGCAGGCAGAGCCAGCTTACGCCAAGCCGATGAAAAGCAAGTCGCTCTCTAGCCAGTCTCCGACCAGCCCTCCCGCCTCCAATCCCATGAGCCCCCTGCAAGCCGGACCGGGTCAGAACCTTGACTCCATGCTGGGTGACCTTCAGAGCGACATGAACCGACAAGGGGTCAACACCAAAAAGAAGGGCGTGTGTGCCGCCTGTAACAAGCCCATTGTCGGACAGGTGGGTGTGTTTTTTGTGTTTTTATTTTTTTATTTGTGAAGGCTGATTTTTTTTTAGCTAACTTTTTTTTTTTTCATCTTTTTACTATCTTTTTTTTTATTCTTCTTCAAAAAAAAAGTTGACGATTTCTTCCATTCTAATTTTATGCAAAGGCCTGTGGATTCAGATGGTAGTCTGGTGTATGTTCACACTTTTATTTGCTTGTTTTTGTGTGCGTTCGTTCTTTTTTCTGGATTAAGGCAGAATAAACTGGTGGGATTTAAAGCTGGAAAGCTCATCTTGAAGCAAAGAAAAGAAAATATTGCTTAAGAAGTCAAATGTGTAAGCTATTGACAGAGCTGACTCTTCATGTTCATAATTTTCTTTCTACCCCACCTATATTGACCAAGTTGTTTTTACCCGAGACCAGCTGGGCTGCAGCAGGTCACTCAGAATTGTAGTAACTGTGTAGTTACTGTGTATTAACACGCTGGAATGCAGGCGTTAGATGGACGTTACAGGAAGCGACTGAAGCTAACAGTCTGAGCGGATATAACCGTACCTGGTCAGATACAGCCATATGAGTGGGTACGGAGACAATGAGTTAATATCAAAGCAAACCATAAGGCCAAAAAAAAAAATAGGTCTGTTTACGGTAACATAGGCCAAAAAAATAGGGTCGGTAGGTCGGGATTTTTTTTTTTTTTTTTTTTTTTTTTTTTTCCAAAAAACCATATTTTTACGTTATTTTGCCAAAAAAAAACCAAGATTTTTTTTTTTTTTTTTTTCCTCAAATGCCAAAAAAAAGTCTAAGGTCGCGCGAAAAAAATAGGGTCGGTCGGGTTACCGTAAACAGACCTATTTTTTTTTGTTGGCCTAAGTCACAATTTCAACATGTACTTACAGGTGATTGCAGCCCTGGGCAGGACGTGGCACGTGGAGCACTTTGTGTGCGCTCACTGCGAGCAGCCCCTGGGCACCAGCAACTTCTACGAGCGCGACAGTGTGGCCTACTGCGAGACCGACTACCACAGTCTCTTTGCCCCGCGATGTGCCTACTGCAACGGACCCATTGTAGATGTAAGTTTCATTACGGAAGATGAAATTTTGGTTTTCGATGCTGCTGTTTTTGTTGTTGGTGCATGGCTGCAATCTACTGGCCGTATAAAATTTCATCTCACACGGCATCACTGCAGAGCGCCTGGAACTGTACCCACGGAATATGCGCGATATAAGACTCATTGATTGATTGATTGATTGATTGGTTGATGGCTGGTTCCATTGCAAAGACAAGTTCATAACACTTAGGGATATAAGGGTGATGGATATACAGCAGTCCCTCTCATGAACGGACACCCTTGGGACATAGCAAAACTGTCCGTACATTGCAGGTGTCCGGTCACGGGAGGGGTGACCACACCACCCCCTCCCCCATACACTCACACAGAGACACACAAACAACAGGATTGAGTCTATGCTAATCACTTCTTGTGGCTACTAAACAATAACAATAAACTCCTAATACTTCTTTAAACGTTCTGTAAAAATGATTTGTATGAAAAGTGTTGAAAAGAAGAGATAAAATAAATCCTCAAGGTAGTGAACACACTCACCATGCACTGACATACGAAAGCAGCCACACAAACACAGCACAGAGGAGCGTGTGCAGATGCTTTGCAAGAATAAGCTTGAAAACCAGTTTGAATAAATAGCAGCAGATAGAGCTGCATGTCATAATCATGTAATTTATTTTTTTCTTGTCTGGCTTTATTGACTGCATGCCGATCATGTGGCATGGCAGTGACTTTTCACTCTTCAGTCGGAAATACACTGTACATAACACAGCTCCCACTCTCCCTCACTAATGCCTACCCCAAGCCGTGAGAACTGATGCTTGGAAATTGTGTGGAAGAGTACACCTCTCTATTTCTCTCCAATGCTCTTCCTGCTGACATGCAGTGACACCGGACACCCACAGAGTTTAGCCAGCTACCCCTCCACCCCCCCCCCCCCCTCTCTCTCTCACTCCCTCCAGCCATGTACTGTTGGGGACTGTGGACAGAGAGGCCAGCTGCACTGTTCACTCAGAGCAAAACCAGTTGACTGTGTCGTAACTTTTGACAAAGCAAGACAACTGAAGGGTTCATAGATTAGGCAACCCACTCACTGGTCAAGGCTGAGGGGAAACAAGAGTATCTTGTCAATGAAAGAGGTTACACACAGACACACGATGCTGAGAACTGTGGCCTGTTTTTCACTCTCTTTCGCTCAGGACCTTCATCAACTGTGGTTTCTGTTGTTTACGTCCAACAGACAAGAATAAAGAGCTCAGTGCAGTGTCATGTTGGCATCTTCGCATGTACTCCACTCCTGACCAAAACTACCCCCCCTCCTGATGGGTACAGGGGCACTCAAGTTATCAGTGACTGTCATCACGCCATTGCGGCTGTGATCTTTGTGCCAAGAGCCGGACTGCTCTGTTATCGATTTTGTTGTGGTGAAAATTTGACGATGGTCTGTCCGTACATTGGAGGTATGACCTGCTGTTGGGACCGAAAATGAGTGTCCGCGTCCACGTTTTGCAGGTGTCCGTTTAAGGGGGGGCAAATATAGAAGGAAAACACTCCGTGCCGAGCAAATGTGTCCGTACATGTCAGGTGTCCGCTCACGCCGGGGGCCGTACATTGCAGGGACTGCTGTATGCAATGTAAAATGAACTTGTGTGAAATGATAAATATTGGCCCAGAATACCCCCCTCTCTTGGGTAGGAACCACATTTTGCCCTAGGTTTAAGTTTGGTTTTTATTGCTACTGTTGTTAAACTGGTTTCATTGCCAGGGCCAAGGCAGTATTCTGTTGGTACATGGAATTTTGACAAAAGTTGTGTCAGAAAAAAACCAGCTTGATATGGAAACGCACAGCTGAACTGTAAACAGATGCCAAGAAGAACCCAAGTGAAAAATTTTATGTATTCATGATTGTAACTATTTTGAGAAAAAGATAAAGAAATTGATAAAAATTATACTGATGTAAAACAAAAAGAGAAAAAAAAAAGGAAAAGAGGTTAAATTATGTTAATGAGATTTCTAAACCTCAGAACAAGGCATAGTGGTAGGTTTATTAAAACGCACTAAATTAACAAATCGTTTTTTCTTAAAATTCAGTAACATTGGTCTTGGTTGTTAAAAGAATTGTCCGTAAAGCAGAGACAGTATAATAGTTGTTCAAAATGGCTTTCTCAAGAGTGTACCAAGGGAAGTAAATCTGAGTTTGTTAGCAGAAGAACAATCATGGTGACTGTGCATGAAATGGATAAATAAAACACGCTAGTACATGTTTTTTTGTGTCTGACTTTGTTATTAAATTTCTCAGAAATATTTGACAGTTATTCGTGATCAATGCATTGGAATTAAACTTGCAGTAAAGTTACCGTATTTGATGGACTACAAGCCGCGACTTTTTTCCCAAAAAAATCGCATTGCAGCTTATAAAAAGATGCGGCTAAAACGTTACCTAAACTTGAATAGCATTCACCTAATGGAAGTCGCCGCGGATTTTCATTTCGCTCGATTAGCGATTACCGGTACTTTATTAGCTCTCTACTCAAGACTCGGCGCTTTTCTCTTTCTTTCGCGAATCTTCGTTTGTCAACAAGTCGTCGTGACAAGATAGCGTACAGAGAAACACCGGATGTATCAGGATCTCGCGCGCGCGAGATTTCGTTTTTTTGTGTCTCGCGATAGTTGGAGAAGCGAGAGCCGCCATGTTGTGTTTTTGTCTGCTCGAAATGTGCGCAAAAGTCGTAAATCATCCCAAAAAAGCTTATTCCGGGCGGGACTACATGTGTGTGTTGGTTACAAATTGTGTGTGTGATATTTTTCTTCAAACTTTTTCACTTTTCTTCTTTGTTTCACTTGTTTATTCTCGGAGCCGATTTCGCCAAATACCGTACTTTCGTTTGCCTGGTTGTTTTGATTGATTGACACGATCTGATTGTATTTTTTTCGACGGCGGCTAATATAGTGACGCGGCCTATACGTGGCTCGTCCCAATGTTTTTGTTAAAAGTCGGGGGTGCGGCTTATACAGGGTTCGTACAGGTCATGGAAAACCTGGAAAGTCATGGAATTTGATTTTTAATTTTCCAGGCCTGGAAAGTCATGGAATTTCAATTCAAGTCATGGAAAGTCATGGAATTTAACAAAAATAAGAAAGAAAAAAAAATTAACCTTTAGCACGCCAGCGGCTATTATCATCGCCCAGCCATTCTCCCCCCCACTTTGCCAGCCAGCAGCGATTTGCGTCGCCAGCACAAGGCTTGTTCGTATGACCAACTTTTCGTTCGCATGTGCATACGAGAATAACAGTATTTTTAACGGCACTTGAGCCAAAGCGAGGCTCACTTCCTTCCGTCATCTCGTCGTGTCGTCTGCGCTGCATTTGAGTCGGTTTCGTCGAAGTTTTCTGCTTTTGGTTTTGCATCGATAAAGTACTTTAGTGCTTCGACAAGCAAGATGGAGGATGATGAGTATGAAACTTTCTTTCGAGTTGTTTTTTGACAACAAAAAGTATGCGGAATTGGAACGAATTACCAAGGAAGATCTTCGCAATGAACTGTGTATCGCGGTGAAAAAAATGACAGTTCGTCAAATCACAGTGACGGTTACGAAACGGAATTTACGAAAGTGCAGATGGATACAAACAGTGGCTGGTCCAGTCACAGGCGGAAGGTATTGTTCACTGGACCACTACTTTCATAGAAAGTCTTTCTATGAAAGTAGTGGTCCAGTGCACGATACCTTCCGCCTGTGGTCCAGTTTAGTGAAATGACAGGACCAGCAAACATTACAGATAATCTGACTGCGTAGCAAATGCTTGACTTGCTTGTCGAAGAGACACTGCGTAGAAACTGACTCAAATTCAGTGCAAAGCAAGCCAGTGTCAAAACTGGCAGTGACAAGACGTAAAAAGTTTGCGTGTTCGGAAATGGCGACCTGTGGATCTAGTCATGGAAAATGTTATTGAGGCTCATGGAAAGTCATGGAAAAGTCATGGAATTTTTTTTCTAAAAACCAGTGGGGACCCGGCTTATAAAACGGTGCGCCTTGTAATCCGTCAAATACGGTACTTGCATGTACTAGAACTTGTTGATTACTTCTTTTAATTATTGATGTTTCATTTGTTTCAGAAATGTATAACAGCCCTGGAGAAGATGTGGCATCCGGAACATTTCTTCTGCGCTCAGTGCGGCAGACAGTTTGGTGACGAGGACTTCCATGAAAAGAATGGCAAAGCCTACTGCAGGTCTGTTCAATGCTCTGTCTGTCCGTCTGTTTGTCTGTCTGACTGTCTCTCTCTCTCTCTCTTTCTCTCTCTCTCTCTCTCTCTCTCTCTCTCTCTCTCTCTCTCTCTCTCTCTCTCTCTCTCTCTCTCCCTCTCTCTTTATTTCTTTATTTCTTTTTATCTGTGAGTGAGTGAGTAAAAGTAAGAGAGAGAGAAAGACAGTGCAAAACTCTGATGCATTGTCTTCCTAGGTTATTTTATGTTCTAAGATCGAGTTCTACTGAAATTTCTTTTACGAGTCAAAATTCTTGCAATGTATCAATCTTTCATCAGCACTATTGCCTCTAGTTAGTTTGTTGTACTTGCTGTAGTTTATTTATTTATTTATCTATTTATTTAAAAGCAGCCAAGCAATGTTTTTCAAGATAGCATTTGTGGTCTGTGGACAGAAGAGAATCTTACGTCTGTCTTTAATTCTGCTTCTTCTGTAACTTAAAACATTTAATTCACAGCATGGCATTTTTAATAGAGGTCTTTGATCATACCTTTAAAGTCAAACTGGTTTGGTTTTCAGGGAGGACTACTTCCAGATGTTTGCGCCCAAGTGCGGTGGCTGTGGAATGCCAATCATGGAGAATTACATCTCGGCTCTCAACAGACAGTGGCACCCACAGTGTTTCTGCTGCTGGGTACGTTGTGTGACAGAGCTCATTGCAGATACAGTGGAACCCCCCTTTAAAGACCCCCCTCATATAAGACTCCCTCCCGTTTAAGACCCTGGTTGGCTCACGTAAGTGTAGCCTATGCGATCGTAACTTTGTCTGTCTGTGCGTGTGTATGTCTGTGGTAGAAACTTTAACATTTGAAGACGTCACATTATGGCGTAAGAGGGTTAGACGTCACGTGAAGGAATTACTGAAAGTCTCGGTCATTGTTATTTTGAGCGGGCCGAGACTAGTTGGCAGTCGTGTCCCTGTAAGTTACAGGCTACATGCAGACAGACAAATCTAGATCTAGTGTCTCGCTTTCTTGCACAGTGTCACCTATGCTTACTGTGTGTGTGTGTGTGTGTGTGTGTATGTGTGACGGAGTGATTGAGTTTGTGTTACTGTTTGTCGATTTCTTACGTGAGCCTTGAAGGCTTCGCCTCTTGTTTTTTTCTTCAGACTTCCTGTTCATAAGCTCTGTAAAATGACCCCCATTTTAAGACTCCCTCCTTTTTAAGACCCGATTTTCTCATATTTTTTTAGGTATTTCAGTATCTATACAGTGGAACCTTCCTCTTTAGACCTCTAAATGACTGAGAGAATTATGATGAAAAATAAGAGAGTCTTGACATGGAGGTAAATTGACAGAGGTAATGAGCAGATCTTGAAAGTTGGGAAGTCTTAAATTGAGAGGGGGGAGGGGGGGGGGGGGGGGGGGGGGTCCACTGCATGTATTTGAGACAGTGATCTATTTTTGTTTTTTGATCATAGGACTTAGAAATATGATTCTATTTAAAGACACCCCCCCCCCCCCTGCTTTAAGATCTTGTTTTCAGAATGTTCTTGTTTTGAAAGAAAAATATTCTTAAAAAATTGTGTGTAAAATATTGTATTTTGAAGACTGCCGTGATTGTTTTCCTCATTCTACAACAAAGTGTTGTGTGGTTCCAGGAATGCCAGTCACCGTTTGGAACAGGGAGTTTCTATGACCACGACGGTCTGCCATACTGCGAGACTCACTACCACGCCAAGAAGGGCTCCCTGTGTGCAAGGTAAGTGTGAAGACGTGTACTGCAAAGACTTTCACACACACACACATACACGCACATGCGCGCACACACACACACACACACACACACACACACACACACACACACACACACACACACACACACGCATGCATGCATACTCACACACACACACACACACACACACACACACACTGACACACATGCATGATTATTTGCATGTAGGCTAACACAATGCCATGTAATCTCACACAAAGATGCATGCATTGTGTGTGTGTGTCTCTCTCTCTCTCTCTCTCTCTCTCTCTCTCTCTCTCTCTCTCTCTCTCTCTCTCTCTCTCTCTCTCTCTCTCTCTCTCTCTCTCTCTCTCTCTCTCAGTGTTTTTCACTTCCACACTCATAACAGTGAACACACAGGCAACCTCCAACAACAGTGGGAATGATAAATAATAGGGTGCTGTCTTTTAAGATGCATGTATGTAGAAAAAGAAGAAGAAAAAAAATCACAGAGACATTGAATCACCTTGTTCACTTGTTCTGTCAGACCACACCTTTCATTTAATAAACTCGCTCTTCTTCCTCTGTCCACAGCTGCCAGAAACCCATCACAGGACGATGCATCACAGCCATGTTCAAGAAGTTTCACCCTGAGCACTTTGTCTGCGCCTTCTGCCTCAAGCAACTCAACAAGGGCACCTTCAAGGAACAGAACGACAAACCCTACTGCCACCCCTGCTTCGTCAAGCTCTTCGGCTGACCTGGGGCGGCTTGACCTGACCTTGAGCCGGCCGGCACGACCTTGTGCCAAAGTATTAAGCGAATGGACTTTCAGCTGTGCGACTTATTGTGGCTATTACGATCTTCCTGCAGTGAGATATGATTGTTCGCGATTTCACAGCTGTAATTTTGTAACTCTGCTGTGGCTGGTGGTTTTTTTTAGTGTTGATCTTGATGCGATTATGGGTGGACTTTGAAATTATAGGGAATATTGTGAAATTGCAAATGATAAGGCCAAGCCTTTCTCAGCTGATGATCTTAAAGTCGTGATAGTAAGCTTTCATCTCTGCGATGTTTGTCACTGTGGTTTGATGATTATGGCGGTTGGCATTTATTGCTTGACTTCATGTAGTGCTTGCATGAGGATCATGAAACTGCAGTGTTCAGGTCATGAAACTGCAATGGCAAGGGAGGTGTTGCTGTGGCGTTCATAGTAACTGCAGTGATAATTGTAAATCCTTTGCTGCAGTTGGTGACACTGCTTCAATGATGTGATGATGATGCGTTACAGTGATTGAACTGTCGGATAGCAGATGAGGTCATACTGCTGGAATGATCTATAGTGTTCAAAGATCGGGCTAGAACCAGGAAAATAATTCATCTGACAAATCTATCAGAAAATCGATGGTCTGTATACGTAATACCTGTACAAGGCTTGACAATGCTGCCAAAAAATTAAATGTGACAATGAGTCACTTGGTCAACTTCTAGCCAGACAGATTTCATTGAAAAACCAGATACGTCAGTGATCAATTATTGACACTGGAGCCTAAGCCCCTGGGTATTCTCTGTGGTGATATGGAACTGGACTGCAGTCACAATGACAAATCATAATAACAAGGGTATTTGCTTCCTGATCACACTTGAGCGATGGAATCATGATGTTTCCCCAGTGGTGATGCTACTTCAGTAATGATTGTGATGTTTCTGCACTTTTCTTAGTACTGCAAGCACAGCAGAGATCGTAAAGTGTTACTGTCCCAGTCAGGACACTTCAGTAATGGTCACAGTTTTTATTTTCTCATTTTGTTTGTTTGTTTTTGTTTTTGTTTCTTTGTGATTTTGGTTCTTTTTTTTCTTTTTTTTTTTCTTCTGGTTTTTGTTTCAGTTGTTGTGAACATAAATTATGGTAATACAGCAGTATAGGTATATTTTCTTTGCATTGACAGAGATAGTTACTGTCACTCTTGTCGTGATCATTGAATCCGTGATTTATACTATCTATCACTCTGTCCTTCTTTTCATTTTTTGTTTTCCTTTGCTTATCCTGGTTTTTGTACCAGGTAAATATTGTTATAGGCTTAGCGTATAGCTATATAAGTCAGCTTCTGCTTTCATTTTGTTTGTACCATTTTCTTTCCCCTACGTTATAGTCGATGCAGGTATTCGATTTTTGTAGCTTAGGGGTAGTGGTGTAGGGGCTGTTGCTTCTTCACAATCAGCAAGAAATTAGAGATAGCGGAGGAAACATGGAAGTGCACCTTCACTTACATGCTCCTTAACCCCTTCACTGCCACAGTATATTAGCATTTTGGTATTGCTGGTCAAGGGGAAAGAACTGTGTTTAAACCCCATCAAGAAGTTGGACAGTGGTTACCTCCCATTTAGTTTTCACAAATGTCCTGAAAAGTGCTGATGTAAATGCCACATACCTAGTACGTGTATGGGCGTAGGACAAACCAAAAATGACCACGTAATACATAGGGGGTGGGCAGTGAAGGGGTTAAATTCCCCAATGTGGTTTCCGTTACACAGACAGTTTGATTGCACAAGAAATGAATTGGTCATATGACACCCGTTGAAGCCATGGCATGCTTGCAGTTGCATTTTGAATGTTAAACACGGACTTCACAAGTGGTCTTCCTCAAGGAATCATCCTTTCAACGAACTCTGAAGTGTCGGTTATAGAGCTAGAAGTGACGCTGACGTAAATTTTGTTTTTAAGAGGTTCTGCTTTTAAGAGATGCCTTGATTGGCTGGCATTTCCTTGAGTTAATGTTTCACCATATGTTGCTGAAAGTGTAACTATTTTCTGTGATTTTTGCTACGTGTTAGTCTGCACCGATTGTGCTTTTCACATGTTGTGATTGTAGTGACTGTGAAGCAGAGAGAATTTTAGAGCACAGTTGTAATGAAGTGTCCTTGTGGCTTGAAATGCTTGGTTTGACTGTTGTTAGGAGGAACTCTGCACAATTTAAAGACACAAGAAAACGATTTTATGTGACCCTGCACCACGGAATGAGTCGCATGTCACCTTTATGTGACCCTGCACCACGGAATGAGTCGCATGTCACCTTTATGTGACCCTGCACCACGGAATGAGTCGCATGTCACCTTTGCATGATTTTTGTATTTTTACATTTTCTGAAACACTTTTTTATGCTCTAACCAGTGGTGAAACCCGTTTTAGAAAAGAGCAAAAACTTTTCTAGTTATAAGCCTGTGTCTAAGGTGACCCTCACACTGATATCTGACCCCCCCCGGACATATTGTAGGCCTAGCGCAGAACCACGCGCAGAACCATTCTGTGGTGGAGGGTCACATATTAGGTTTTTAGCATAACAGATTTTAGGTCCCAGAACTTTGATCTAGAAGGGCTGCTTACAAGTGCCAAAACGAGGGGAGAGAATGTGCTCCGTTGCTGTGCCTGTGTTTGATGAATTACAGTTTTGAGCAAATTTTACTCAGTGGAGCGCAAATTGTGAAAGTGCTGACATGTAAGGTTTTATTCATTTGTTTTTAAAAAAAAAAGTTTAAAAAGAGATGAAGATTAGAGATGATTTTTTTTCTCAGTTTTGAGAATGGGTTAGACTTAAATGAATTGACTTATACTGACTCTTGTTGCTGCTGGCTTTCCACTCGGGAGAAGTGATCTAAATTTCCATTGATGGGAATTACATAAAATAAATAAAAATCAAATTAGATGAAAGTGTAACATACAGATTGTGCTGTTAATGAGGTTGTTGTGACTGGGTAACTTTTCTTGCTCAAGCTTTTTTTTAATTTATTTGTACAGAAACGATGAACTACAAAACAGTATTTATAGCTTTGTTAAAAATGTTGTATGCATTTTTATTTTGAAGAGACCTTTTTTTATATATATATAAAGCGTAATTTGATTGTTAGATTTTTTGGGCGTTTTTTTTGCTTTTAGGTAGAGCAAGTCAATGTGTGTGATACCGTATTTGTTGACCTCTAGCCAGTTTCTTTTTTTTTTCTTTTTTTGTTATGGCCTTCATATTTTATTTTATTTTTTTATTTTTTATATTCATAGACAACAGGACAGGTCAGGAAACAGGGAGGGAACTTTTGGTGCTTTGAGTAACTTGTGTGATCGATATTGTCAGATCATATGAGTAAAATTATCTTTCAAATGATCTCTCACTCTGCCACATTTTTTATAAAGATATTTGTCTTCCAAGAGCCAGTTATAAAGGGGTAAAAATTACAACTGTCTGTTTGAAGTCAATCCCCCAATCCACACAAACATCTTTTCTCAAAAATGTTCATTCTGTTCAGATATATTTACAGATATGTTTGTAGTCTTTGCATCCATGCAGCTGAGAATTTTTAAACATTGTAATACTTCATACAAAATGGAAATTGTGTACAGAAACAAACTTGCTTACATTGCTGTTGACATGTGTGAAGTTAATGATTTGAGGGGATGAACGAGCAAGGGATGGGATTGGGAAAGGTGAGAGCGTAGCGTGGTGGTAAGATGTCGGCCTCCTAATCGGGTGATCGTGAGTTCGAATCCCGGTCACTGCCGCCTGGTGGGTAGAGAGTGGAGATTTTTCCGATCTCCCAGGTCAACTTATGTGCAGACATGCTAGTGACTTAACCCCTTTCGTGTGTACACGCAAGCACAAGACCAAGTGCGCACGGAAAAGATCCAGTAATCCACGTCAGAGTTCGGTGGGTTATAGAAACACGAAAATACCCAGCATGGCTCTCCCGAAATCGGCGTATGCTGCCTGAATGGCGGGGTAAAAACGGTCATACACGTAAAAATCCACTCGTGCTAAAAACATGAGTGAACGTGGGAGTCTAAGCCCATGAATGAAGAAGAAGAAGAAGAGGGAGGTGAGAGCTTGTAGGCTGAGGAAGAGAGAGATAGTCTGTCGGTTGGTGTGTATGCAAGAGTGTGTGTGTGTGTGTGAAGTAGAAATTGAGCAATTTGTGATTTTTTTCTCTGATGAAATTAGACCTTGAAAAATGCTTCTGATTATGATTATGCCAGTGTCTTCAAATCTTAATTTGATTTTTTTTAAGCAGATCTTGTGTTCTTGACTGTCAGTGCTTTTTGGCAGAGGACACCATGTAAATTAACAGTCCATCATGGCTGTAAGCATGGTTTTTAGCATGTATCTTTTATGTACCAACTCTGTATCACTACCAAAACATCTTTGTTTTCGCTAATATTGTAATAACACATACAGCTTTCAGTTCCGTGGGTGTATTTTTGTATGTGGCGGTAGAATGCATTTGAATGTTATTTTTGTGTGTTTTTTTGTTTGTGAGTTTTTATTGTGTTTTGTTGTTGTTGTTGGTTTTTTTGCTTGTCAATGTTATGTATGCAAAATGACACTGGGAATGATTTTTTATTTTTTTATTGAACTAGATGCCGTTACTGTGTAATGTAATGCCTATATCGATGCCTACAAACTGTAATTACTCCTATAGTGTAATTATCTGTGCTACTGAATTGTATGAACATTGAAAATAAATTTTATATTATAAGCAGACTCACGCTCACTCTTTCACATAACTCTCTCTCTCTCTCTCTCTCTCTCTCTCTCTCTCTCTCTCTCTCTCTCTCTCTCTCTCTCTCTCTTTTAATTGAAACAAGTGT
>NC_090253.1:22931634-22959134 GCF_037325665.1 Littorina saxatilis | reverse complement strand
CTCTCTCTCTCTCTCTCTCTCTCTCTCAGTCTCTCTCTCTCGCAAATGGTATTTAAACGGTGATCTACTAGAAGTGGTTAACTCTTACACTTACTTAGGCTTTACATTGACAACTAAACTTTCAATATGTACAGCAATGGAGCAAATCGCTGCACGAGCAAAGAAAAAAGTGATGGATATTTTACGGGCATTATGGAGAATAGAATGTAATGATATAAAAGTATTTTTGCGTTTGTTCGACCTCCAAGTTCAGCCTGCTCTTTTGTATGCGTCCGAAATATGGGGTGTAAAAGAAATTGCGGAAATTGAACGGGTCCAAATGTATGCATGCAAGAAACTCTTATCAGTGAGTCAGAAAACGCCTAATACCATGATATATGGTGAATTGGGCAGACACCCACTTTTTATTAATTCCCTTATGAAAGCAATTAAATACTGGCTAAAACTATTAGAAATGCCTTCCCATAGAATTCCAAGAGCAATTTACGATCATCTTAAACGTTTAGAGGAAAGAGGGATTAAGACTTGGGCTAGTGACATTAAAAACCATGTGTTTCGTCTGGGTTTTGGCTATTCTTGGATTGAGCAGCAGGTCGGTAATAAAACTGGCTTTTTGAAGATGCTTAAGCAGCGTTTGCTCGATTGCTATCAACAAGACTGGCATGCAAAGTTATTTGATAGTGAACGATTTGTGACCTATCGAAGCTTCAAAACTATTTTACAGTATGAACATTACTTATCAAGCTTGCATATTAGACGTTATAGAGACGTTCTGGTCCGATTTAGAGTTGGCATAAACGACTTATATTGCAACAGGCACAGATACAATGTAAATAGACGATTGGAATTATGTCCCTTGTGTGGTCTGGCGGAGGAGGATGAAATTCATTTCATCTTCGCCTGCCAAGCCTATTCAAATATAAGACAACAGTTTTCTTTAAACATTCTATTCAAGAATTGTTTGAGAGCTAGAAATTTTGTCAACTTAATGAATATTGAAAATCAGGAAATGCTGGCATCATTTATTATTGATTGTTTAAAACTTAGACAAGAGCTGATTGCAAATCCTGAACAATAGCAGAAAAGGCGACAACTTAACTACACTATTTAACCGGCTATGGCCGTCATTGTAATGTACATATTATATAATATCACAATTACTTTTTCTGATGGACTAGATAGTCCACCAGTATTACATTTATGTTTGTCCTTGACGTTGTTTTTGCCACGTTTTTCCCCCCATTGCAAGGGGCATGTTGCCTAAATGCAATAAACTCGTTAATCGTTAATCTCTCTCTCTCGCTCATTTCAAGTGTCACTTTTTCTCAGATGTTCTCATCTCTCTAATTTTTCTGTTTTTGAAACACCCTCTTTCTTCTAGACATTAGTTTTCCCACATTTTTGAAAGGGACTAGTAATTGAGTCCTACCTCCGTCCAGCTTCCCTCTGGGCTTACAGGTCCCCCCGTCGCGAGAGCTGACCAGTTGCCTCTTGCCGATGGGCCTCATGTTGGACACGCAGCATTCCCCATGCCCACAGTCCGCAGAGGTCTGGCACGCCTCCCCACACCACGCCTGCCATCACCGCCGGGACACAAGCAACAAGTCGAGAAAATGAAAGGCACAGTCCTTCCCATAATATACCATCAGCAATGGTGAGCGTAATTGCTCAAACAGTAGAAACCCCCCCCCCCCCACCCCCCCGTTTAAGACCCCCCGATTCGGACTTCCTCCTTTTCAAGACCCTCCTTTGTCAGATGTTCCGTTCATAGCCTCTGTAAATCTACCTCCATTTTAAGACTCCCTCCATTTTAAGACTCCCTCCAATTTAAGACTCGCACACACACACACACACACACACACACACACACACACACACACACACATACACACACACACACACACACACTGACACGCACAAACACAAACACACACACAAACCCATACACACTGACACACACATACACACACACACACACACACACACACACATGCACACACACACATGCACACACACACATACACACACACACACACACACAAACACTCACACACACACACACACACACACACACACACACACACACACACACATCGACGACGATAACACGTCACAAACTTACCAACACAAGAAGAGCGAACACAATAAGTAGTTTCATGGCTTGCTATTCAACAATTCCCCGACGCCGAAGAAACACACTTTTTCTTCCAACAGAGCGAAGAAACGAATGACAGGTTCTGGAGGTCCAGTTCGTGGAGACAAAATGTGAGCCTTCCTGTATATATATATATATATATAAGTTCAGTACTGATAAGATCAGCAATTTCGGTCGTTCGTGTCACTAATATGTTTTCCTTCCCGTATATGGGAGTGTTTCACCGTTGACTGACAAACTGATGAAATATAGTCCAGAAAACGGAACAAGTATACCGGACCACAGAAGTAACGGCAGGTAAACCTTTTCCTAATAGAAACAAGGAACTTAGTCGATAAATATCGACAGGGGGCCGACAAATGGTTTAAATGTGAAATGTGTGTATATGGGTGTGGGTTTGAAACAAACAAACAAACCAACCCATGTGAACCCCGGGCCGCAGGCCTTCGATGTAGTGATTGAAAAAAAAAAGGATGTTCTCAAATGGTTCAATTCTCATTTGGTCTGATTCTCAAATGGTACCGGTATACTCCCTCCCCCCCCCCCCCCCCCCCCCCCCATCCTGGCCGCAGGCCTAGGATTACAATTTTATAGACACTGACCTTCTTCCCAGGGGTCATTGACCCAGTTTTAGCTATGAGAGGTGGTTCCCCTTTCATATCTGAGAGAGGAAACACTTCCTGCACCCGGGTCAGTGACCGAGTTTAACCTATGGGGAGTTTAACCTATGGGGCGGTCTCTTTGATGTCTTGAGAGGAAACTTGGCCAGGGTAGTACATGCACCAGAACTGGTGGACACCATGGACAAACATGAAATCGAAGCAGTTTGCTTGAGGGAACGGTCGTCAGCAACTCAAACTTCTCTGTTTTCTTTTTTTTAAGAAAATCTGACTTTCTTTGTGGCCCCCTGACTCCGCCCCCCTCCCTCTGTAAGGACCCCCCTCCATAAGGATCGATGATTTTTGTCAACATTTTCAAGGTCGCTAGAGAGGGGTTCCACTGTATGACCTAACCGCTACTGGCAGACGGCCTCAATCTTCACGCGCATAGACGAGATTAATAGGTGCTTGGTTTTGGTATTTTGAATTACATTACATTAAACCTTTGTTGGGCTTCATGGTCAAGGCAACAGCCATAATAATACTACATGATGTATAATATTATATTTCAGCATATGTGAATTACATGTCATCATACCAAACTGTCATACATTTTTATTCCTACATTATTCTGATTGATCACAACCAAACCTACTATCATTGGACACATCCAAATGCAAGCGCCTGTTCTTGACAATTTCCCTCTGATCTAAATATAAAATCAGTGCAATTTCCTGGGTCGGGCTTTGCCACAGACACTCACGGTTTGGCATGTAGGCAAGGACTACTACTAAAGGACGTGCACAGCGTGATTCCTGACTTCGCTAGCGAAGGCCAGTTTTCCTCAGGCTCCGCAGGCCCCTTGTTCTATTTTTAGCCGCAATTCGGCGTAGGAGTTTGGAAGAACTTTTTCAAATGTAATACAATGGTGTTTTTTTTTAACAAGTATACACTTTAGACACATCGAAGATTGTTGTAGATATCACACTGAGAGTATTTATGTATTAGATTCTTCCCTAGCGAACATTTTAAATTCAGTTGAGGTGGTGCAAAGTACGCACTATGTTGCCTTGTCGCAAGGTTACAACCGGACAAGAGTGCCTTGGTCTACCATGCTGGCGGCGATTCTGAGTTGAAAATTCTTGTTTACCAAGTGTTTTGCTGTTTCTGTGCCTTCAAAATGCCTAATAAGTGTGGTGTGGTGAACTGCAAAGGAAATTACAACGAGAAGAATAAGTGCCGTGTGTTTAGACTGCCAAGAGACGAGTCTGAGAGACAGAAGTGGCTGGTTGTGCTCCCTCCACGCGAACATTTTGTTTTAGACCCAGCGAAGTTCTTCATCTGTGAAAAACATTGGGGACTGACTCAAACCTCCTATGGTAACATTGCCTGGTGGTGCCACACGGCCTGCGATCCCTCCTTGTGTTTTTGATGTGCCGACATTGTGCCTGCCCACGCCCAAACCCTCACCTCGTCCGGCGAAAGACGAAGACAAACAATTGAGGCACTTTCTTCAAAAGGATACCATCTCTTCACTGGCCTCATTCAATCCCGAGAAAGACTTGCAGAAACAGCACAAGAATGTGATAATTTCAAGATCAAGTGACAGGTTCGTTTGTGTTTTCATGTCAGAAAACTTTCATGAATCTCATACTTCCGTCATTGTTGACAACATAGCGACTCTGTGCTCTCCTTTGACCCTGAGTGCTTTCAAAAATGGTATCAGTGTGCCACTGGGCAAGATCTTGAATCCAAACAATGGTCTCAGCTCCTATTCCCAGTTCCATGAAGCTGTGCGCATCTCAGTCAACTATGACATCCCCTTGGACCAGGTGCTGAAAAAGATGGTGACACTTCTACAAGGTCAGTCTTCAGAATGTTCAGATAACAAAAAGGAGAAAAAGTTGGATTTCTTGACGCGCCAGTTGCAGCTCTTGACAGAAAAACAGTTTTCGATGAATGACTATTGTTTTGCCATTGAGTCTTTCCCCCAGTGCAGTTACGAACAGTTGAGGGAGTATTTGGTCCTGCCAAGTAAGCGCAAGCTACAATCGATTGTTGCATCTGTTGATCAAGATGAAGTACTGAGAAAAACTTTTGAGAAAGTGCATAGCCATAAGCCTCAGCAACGGAATGTTTTTCTTTTGGTTGACGAAGTGAAGATTAGGCCGACTGTTGCGTTTTCTGGCGGGGTGCTGAGTGGTATGGCCAAAAACAATCCAGACTGCAGAGCAACTGCCATGCTGTGTGTTATGATGAAGTCGTTGCACAAAGGACCCAGTGTAATGATTTCTGTGACACCTGTGCACAAGCTGACAGCAGCATTCCAGTTTGAGATTGTAAAGGAAGCGGCAGCTGCTGTTGAGAGGTCAGGTGGGTGTGTGATAGGTTCCATCACGGACAATCACAAGGTGAACCAGCAGTATTGTAAGCTGTTTGACCGTACCGGTGACACTGATAGTCTTGCCACAGCCAAGCATCCACGTGACAATGGGCGTGTCTGGTTTCTCCTGTTTGACACTGTCCATCTACTGAAATGTATCAGGAACAATTGGATCAGTGAGAAGTGCCAAAAGATAAGCTTTGACAACCGATCAGTGGCGTCTTTCACAGATGTCACGCAACTGTATGAAGCCGAGAAAGACAGCGTTCTCAAGATGACATCCCTCACTCAAGCTGCTGTCAACCCTTCAAAACTTCAGCTACAGAATGTGAAACATGTACTGAGAGTTTTCAACGACAAAGTTGTTGCTGCATTGACACTGCAAGGCTGCCATGAGACTGCCACTTTCATCCAAACTGTCGTCAACTGGTGGAACACAGTCAATGTGTCTGGGAAAGGGCAGGACCGGCGCCTCAACGATCCCCATCGAGCTGTTCAAGAACCAGGGTCTACAAGTCTGGATACATTCCTGGGAGTTTTCCAGGGGGCTGACTCGGGGCATGGAGCAACACGCATCCAGTGCCTTACCCATGACACCAAGAAGGCACTAGTGCAGACCATGCAGGGTCTAGCGGCTGTCTGCAAATATTTGTTGACATCTGAACATTTTGAATATGTCCTTCTGCGGGAAATCCAAAGTGACCGACTTGAGGGGGAGTTCTCCGTGTACAGGCAATCCACTGGCGCAAACTCCTTCATGACCACAGGGGACGTCTTCTATGCTTGCAAGAAACGCCTTGCCAGACATGCCGCCACGTACCTCAAGTCAATTGAACTGCAGCCCGAGCCAAAGGAGCACACCTGTCTGGGCCCTGTCATGCTAGAAGATGCAGCCTCCATTGATAAATACACTGCAGAAGTGACACTGACTGTCAATGAGGAGAGCAGTGCTGCGTATGTGGCCGGGTGGCTGGAAAGCAAGTGTGGGGGTGACCTGGCATTCAGTGATGAAGAACCACTTGTGACCAGTGAAATCAAAGACTTTGTTGAGACTGTCTCCAGAGGCTCCCTGACCATTCCCCATGTGTCGACGTTTGAACTTGTGCGGCTTGGACTGTGTTTTGTCAAGAAGGCGCGTCACCGTGCTTGCTGCCGCAAAAGACTGGGCAGTATTCTTCTAACAGTCGCCAACTTTAACAGCATTGACATTAACTGTTCGAAAGTCTACACGCACTTGTCGAATGTGCTGCTGCATGGGATCCAGAATCTGGAGAAAGACCATCAGAAGAATTCCGTGCTGCTTCAGACATCAGTGAAAAAGGCCCGGTTGGCAGATTGAATGCTGCAGTCAGGTAGTCTTTTTTTGTTTTATGTTTTGGTTGTTGTTGTTGTTTACTTTTTCTTCTTCTTCTTCTTCTTCTTCTTCTTCTTCTTCTTCTTCTTCTTGTTCCTGTTCCTGGGCTTGAGTTCCCAGGGTCATCCCTTTTCGGGGATGAGAATTTTGCGTGTATGGCCGTTTGTTATACCCTGCCGCATGGGCAGCCATACTCCGACTTGGAGTGATTAAGATATTTTTTTATGAATACAGATAGATTGCAGGGCTTGAAGGCAGAAAACAGTGCAGATAAACAGCAAGACAAGAGACAGAAGATGAGAAACAAGGAGAAAGGATAGACAGTGGGAACATGGTTGCCCTGTGTTGCCAGCCAGGGGGTAGCCTATTTCAATCCGCGGGCTACCCTCGCGGTAGTCGTTGTTTACAAAAATGTCTAACCAAAATCTCTGAAAATATGTAATTAACTCATTGTTCAACTTTTGTAGAGCAAATGTGATTCAGAACTTTAAAAACTATTATTTATTAATCATGTCGAGTGATCACAGCTCTACTATTACTAGTCTTGTACAGTAGGGTGCAATGCTGTCAGTCCGAGTAAATGTGGTATTTCAAAGCCTAAACATGCCTACATTTTTAAAAATATATCTATATCTAGGCTTCAGGCAATTTGTGTTGCACCTAAGGACTCAATTTTAATGATTGTGTTAGGTAGAAAGTGGTAGTTAGCAAACGAAGCGATGGCCTCCGCTAGCGAAGTCAGGAATCACGCTGTGCACGTCCTTTAGTAGTAGTCCTTGCCTGTAGGTAAAATGTACAATGTATTTTCTGATTTGTGCACAAAAGCTTTTTTTCTTTTTTCTTTTTTTTAACATAACAATGTTTAATGTCACTGTATGTTTAAAAGACCATGGTCACATTTGTAAAACAAATGTTAAATTAGAAAATAAATAACATTTTGGTTCATGATTTTTTCCTACACCTGTGCTAAAAATAAGAAATAAAAATGTCGGTATATAAGTCACTCAAATACAGCAAAGTATGAATGGTTTGAGTTTGTTGCGGTTGACCCTGCACAGGTCGACCTAAGATGTTTTTGTTGAACAATTTTGCCGTCACCCCTCCCATAGGGTGACGTATTTCACAACTTCCTGTGTTACACAGACTCAGTGATGACCAATTTTGCCTTCACCCCTCCCATAGGGTGACGGATTTCACAACTTTCTACTGATGAACAATGTTGCCTTCACACCTCCCATAGGGTGACGGATGTCACAACTTCCTGTGTACACAAACTGATGACGTATTTCACAACAAAATGGCGCTGCCCATGGTCAACCTCGAAACTATCCGTATGAATGGGGGCCTCCTGGCCCCCATAATAATCAATGAACAGACGAACTACTACTGAACTAACTCACGAACCAGGCCAACAACCAACCAGTCCAAACCAAAATGAAAGAAAGACAAACAAGTAGACAGACAGACAGACAGACAGAAAGACAGACAGACAGACAGACAGAGAGAGAGACAGACAGACAGACAGACAGACAGACAGACAGACAGAAAGACGGACAAACAGGCAGGTAGGCAGAAGCTCAAAAAAGAACAAAACAGAAAGAAAAGGTGAAAAAAAAGTTTTTTGGGATAGCCGATCTAGTCTGCATTCCTCTAAAACTTTAATTTAGTCTGTCGGCCCCTAGAAATATGCATCGTTTGAACACTGGTGAGTCTCCGGATAAAATTACAAGTCTGATTTGGGCTTATTTGGCTATATACAATCAGAACTCTAAAGCCTTCTAGTTCTTTAACTAAAGCTAAAACTCGTATCGTATCAAGTAGTATAACTTATTGACTATGATAACTGGAATTCCGATTTCATTTGTCAAAAACTAAATGTTATCATCGGTGATATGGCAGGGCTCGACACAGCTGTCGCAAAAAGTAAACTCTGCAACAAAAGTATTGCAACGCTTTTCGTACCCCAACCAAAACAGTAATTACCGTGTTCATTCATTCATACCGTTTATACCGTTAAAATATTTCTTTTACATGGTTCACGTGACCGCTGCTTAAATAAGGGGCGGGGACATAGCTCAGTTGGTAGCGCGCTGGATTTGTATTCAGTTGGCCGCTGTCAACGTGAGTTCAAACCCACGTTCGGCAGAAATTTATTTCTCAGAGTCAACTTTGTGTGCAGACTCTCTTCGGTGTCCGAACACCCCCCGTGTACACTACATTGGGGTGTGCACGTTAAAGATCCCACGATTGACAAAAGGGTCTTTCCTGGCAAAATTGCTTAGGCACATTACAGTTAGTAATTGTCTACCTATACCCGTGTGACAGGGAATAATAGGCCGTGAAAGGTAAATAATTATGCGTCGAAATGGCTGCAATCTACTGGCCGTATAAAATTTCATCTCACACGGCATCATTGCAGAGCGCCTAGAACTGTACCCACGGAATATGCGCGATATAAGCCTCATATTGATTGATTGATTGATACCCTTGAAAAACACAACGCACGTATCAGTTACGAAATCGACGAAAATTCAACTCGGTAACTTGCAAGTAGTTGAAAAAAGTCAAATCAACTATCTGTCCAGAACAAGTTACTCTGTCAAATCAAATTTAAGGGGCTTGAGTTGGTTTATACGATTTGTTTGTTTGTTTGTTTGCTTAACGCCCAGCCGACCACGAAGGGCCATATCAGGGCGGTGCTGCTTTGACATATAACGTGCGCCACACACAAGACAGAAGTCGCAGCACAGGCTTCATGTCTCACTCAATCAATCAATAGGAGGCTTATATCGCGCGTATTCCGTGGGTACAGTTCTAAGCGCAGATTTATTTTTTTTAATTTTTATTTTATGCCCTTTTATTTATATCGCGCACATATTCAAGGGAGGGATTTATTTATGCCGTGTGAGATGGAATTTTTTCTTACACAATACATCTTGCATTCACATCGGCCAGCAGATCGCAGCCATTTCGGCGCATATCCTACTTTTCACGGCCTATTATTCCAAGTCACACGGGTATTTTGGTGGACATTTTTATCTATGCCTATACAATTTTGCCAGGAAAGACCCTTTTGTCAATCTTGGGATCTTTAACGTGCACACCCAATGTAGTGTACACGAAGGGACCTCGGTTTTTCGTCTCATCCGAAAGACTAGCACTTGAACCCACCACCAAGGTTAGGAAAGGGGGGAGAAAATTGCTAACGCCCTGACCCAGGGTCGAACTTGCAACTTCTCGCTTCCGAGCGCAAGTGCGTTACCACTCGGCCACCCAGTCACATTATTCTGACACCGGACCAACCAGTCCTAGCACTAACCCCATAATGCCAGACACCAGGCGGAGCAGCCACTACATTGCCAATTTTAAAGTCTTAGGTGTGACCCGGCCGGGGTTCGAACCCACGACCTCCCGATCACGGGGCGGACGCCTTACCACTAGGCCAACTGTGCCGGTTTAGTTACTCTGTATGGATGTCTTGCTTATTTCTTGTGTTACACCATTCCTACTATGGCAGGTGTCGATCGCATGAGCGGTCAAAAACGGGAGACTGATTTTTGCGTCGGTTTTGAAGCGTTCCACAACAGAAAGCGATGTGTGTCAGAAATTACCCGACGGATTGCTTTGGAAATGTAACGATATTATGCCTACAGACAATGCTTCCGATGATATGAAAATGTCTGTAAATAGTTGTAAAACCCGTCACTGGTTTCTGAATTTACATCCAAATAATTCATCATGACTCCGAGTGCAAACAGACAAATGGTTGTTAACTAACACTATCAATTTTTGTTTGAATATGATCACTCGTATAAATTTACTTGTCATATAAACACGATTCACTTCACGATTGCGATTGACTCAGAAAGCGCGAAAATAAAAAAATAATTGCTGGGATGATTGCTTTGCTACAGCAGTGCCCAGTCATGCGTGATCGCAGCGTGTTTTGAGCACAGGAGCTTTTATCAAAGCGCCGGTCGATCATTATTTACTCCTTCATCTATCCTTACTGTACCTTACTACTATTATTCGTGAATAGTAGTAGTAAGGGTAAGCAAGCAGGAGTAAATAATGATCGACCGGCGGTTGGACACAAGCTCCTGTGATTTTGAGAGGCACTCAACGACAACCGGTGTCTCTGGAAAACGACACGAACGTTACATTTCTCCCTCGTGTGTTTACATGACTAGCAAATTTACATCAGTGATCAGACATGTTCAAATGACATTTTGGAAGTAATTTTAAAGCCCCGGCCCGTCCCAAATGGTTTACTGAACGATTTAAATCTCCTCATGAAAAAAAGCAGTTCTAACCTTATCGAACACACTTTTGCAATAGCATTTAATAGCATTAAATGACACAGTTCGTTTGAATGGCTATTTAACTCGCGTAAACCACACACCTGTTTTGGTGGTTTATCTAACCCCTGAGCCAACGTGAACCCGTGTGATCCACTTTCCTTTTTTTTCACAATTTCACTTGTATGTCTGTATGTACGGGCGTTATTCAGTGGAGGTTGTTGATCATGACTGCGACTTTCCTACTTCAGTTTGCTGTCGCCGAGGTTTTCGCAAAATCCGCCTGTCATGCATGTTACAAAAGAGTGACAAATGCGACCAGTGCCTCGCTCTGCGTTGAGAACAGCCTATATTCATTTAGCTGTTGTCGTTTTTGACTTTTTTCTTTGTGTGTGTGTGTGTTTGTTCTGAAAGTGTTAGTTATTGTAGATTACTGATAATGGCTGTGAGTTCCCTGGGGAGTCCTGTTTAAAGGCACAGTCGGCCTCCCGTAAACCATCACAGACACTTTCAGGCTTTTACACACAGTACAAACACCCTTTCGTTTAAACACTCACCGCTTGAGAACATCCTAGGTGCCCTCCGTAAAGAGCGCGCAATTTTCAAAGAATTTATTTTTGCGTGGTTTATCTTACCCCTGAGCCATCGTGAACCCGTGTGATCCAGTTTCCTTTTTTCTCTCCACAATTTAGTCGTAAGTTTGTGATTTCAATGCGACTCGCTGTAAGCTTATCTGCAATAGCACGTTATTGTGTACCTCTGAATCTAACATGCAACAAACGGCTGCGATTCACACGCACTAGAGCGGTGGCGGTTCACCGTTCAGAGGCCGAACTGGCGCTAAGCAGAACCGTCGTCTGCTACGAGAAAGACGTTTTGCGTGACACGTTTCCGGGCTTTTCTTTTTTCAAACTGTCAAAACTTCGAATTGTACTGATCTTGTCTTGATGAAAAAAGAATTCTTTTATGATTTAAGAATGTTTGTGTAAGAAGCTGTCAATTTATTATTTAGATTTTAAAAGTTAGGTCCAGCACCAAAACGAGGCGCCTGAGTGTCCGTTCGGATAGTCCACGAAAATAAATTCTTTGAAAATGTCTCACTCTCAACAGAAAGCAGCCAGGATGTTCCCGTTGGGTAAGCGTTCAAAAGGAAGTATGATTGTACTGTATGTAGAGGCTCGGGGAGCTCAGTGATGGTTTACGGGGCTTACTGTGCCTTTAATAAAAGTGTTATCTTCCAGCTGTTGCCTGGACGTGCAGATGTGTGTGTTCTGTTGACCTAGTGCTTAGTTAATCTGTGAGTTGTATGGTCACGAACATACACACACACACACACACACACACCACACACACACACACATACACACACACACGTACGCACACACACACACACACGTACGCACACACACACACACACACTCACACACACACACGTACGCACACACACACACACACACGTACGCACACACACACACACGCGCGCGCGCGCACGTACACACACAGCCGCTCGCACACACACACACACACACACACACACACACACACACACACACACACACCGTGCACAATAACACACACACACGCTAAAATACTAACAACAAACAAACGATGTGTGCGAGTTTGGTGTACTCATTTATACATCAAGTTGTCAATTCAGGTAGATGCGGGCAATGCTACACATGCTTGTATACACAATCATGTATCTCGTGTGAAAGCCTGAACAGATCATCAGTGGTGAGCACGATCGCGCACACCTAGAAATGCTCTCAAATAATTTGGTTCGATGCCTCCGACCTCCCGATCTACGGAAACAATTTAGCCATACAACGCTCAAACGTAATTCACAGCAAGCACTTTATTTGTATAGCTCAAAGATGTGTTGTTTTTCCATCCAAGCTCGATGTCGAAGAGTTTCCGCACTTGAGAAACATGGCAGTTCGTTAGCCAAAACTTACTGGCACGTTCCTGAAACACACCAACATATACAATTACAAAGACAAAAACAAACTCGGTTTGGCGCTCTAAGTATAGACAAGAACTGAGTTTAATATTGAACCAATCTCCTGGCACCCGAGAGACTAAGAAGCACTGAAATTTACAAACGTCTCTCATCCTCTGCAGGTTTGCTGAACGACTGGTGTTCATTATGGGAGCCAAACAATGAGTGATTCACTCTACGTTCTGTCATAAATGTAAATTAAATAATGCTATGCCAAATGAAACAAAAAATAATGGTTCGTGGTCACAGTCCTATTCAAGAAAAAGTCGAAAAAAAGAAATTGGTGAACAAATTGTTGATTGATGATGATTCCAAGTATATTATATAAATGATAATGATTATCAACAGAATGAACATTATAGATTACATTGTCATCACAAGAACAATATCACGGTATCAGTACACATCACGCTGTCGCAGTCAAATTCTCTACAACCAACTACCGACAAGCAGATTCCAAGCACACACACACACATACGCACACACACACACACACACACACACACACACACACACACACACACACACACATGTGTGTGTAGACAAAACACACATGTATACAGTTGTGCAAGCAAAGGTACTGTCTTTTTTTTTTAAAGCGTAACGTTTAACTTCTGAATTAGGCCATTAGAAAATCGCTTAAAACTTAAAGGTACCTTCGGTACCATGAGTGATGCAGATAAAGAATCAGTACCATGTACTATTTCTACGCTATTCTGTAGGTTTTCAACAAAAGGATACATTTCTCACACACCGTGCTTTTGGGACTTAGTTTCCCATTTCTAAGGTTTGATTAATCTGCTTCATATTATTTCTTTGGGGGTAAGACGTGCGTCCCGCCCACCCCCCCCCTTCCGCCCTTCAAAAGTAGTGTGCGTATCACACGATCTTCTCTGTTTTCGCGACCTCTTCTCTTTCTTTATGCTCCTTAGTCTTGTATTCCCTTTCTTTCTTTCCTTGTTCTTGTCTTTCTTTCTCTCTCTCTCTCTCTTTCTCTCTCTCTCTCTCTCTCTCTCTCTCTCTCTCTCTCTCTTTCTCTCTTTCTTTTCTTTCTTTTCTTTCTTACTTTCTTTCTATCTTTTTTCATTCTTCATTCTATCTTTCTCAGTGAGTTTCTCTACCAGTTTTGGGACATGTCATGTTGCCATAATCACGTTGAGCTTTACTATCTTCCCTGTCAACCTACCGACGGGTCCCTGAGGCACGTCAGTGTAGATCAGACCGCCACAACTCAGCCCAAAGGTGCAGGGACAGTAGTTGTAGGAAATCAACGGACTGGGGGGACTGATGTTGGGGCCTCCCACGAAGCAAGCTGTCGAGTCAAGGTGAGATGGGTTAATGGAAGGTTTGGATTTAGTAACCCTTTTGTGTGAAAATTAAAAGAAAGGTGTGTGTACATGCGTGTTTGCGTGCGTGCGTGCGTGCGTGCGTGCTAATGTGTGTGTGTGTGTGTCTGTGTGTGTCTGCGTGTCTGTGTGTGTGTCTTTGCGCGCGTGCGTGCGTGCTTCCGTGCGTTCATGCGTGCATTCTTGCGTGCGTGAGTGCGTGCGTGAGTGCGTGCGTGAGTGCGTGCGTGCGTGCGTGTGTAAACCTCTGGTTGTGCTTACATGCGTGCGTGTCAGTGTTTGAATCATGCACGTTTGCCTCCAGTAAATGATGTTTGTTTTTGTTGAAAACTATTTTTTTCCTTTTAAAGATACTCATTCCTTCTCGTGCAAGTAGAAGGTTACCTTTATCACAAGTACAAGTCTGGGACACACACTCTAAACTGAAGGGGTCCACCTTTCAACACATTCAAGTTTTTGTAACCAGTTGTGAACTCTGTGAAATACTAAAGGATTCTATCAGCAAAACTGAGTAGCACGCATGGTAAATACTTAATAGTGATTGCCGTGTTTGCTACTTTTTCCAATGGAATTGTATGGTTCCTCGCACAGTGTTCACAACTGGTTACAAAAGGTGTGTTCACATTGTAACACTTCTAGTTTACAGTGCATTTGTACTGCAGTGGTGCACATGCTCGCTTTCACGAGAAGGTCGAATTGTAACGGTTTGGTTATGATCGTCAACATGATGTGTTATGGGTTTTTTTTATGGGGGGGGGGGGGGGGGGGGGGTCACGTATAATAAGTTTGCTTGAGTTTTTGTTGTTGCTCTAGTCACTTCTTATTATTGGATTCATGTTATGTATTTTGATTTTTTTTTTAATTGAATCAATCCTCAACAGCTTACTTGATCCCCTGGTGCCCAGAGGTTTGCAGACCCCGACATACTGAGTGGACAGGTCTCTCTTCTTCCTGCCCCTGTAGGGCGATTGCACGACGCAACACTCATGTTTGCCACAATCAAACACATTCCTGCATCTCGAAGAGACAGATGGTTTAATAATCCGCAGACCCTCCACCGCACAAAACGTCCCCTGTCAACAAAGAGAAGAGATTAATTCATTTTAAACAAAGATAAAACCAGATACAACAAACAAACAAACAAAACAAAACAAAACAGACTCGGGTATTCTTAAACTAATGAAATAAACTGCGCGTTTCGTCTTCCAGACGTCTACGTGCCCGCCAGAACTGGAGACAAAATGACGACCGATGAACTGAATCGGGACTCCGTCGCTGAAGAGTCGGCCGGTCCCCCTATTCATACGTACTCACTTCACTAATTAACATTGTTACAGGGCAGATTTATATTAATCATTGCAGAAGCAATTGTCCATGACCTTCTTCAAGTACAATTCACTATAATTATAGACTAATAAAAATGTCACCAAACGATCGAGCGTCGTAAATATAGCATACGTTTCAGTATTTCATCGTTAAAGTACTGTGTGTGTATTCATACCATCTAACCAACTAGTCAAACAACTAACCAAAACATCAACAACAGCAAAAGTAAGTAAGTAAGTAAGTAAGTAAGTAAGTAAGTAAGTAAGTTAGTAAGTTAGTAAGTAAGTAAATAAGTTAGTAAGTAAGAAGTAAGTAAGTAAGTAAGTAAGTAAGTAAGTAAGTAAGTAAGTAAGTAAGTAAGTAAGTTACTAACTACATAACTAGCTCACTCGCTCTCTTACTAACAAACGAACGAACGAACGAAAAACTAACGAACGAACGAACGAAAAACCAACGACCGAACAAATAAATTAACGCACGAAATGATCAAACGAATGAACCAACAAACAAAATCACAAACTAATCAACTAACTAACTAACTAACAAACTACAGTAGAATAATGACACATATTGTCCATAAAAAGACCGATAAAGACTCACCAACGCAAGGCACAAAAACAGAAGCAGGTAACTCTTCATTGTAACGAAAACTGTCTTTCTCGAAACGTCGAAAGGCACTGTAGATTAATACTCCTCGTCTTAGGTGTTGATGCAGCTGCTGGAAATGTATCAGCAATACGAGTGATGTGCGGCTATATACCTGACTAGAACATAGCACATACGAATCAAATGAATGACCCTAGTATGGGTTGTTTATTGCGCCTCGAGAAACTGGGATTGATACGCACATATATGATCGACTAAGTCGGCTGCGTCGCTGGCGTAACAAACTGTACAGCAAAAACTCATTTATCCAAGCTCCGTGGTTGAGACAGCGTTGAAAAAAATCCACTTGGTTGCATACCAAAAATCATCACCCAGACGGCTTGCTGTGGTGAGTTGGAATTCGAATTCATTTCCGAAAAAAGCACCAGAGCCTTTTAGTTTTACAAAGTTAATTGGAGAGATATGGTATAAACAGCATAGAAATGAGACCAGAAATTTGTGGTTTTTTGCCGTTACAACCGTTATGATTGGGTTTTATGAAAGTCTTGGTTCACGCGATCAAAATGTAGTCCTTTACCTTCAATAATTTCCAACGATGTACAATAGGCGGGTGTTCTGCAAATAATTAGTTTGACAATATGGCCTTGTGTGGCCTCTGTTTACAAGAAAGGGACGCATTAGATCGATAGTAGGTATCAATAAAATCAAGTTTAACACATTTTTAGGATGATTTGACTAATTAGCGAAATGCAGGTAGTGTAAGGTAAATGAAGAATTGTTCTCTCCGAAACAGCAAAAAGTGAACTTCAACCATACTGACCCTCACCACCTTATTCTGTTTGCTGAGCAGCTGACCGCCAGCGACTTGTCTGTCATTTTGTGAGAACGGGTCACATAATTTTAGGCGAACTTGCCTATGCGTATCCTTTTTGTTTGCCGTAGGGTTCAAAACCGTATCCGCGTTAGGCAGTTGAGAACTGTGTCGCTTCGCTGGTCAACATCCGGGAACTCAATGCATCCTGTTCGCACATTGGCTGGTCGAGACAGCAGGAAATGTCTCGGTCGGGGAGCTTAAAACTGCAGACAACTATTTTGAAGCTAAAAAAAGTCACGGCAACGTTTCTTATTATTCTAATTCTTCTCGTTTGTCAAGTCACGACATGAATAATTCGGGTCACCAATGACTAATGGGGAAAAAAGGAAATATGAAACTTGATATAATTTCAAGTGGATAGATATGCACGAGGCATGACTGAAAGCCCTGGGGGCTCCGTGCACCTGGAAGTGACAAGCACAGCAGGGCTCCCCAAAGTGCGCTTCCCTGCGTCCTATACGCACCCTAAAAAGAGCGGGTCCCGGGACGCACTAAATTTTCGTTGTCGTGCGTCCCGAATACTCTGTTTAGACTGTAGTCGTCAGCTAAGTCAAAGTGCAAGCACAAATGATGCCAGTTTAACGCGGAAAGAAAGTGTGCGTGTGTGTTACATTTGAGATGGTAAAGTTGAAGTGTCGAATATTCTGGAAATAAACAAGAAATTCCTCCGAGGTAGGAAAAACACCCCCGTCAAAGGGAAATAACCTTCTCAGTTGGTGGCAGTGACTGAGTGAGAATGGTTATTTCCCTTTGACCATTAAGATGTCCCTCTATAAGTCCTTGTATAATTTTAATCCACCAATAACTCCCTAACCGTGTGTTTGACTGGTCCCAATTTTTGTAAGGACCGTCTCAGGAATGTATAGAACCTGTTCACCAAGTTTGGTGACGATCGGTCCGTTCATTCTTGAGATCTATATGCGAACACAAACACACAAACAAACAAACAAACAAACAAACAAACAAACAAACAAATACATCGACCGAAACCTATACACACCCCTATACCGGGGGTGTAAAAACCCACTTTATATCACATTATTCGCGATTACATAAAGTTTTTGGGACCCGGGACTCTTTGGGCCCTCTAAAACTCCGCTTAGGGTGTCCATGGACCCTCTAAACATTAAAAGTGACGGGCGTCAATGTGGAACTTGAAGAACCTACCCCCCCCCCCCCCCTCCCCGTTTTAAGATGTTCACCCTTTCGCGATCCTTCTTTTTTAGATGCTCTGCTCATCTGATGTTCTGAAAATATAAATCCATTTTAAAAATCCCTCCTTTTGCAAGACCTAATTAATGTTCTCATATTGTTCAGCTACTAAAACTGAAGTGTGTAAGACGGGGGGGGGGGGGGGGGGGGGGGGGGCTCTGTATCGAATATCTTTCAATTTCACTTCACTTCAGTTTGGAAACTAAACTTACATAAAGTAAAATAAAATGATAAAATAATACATGTCATTTTTTTTATCATTTTTTTTTTAACCCACATATTTCTCTCCCACATAGGCACACGTTTCTGTGCGTATCATTTATAATTGCCACAGTATTAAAACCTAGGTCCGCCTTGTAAGCGCTAGGACTTCTTTGTCAACATCCGGGAACGAACTCATTCTGTTTAGTCGCCGGAGTGAACGAGTAATACAGGTGTAACCTCGGATCTGCGCAAGCTTTTGCAAGGAGTGAGAACATCCTTTCGCCTGAACATATACCCAACAAGAAATTCCTCCGATAGGAACTACACCCCCGTCAAAGGGAAATAACCTTCTCAGTTGGTGGCAGTGAGAATGGTTATTTCCCTTTGACCAACGGGGGTGTCCGTCTATACCAGGCCTTGTATAATTTTAATCCACCAATAACTCCCTAACCGTGTGTTTGACTGGTCCCAATTTTTGTAAGGACCGTCTCAGGAATGTATAGAACCTGTTCACCAAGTTTGGTGACGATCGGTCCGTTCATTCTTGAGATCTACTTGCGAACACAAACACATCGAGTGAAACCTATACACACCCCTATACCGGGGGTGTAAAAATCCATAGTGTAGCTGCATACTGTGCAGGTGTGTGTGTGTGTGTGTGTGTGTGTGTGTGTGTGTGTGTGTGTGTGTGTGTGTGTGTGTGTGTGTGTGTGTGTGCGTGTGTTTGTGTGTGTGTATGTTTGTAAGTGTGTGTGTGTGTGTGTTTGTGTGTGTGCGTGGGTGTGTGTGTTTTGTGTCTGTTTTTGTGTGTTTTTTCCGGATTTTGCGTATCAGTAATACCCCCATTCCACACATCCGTTCTAGGTCCCGTTCCCGTATCGACCAAGGAACGTGTGTGTGTGTGTGTGTGTGTGTGTGTGTGTGTGTGTGTGTGTGTGTGTGTGTGTGTGTGTGTGTGTGTGTGTGTACATGAAGGAAAAACGAACAAACAAGCAAATAAACAAACAAACGTTTGGCTGCGTCATCAATACGTTTTAATGACTTCTTTGTCGATCTGATTGGGCGGGGGTCAGGGGGGGGGGGGGGGTCAGGACCATACCACCTTGATACGTACTCCCTTCGTATCGAGCTAATGCTAACATTATTCAGCCTATATACGCGAGAGAGACCACTCATGAGATAACAATATCGTTCAAACCACACGTGTGTATATCATGTAAATGAGGTCGTATTAAATAAGTCTTGCAGGGACCTGCTTTTCCACTGCTTATGATGCCAAAGTCACAGAGACAAACGTCATTATGGAAACAATTTTGTGTCAGCGCTGTTTCCCCTCAGGAAGATTTTTTAGAACTAATACGTCACGCTATACTTTCTAGAGTGACGTGTTTTTGCTTTGACGTCAAATATTGCACAGGCTTTGGAAGAGATCGAGGTTCCAAAAAACTGCGGGACGTTTTGAGTCAACTACACTTAAAGTACAGTATGTAGGATAAACAGAATAGTACATGGCTTGCTGTGTCATACCAGATTTACACTCATTGGTTTTTTTTCTAATATTGAAAAGTTCGCTTTCGCTCGCAGTTCAATATTTTAAAAAGCAACTCGTGTAAATGCGGTACGACACAGCAAGCCATGTAGTATTCTCTATGTATATGCCACTACCATATAGGCGAACTTACCTATGCGTATCATTTTCGTTTTCCATAGTGTTTAAACCCGTATCCGCTTTTACACAGTTGAGAACTGTGTCGCTTCGCTCGTCAACATCCGGGAACACAATGCATCCTTTTATATCTCGGTTGGGGAGCTTAAAACTGTAAACAAATATTTGAAGCTATACTGCTGCGTCGCGAGAAATAACGGTTAACGGGGTGTATGACAAAAAGAAGGACAGGACCGGTGTGCTATGTAAATTATGAGCAGTTCTTCCAAACCAATATATAACATAACTGTAACATCACCAGCCGGCAAGTAGACATCTTCATTTTCTGCCAAGGGAGAATTTGTTGTTCGCAAAGTCTTGCAAGATCTAAACATATTTCTTCACGCTGTCTTTTCTTTTCATATTCAGCTGCTTCGCAGCAATAAAATGTCATTGCTTTTCTCAACATGTACAGAAACAAAAATAATGTATGTCATTTTTGTTAATACAATTTTTTCTTTTTTTAAACACATATTTTTCTACCAAGTAGGCAGACGTTTCTGTGCGTATCATTTATATTTGCCACAGTACTTATTTAAACCTAGCTCTGCCTTGAGCGCTAGGACTTCTTTGTCAACATCCGGGAACGAACTCATTATTTTCAGTCGCCTGCTGGCCGAGAACGTCGGAGTGCAGGTGTGACAAGCTCAGGAAGCTTAAAGGCACCGTCCTACCCATGTAAACGATGATGTAAACCACCACCTCGGATCTGCATAGGCTTTTACATGGGGTGAGGACATCCTTTCACTTAAACACATACCCAAAATTAATAGTGTGGCTTCATACTGTGCAGATGTGTGTGTGTGTGTGTGTGTTATGTGTGTGTGTGTGTGTCTGTGTGTGTGCCGGGTGTCTGTGTGTGTGCGTGTCTGTGTGTGTGTGTTTGTGCGTGTGTTATGTGTGTGAGTGAGTGTGTGTGTGTGTGTTTGTGCGTGTGTTATGTGTGTTTGTACGTGTGTGTGTTTGTGCGTGTGTGTGTGAGTGAGTGTGTTTGTGTGTGTGTGTGTCAGTGTGTATGTGCGTGTGTGTGTGTGTGTGCGTGCGTGCGTGTGTGTATGTGTGTATGTGCGTGTGTGTGTGTGTGTGTGTGTGTGTGTGTGTGTGCGTGTGCGTGCTAAAGTTATTTCAGCAGAAAATATATATAGACAAACGTGTTGGCTCTGCGTCCTGTACACTGTTTTACAACGTCGACGTTGTATAACCGTCTCCGTTTTCAACTCACTATCATGCCCGTGGTGATATATTTGCTCATTGCTTATGTAGACAGCAAATATGACACAAGTTCAGCCCTGCTTTGTTAGTAAAGTGTGAAGTGTGAAACTGGATGTTTCAACATAGCACATATCGCACAACAGTATATATTATTATACAGTTTAACCATCTTGATTCAAGTAGGCTAACGGCTGAGCATTTCAACACAATCAGGAGTGCAGGAACTTGTTGAACTTCTTCTTCTTCAGCAGTCCGAGCCCCGCTCCGTTTATGTACACCAAATGAAGTAATCCGGTCAACAGATGTAGAAGTTGTTGGCATTTTTTATGGGTGGCATTTGTATCACAAGTGCAAAAATGAGCACAATATATACTTTAAAAAAATAAATGACAGACATTGACTGATGTAGGTTTTTGTTTGTTTGATTATTCTAGTTGTTTAGTCTCTTAACTAATTAGAATTAAACGCATAATATGTTTTATGTTATACATTATATGAGGATATGAGTAAGGAAAGAAAAGATTAAAGCAAAGAAGATATGAACGATAAACACACACACACACACACACACACACACACATATATATATATATATATATATACACACACACACACACACACACACACACACACACACACACACATATATATATATATATATATATATATATATATACTAGATGATTACCCGCTTCGCCGGGTACCGGCTTCGCCGGGAAGAAGTAGAGCCGAATACCAGGCTGCGCCTGGGACCCGGCTTTGCCACACGGAGGAAGGGAGATAATCGCGGCTGAAAACACTGGAGAAGATAAGGAAGAGTTACTGGTAGTGGATCCCGACAAAAAAACACAAAATCGGTTCAGCGCGCACAGCGCTGCGCGCTGAGAGCACGTGGTGAAATATCTCATCGACCAGGTTGTGTCCCGGGTGTACCTGAATATGCCCACCAAATTTGAAACAGATCCATCGAGAACTTTGGCCGTGCATCGCGAACAGACAGACACTAGTCGTATATATATATATATAGACTAGAATGAATACCCGCTTCGCCGGGTAGCCGGCTTCGCCGGGAAGAAGTACTTAGAGCCGTACGCCGGCTTCGCCGGGTCCGAACAATGGACCCGCCAAGCTTAGGTCCCTCCCAGATTCGTGGAATGGGAACAGCACGAAAATGATTCAGTGGCCATAATGCCATTCCTGACCATATCGAGTCCCATCCTTGTCGACGAATGTAACCGTGTTAATCACCTTTGGAGGCGAACTCCACTCAAACAGGACTGAGCAAGTTATGGCTTCTCAAAGGAAGGCCAGTACATAAAATTACACAAAAGCCGCCAGACCACATCACAAACAGAACTGAACAATGCACAGGTGTTGCTTACATAGAGACACACACACTCACACACACACACACAAAAACACAGAGAAGCCGTATCTATAGAGAGATAGATGACAGTGTATTTTTCGCGTGGCTATAAATTGATTCGACCTTTGCACTTTTACAGTGAGGATAATTTACGGGTCCAATTTACGTTCTGTACACTGCGTTGACCTTCTAAAAATAGTAACAGTAACAGAACGCCGGGAATATATCCGAAGACGCTCAGCGCAGTGGACAGCGCAGTGTAGTAACTTACAACTGAACGGGAAAGCCACACGAAGGAAGGGAGATAAACGCCAAACACTGGAGAAGATAAGGAAGAGTTACTTATAATGGTGAAATGAACACAAAAACGAAAATGAGTTCAGCGCTGCGCGCTGAGAGCACGTGTTGAAATATCTCATCGATGATATTGTGTCCGGGGTGTAGCTGAATACGGTGTCCAAATTTGAAAAAGATCCACCGAGAACTTTGGCGTTGTGATGTGGTGTAGCGGCTATGGTGTGTCGGTATGGGGGCCCGGGTAGCTGAGGTGGAACCAAAATCGGTTCCGCGCTGCGCGCTGAGAGCACGTGTTGAAATATCGACCAGGTTGTGTCGTGTCCCGGGTCTACCTGAATATGCCCACCAAATTTGAAGCAGATCCATCGAGAACTTTGGCCGTGCATCGCGCACAGACAGATAGATACACAGACAGATACACAGACAGATACACAGACACACAGACACACAGACACTAGTCGTATATATATATATATATATATATATGTATAGGTTACAACACGAGTGGTTTTTTATATGGCTTGTATTTCAGTCAAGACCCAGCGGATGAATATCATCGGGAGACACGAGCCTCTGGCGAGTGGCTCTCGATTGATATTCCCGCTGGGTCTTGACTGAAATACAAGCCATATAAAAAACCACGAGTGTTGTAATCTGTATATCCCATTCTACCATCAAACACAAAGTGTAGACTACTAGCGGCACTGTTGCGATCTGTGCAGGGTAAAACTGTTGCCAGCGAGACTTAGCCCTTTTGCAACCTTAAACTAAGTGACCGTCGCTGAAAAAATAAAACGAATGAGTGCATCGATAAGTACGCGGTAACACTACTTTCAGACCATTTAAAAGCTTTAAGTAAAGGTTCATAAGTTGCAAGAAAGTAATGAAGTCGAATAGAAATTAATTTAGTTGAAGCGCACAATTCTTTTGTTTTGCGTTTCAGGTCGGCAGAACGGGCGAAACGGGTTTGGGACCCATTTGGCTTACTCGATTCAGAATTGATTCCACGTTGTTTTTCTCGAACGTGTGTAATTAGGCTTATTGACAGAGAAGCAAATCTTAGGGAACAAATATGTAGGTTTAGATTTAACCATTTGCTCCCTATTTGAAATGTATCTACGTGATAAACTGTTTTGCGAGTGTGTTTGCATGGATGAACTTAAACTGGTATGGGTGAGAGGAAAACGCGACCGACACGTCTGTCACCGCCGATTGATTGCATTTTGAAGGAATATGACTGGATTACGGAAAAATATGTGGACTTACTGCAGAGCCAGGCAAAAGAGTAGACTTGCTCGCAAAACACGTGAAACAGCCGATGTTTGATAGCTGAAGGCGCACACCAAAACACACTACCGACAGATTCTCAAAAGTCGTCTGCTAACGATGCAAGGGGAGGGTACTCGTGTTTTTGTTTTGGTTCGCTAGCATCTGGTTATCTTGTAAGTTGAATGTTCGTTTTTTTCGACCTGCATTGCTTTCATAATGAAAGAAACTTTTGCTTATTGCATCTCATACATCAGATCAGTTCTGAGATTCATTTTTGCGTGCAACTGATATGGTTTTCTGAGCCGTGCAATACGATTTTAGAACTTCATACAAATGTGTCACATTGTTCGGCGCGAGGTCAAAGGTCGGGAGGAAAGTAGTCCTTTGCCCAAATCGGAATCTGCACTATCATATATTTTTTGGAGTCCATGATGTATTTATTGAGCTATAAAAATACAACATATATACCCATACTGAAGTAACAGAGACAAAGAAGGGAGGTCATGGGATATATATATATATATATAGATTATATGTTATATATACATATATAGATACACACACACACACACAAACAAACACACATACGAACACACATACGAACACACACACACACACACACACACACACACACACACACACACGCACACACACGCACACACATACACTAAAATAAATGGTTTGTCAATAAAATGTGAAAGACGAAAAGATGTCGAAGATCTTCATTGCTCACAACACACAACTAGCTGCCATTTTGAACTGTAGGTTGGATTGCTCGCTTGAACAGTGAAGCCCAATGAAAAACATCAATGCGATACGAGTTGACATCTTAATAAATTTACAGCTAGCCTAATACAGCCTGTGCAAAGAGACTTTCTTCAGGTGCCAGCAAATAATGTGATGCAGTTAACCGTAAAACGTGTGAACACTGTTCCGCGCACTACAGTAGCATCTTTGGTAACATGCGAACGAACAATTAATCATTTCTTCACCACCAGTACAACCACTACTTTCTCTCTCTCTCTCTCTCTCTCTCTCTCTCTCTCTCTCTCTCTCTCTCTCTCTCTCTCTCTCTCTCTCTCTCTCTCTCTCTCTCTCTCTCTCTCTCTTTCTCTCTTTTTTCTCCCTTGGTGGTCTGCTTGCATCTGAGAAGAGCATAATTATACAGTGTGGTCCAAAGAACGTATATATATGCCCATTCTCATACCGCTCTCACATTTTTAGAGGCCTCTCTCTCTCTCTCTCTCTCTCTCTCTCTCTCTCTCTGAAACGAAAACGTAAACAACAATATTTTCAAAACCTCATTACATCTAAACAAGATTCAAAATCTATTTGGAAAGCAATTAACCAACTCACAAACAAAGACATTGCAAATAAATCCTCACAAGTTATTAATATTTCTGTAGATACACTTAATGAACATTTCTCAAAAATTGCCGATAAAGTGATTTCTTATGATCGGACAGAATCAAATGATTTAAAACTTTTGAAAGAATACTGCAATTCCAAACATATCCATGTTCATCATGCATTGCAACCAATGACTATATTGGATGTTTACTCTCAGCTACAACATCTTAAACAAAGCGGAACACGTGACATAGATGGGCTTGATGCAAAAATTATAAAAATGGCAGCTCCAATAATCACGGATACATTAACTTTCATTTATAACATATGTATCGACCAATGCTGTTTTCCAAGTAAATTCAAACAGGCTAAAGTGATTCCTCTTTTTAAATCGGGGGATACTACAAATCCTTCAAATTACAGACCAATATCAATTCTATCAATCCTTTCAAAGCCTCTTGAAAAACATATCAATAAGCATATTCTTTTGCACTTTGAGGACAACAAATTGATACATGATAAGCAATCAGGTTTTAGGAAAAAACACTCATGTCAAACAGCGCTGATTAGCTTAGTTGACCAATGGCTAAACAACATTAATAGTAACCAGTTCTGTGCTGCTCTATTTGTTGACTTTGCTAAAGCTTTTGACCTAATTGACCATAAACTCCTTATCAAAAAGCTTGAGATTTATGGTTTGGCAACTGATTCTGTTAACATTTTAAAATCTTTCCTGTCAGACAGACAGCAAAGTACTTATCTGAATCAATCATACTCTTGTAAACAAACAGTAAGGTTTGGAGTTCCACAAGGTTCTATTCTTGGTCCTTTACTATTTTCTATCTATATTAATGACCTACCATTATTTGTTAAATGTATGTGTGAACTATTTGCAGATGATACTACAATTCATTCTAGTCACAAAGATCTAAGTGAGCTAGCAAGAGTCCTCCAAGAAAACATTGATCGATTGCTGGAATGGTCAGAACTAAACCATATGTCACTGAACCCAAATAAAACTAAATGCATGCTTCTAACCACTAGACAAAAACGACAAAATCTATCATCAAAATTTCCTAAACTACAAATACAAAATCAAGATGTAACTGAAGTTGATAACCATAAGGTTTTGGGAATAACCATTGATAATAATCTGTCTTGGTCAAAACATTTAGATACACTTTGTAAAAATACTTCTAAAAAAATATATCAGTTATCAAAAATTAAACACTTTCTAGACCTACGCACACGGAAACTGTTTTTTCAGGCATATATTCAATCAACTATTGATTATGCGTCCACAGTGTGGGACTCTGCAAGTGCAAACACTTTGAAACACTTGTGCTCTTTACATAGACGAGCTGTAAAATTAATTCTTTTAAAAAATGCATCTCTCTCTATGTCTGATTATAAAAAATTAAAGATTCTTCCTATCAAATCACGATTCATCTATAACAAAGGTGTAATGATGCATAGAATTATGTCAGGGAATGCACCTACATTCATTGCCTCAGATTTCAAACTGAATAATTCAATAAAACTAAACAAATTAATTACCCCAACCCCTAGAATTGACCTTTACAAATCAAGTCTTTCTTATTCTGGCGCCTTATTGTGGAACTCCATTCCTGATTTAATTAAAATGCAATTCAGTGAAACTTCCTTCAAAGAAATGTATATGCTGTTTCTCTTGGAAACAAGTAAATAATTATGTGATAATAATACATCATTGCTTGATATTCATAATGCATTTTGAATGTCTTTTTAACTGTTTGACATGTTAATTATATACATTGTATTGTAATTAACTTAATTTCTATTTCTTCTTGTTATTAATCGAGTTACCCTCAATGGGCGAGGGCCGGACGAAAAAAAGCATGTATATTTTGCTTATTCTGTTACCCTCGATAAATAAATAAAGTTCAAAGTTCAAAGTTCTCTCTCC
>NC_090253.1:22921282-22931434 GCF_037325665.1 Littorina saxatilis | reverse complement strand
CTCTCTCTCGCTCATTTCAAGTGTTCTCCAGATGTTCTCATCTCTCTAATTTTTCTGTTTTTGAAACACCCTCTTTCTTCTAGACATTAGTTTTCCCACATTTTTGAAAGGAACTAGTAATTGAGTCCTACCTCCGTCCAGCTTCCCTCTGGGCTTACATGCCCCCCCGTCGCGAGAGCTGACCAGTTGCCTCTTGCCGATGGGCCTCATGTTGGACACGCAGCATTCTCCCTGCCCACAGTCCGCAGAGGTCTGGCACGCCTCCCCACACCACGCCTGCCAGCACCGCCGGGACACAAGCAACAAGTCGAGAAAATGACAGGCACAGTCCTTCCCATAATATACCATCAGCAATGGTGAGCGTAATTGCTCAAACAGTAGAACCCCCCCCCCCCCCCCCCCCCCCCCCGTTTAAGACACACCCCGATTTAAGACTTCCTCCTTTTTAAGACCCTCCTTTGTCAGATGTTTCGTTCATAGCCTCTGTAAATCTACCTCCATTTTAAGACTCCCTCCATTTTAAGACTCCCTCCAATGTAAGACTCGCACATACACACACACACACACACACACACACACACACACACACACTGACACGCACAAACACAAACACACACACACAAACCCATCCACACTGACACACACACACAAACCCATACACACTGACACACACATACACACACACACACACACACACACATACACACATGCACACACACACACAAACACACACACACACACACACACACACACACACACACACACACACATCGACGACGATAACACGTCACAAACTTACCAACACAAGAAGAGCGAACACAACAAGGAGTTTCATGGCTTGCTATTCAACAATTCCCCGACGCCGAAGAAACACACTTTTTCTTCCAACAGAGCGAAGAAACGAATGACAGGTTCTGGAGGTCCAGTTCGTGGAGACAAAATGTGAGCCTTCCTGTATATATAAGTTCAGTACTGATAAGATCAGCAATTTCGGTCGTTCGTGTCACTAATATGTTTTCCTTCCCGTATATGGGAGTGTTTCACCGTTGACTGACAAACTGATGAAATATAGTCCAGAAAACGGAACAAGTATACCGGACCACAGAAGTAACGGCGGCAGGTAAACCATGTCCTAATAAAAATACTCAATGAACAGACGAACTACTACTGAACTAACTCACGAACCAGGCAAACAACCAACCAGTCCAAACCAAAATGAAAGAAAGACAAACAAGTAGACAGACAGACAGACAGACAGACAGACAGACAGACAGACAGACAGACAGACAGACAGACAGACAGACAGACAAACAGGCAGGTAGGCAGAAGCTCAAAAAAGAACAAAACAGAAAGAAAAGGTGAAAAAAAAGTTTTTTGGGATAGCCGATCTGCATTCCTCTAAAACTTTAATTTAGTCTGTCGGCCGATTTCATTTGTCAAAAACTAAATGTTATCATCGGTGATATGGCAGGGCTCGTCACAGCTGTCGCAAAAAGTAAACTCTGCAACAAAAGTATCGCAACGCTTTTCGTACCCCAACCAAAACAGTAATTACCGTGTTCATTCATTCAAACTTTTTATACCGTTAAAATATTTCTTTTACATGGTTCACGTGACCGCTGCTTAAATAAGGGGCGGGGATATAGCTTAGTTGGTAGCGCGCTGGATTTGTATTCAGTTGGCCGCTGTCAGCGTGAGTTCAAACCCACGTTCGGCGGAAATTTATTTCTCAGAGTCAACTTTGTGTGCAGACTCTCTTCGGTGTCCGATCACCCCCCGTGTACACTACATTGGGGTGTGCACGTTAAAGATCCCACGATTGACAAAAGGGTCTTTCCTGGCAAAATTGCTTAGGCACATTACAGTTAATAATTGTCTACCTATACCCGTGTGACAGGGAATAATAGGCCGTGAAAGGTAAATATGCGTCGAAATGGCTGCAATCTACTGGCCGTATAAAATTTCATCTCACACGGCATCATTGCAGAGCGCCTAGAACTGTACCCACGGAATACGCGCGATATAAGCCTCATATTGATTGATTGATACCCTTGAAAAACACAACGTACATATCAGTTACGAAATCGACGAAAATTCAACTAGGTAACTTGCAAGTAGTTGAAAAAAGTCAAATCAACTATCTGTCCAGAACAAGTTACTCTGTCAAATCAAATTTAATGGGCTTGAGTTGGTTTATACGATTTGTTTGTTTGCTTAACGCCCAGCCGACCACGAAGGGCCATATCAGGGCGGTGCTGCTTTGACACACAAGACAGAAGTCGCAGCACAGGCTTCATGTCTCACCCAATCAATCAATCAATATGAGGCTTATATCGCGCGTATTCCGTGGCTACAGTTCTAAGCGCAGGGATTTATTTTTTTTATTTTTATTTTATGAAATTTATATCGCGCACATATTCAAGGCGCAGGGATTAATTTATGGAATTTTTTTTTACACAATACATCACGCATTCACATCGGCCAGCAGATCGCAGCCATTTCGGCGCATATCCTACTTTTCACGGCCTATTATTCCAAGTCACACGGGTATTTTGGTGGACATTTTTATCTATGCCTATACAATTTTGCCAGGAAAGACCCTTTTGTCAATCTTGGGATCTTTAACGTGCACACCCCAATGTAGGGACCTCGGTTTTTCGTCTCATCCGAAAGACTAGCCATTGAACCCACCACCAAGGTTAGGAAAGGGGGGAGAAAATTGCTAACGGGTCGAACTCGCAACCTCTCGCTTCCGAGCGCAAGTGCGTTACCACTCGGCCACCCAGTCACATTATTCTGACACCGGACCAACCAGTCCTAGCACTAACACCTTTATGCCAGACGCCAGGCGGAGCAGCCACTAGATTGCCAATTTTAAAGTCTTAGGTATGACCCGGCCGGGGTTCGAACCCACGACCTCCCGATCACGGGGCGGACGCCTTACCACTAGGCCAACCGTGCCGGTTTAGTTACTCTGTATGGATGTCTTGCTTATTTCTTGTGTTACACCATTCCTACTATGGCAGGTGTCGATGGCATGAGCGGTCAAAAACGGGAGACTGATTTTTGCGTCGGTTTTGAAGCGTTCCACAACAAAAAGCGATGTGTGTCAGAAATTACCCGACGGATTGCTTTGGAAATGTAACGATATTATGCCTACAGACAATGCTTCCGATGATATGAAAACTTCTGTAAATAGTTGTAAAACCCGTCACTGGTTTCTGAATTTACATCCAAATAATTCATGACTTCGCGTGCAAACAGAAAAATGGTTGTTAACTAACACTATCAATTTTCGTTTGAATATGATCACTCGTATAAATTTACTTGTCATATAAACACGATTCACTTCACGATTGCGATTGACTCAGAAAGCGCGAAAATAAAAAAATAATTGCTGGGATGATTGCTTTGCTACAGCAGTGCCCAGTCATGCGTGATCGCAGCGTGTTTTGAGCACAGGAGCTTTTATCAAAGCGCCGGTCGATCATTATTTACTCCTTCATCGATCCTTACTGTACCTTACTACTATTATTCGTGAATAGTACTAGTAAGGGTAAGCAAGCAGGAGTAAATAATGATCGACCGGCGGTTGGACACAAGCTCCTGTGATTTTGAGAGGCACTCAACGACAACCGGTGTCTCTGGAAAACGACATGAACGTTACATTTCTCCTTCGTGTGTTTACATGACTAGCAAATTTACATCAGGGATCAGACATGTTCAAATGACATTTTGGAAGGAATTTTAAAGCCCCAGTCCGTCCCAAATGGTTTACTGAACGATTTAAATCTCCTCATGAAAAAAGCAGTTCTAACCTTATCGAACACACTTGCAATAGCATTTAATAGCATTAAATGACACAGTTCGTTTGAATGGCTATTTAACTCGCGTAAACCACACACCTGTTTTGGTGGTTTATCTAACCCCTGAGCCAACGTGAACCCGTGTGATCCACTTTCCTTTTTTTCACAATTTCACTTGTATGTCTGTATGTACGGGCGTTATTCAGTGGAGGTTGTTGATCATGACTGCGACTTTCCTACTTCAGTTTGCTGTCGCCGAGGTTTTCGCAAAATCCGCCTGTCATGCATGTTACAAAAGAGTGACAAATGCGACCAGTGCCTCGCTCTGCGTTGAGAACAGCATATATTCATTTAGCTGTTGTCGTTTTTGACTTTTTTCTTTGTGTGTGTGTGTGTTTGTTCTGAAAGTGTTAGTTATTGTAGATTACTGATAATGGCTGTGAGTTCCCTGGGGAGTAGTCCTGTTTAAAGGCACAGTCGGCCTCCCGTAAACCATCATAGACACTTTCAGGCTTTTACACACAGTACAAACACCCTTTCGTTTAAACACTCACCGCTTGAGAACATCCTAGGTGCCCTCCGTAAAGAGCGAGCAATTTTCACCGAATTTATGTTTGCGTGGTTTATCTTACCCCTGAGCCATCGTGAACCCGTGTGATCCAGTTTCCTTTTTTTTCCAAAATTTAGTCGTCAGTTTGTGATTTCAATGCGACTCGCTGTAAGCTTATCTGCAATAGCACGTTATTGTGTACCTCTGAATCTAAATCGCAACAAACGGCTGCGATTCACACGCACTAGAGCGGTGGCGGTTCACCGTTCAGAGGCCGAACTGGCGCTAAGCAGAACCGTCGTCTGCTACGAGAAAGACGTTTTGCGTGACACGTTTCCGGGTTTTTCTTTTTTCAAACTGTCAAAACTTCGAATTGTACTGATCTTGTCTTGATGAAAAAAAGAATTCTTTTATGATTTAAGAATGTTTGTGTAACAAGCTGTCAATTTCTCATTTAGATTTTAAAAATTAGGTCCAGCACCAAAACGAGAAGCCTGAGTGTCCGTTCGGATAGTCCACGAAAATAAATTCTTTGAAAATGTCTCACTCTCGACAGAAAGCAGCCAGGATGTTCCCGTTGGGTGAGCGTTCAAAAGGAAGTATGATTGTACTGTATGTAGATGCTCGGGGAGTTCAGTGATGGTTTACGGGGCTTACTGTGCCTTTAATAAAAGTGTTATCTTCCAGCTGTTGCCTGGACGTGCAGATGTGTGTGTTCTGTTGACCTAGTGCCTAGTTAATCTGTGAGTTGTATGGTCACGAACATACACACACACACACACACACACACACACACACATACACACACACACACACACACACACTCACACACACACACGTACGCACACACACACACACACACGTACGCACACACACACACACACACACTCATACACACACGTACGCACACACACACACACACACGTACGCACACACACACACACACACACGCGCGCGCGCACGTACACACACAGCCGCTCGCACACACACACACACACACACGTACGCACACACACACACACACACACACACGCTAAAATACTAACAACAACAAACAAACGATGTGTGCGAGTTTGGTGTACTCATTTATACATCAAGTTGTCAATTCAGGTAGATGCGGGCAATGCTATGGGTACACATGCTTGTATACACAATCATGTATCTCGTGTCACGTAAAAGCCTGAACAGATCATCAGTGGTGAGCACGATCGCGCACACCTAGAAATGCTCTCAAATAATTTGGTTCGATGCCTCCGACCTCCCGATATACGGAAACAATTTAGCCATACAACGCTCAAACGTAATTCACAGCAAGCACTTTATTTGTATAGCTCAAAGATGTGTTGTTTTTCCATCCAAGCTTGATGTCGAAGAGTTTCCGCACTTGAGAAACATGGCAGTTCGTAAGCCAAAACTTACTGGCACGTTCCTGAAACACACCAACATATACAATTACAAAGACAAAAACAAACTCGGTTTGGCGCTCTAAGTATAGACAAGAACTGAGTTTAATATTGAACCAATCTCCCAGTGGCACCCGAGAGACCAAGAAGCACTGAAATTAACAAACGTCTCTCATCCTCTGCAGGTTTGCTGAACGACTGGTGTTCATTATGGGAGCCAAACAATGAGTGATTTACTCTACGTTCTGTCATAAATGTAAATTAAATAATGCTATGCCAAATGAAACAAAAAATAATGGTTCGTGGTCACAGTCCTATTCAAGAAAAAGTCGAAAAAAAGAAATCGGTGAACAAATTGTTGATTGATGATGATTCCAAGTATATTATATAAATGATAATGATTATCAACAGAATGAACATTATAGATTACATTGTCATCACAGGAACGATATCACGGTATCAGTACATTCCACGGTATCGCACTCAAATTATCTACAACCAACTACCGACAAGCAGATACCAAGCACACACACACACACACACACACACACACACACACATGTGTGTAGACAAAACACACATGTATACAGTTTTGCAAGCAAAGGTACAATACTTTTTTTTTTAAAGCGTAACGTTTAACTTCTGAATATATTAGGCCATTAGAAAATCGTTAAAAACTTTAAGGTACCTTCGGTACCATGAGTGATACAGATAAAGAATCAGTACCATGTGCTTTCTACGCCATTCTGTAGGTTTTCAACAAAAGGATACATTTCTCACACATTTTTGGGACTTAGTTTCCCATTTCTAAGATTTAATTAATCTGCTTCATATTATTTCTTTGGAGGTAAGACGCGCGTCCCGCCCACCCCCCTTCCGCCCTTCAAAAGTAGAGTGCGTATCAGACGATTTTCTCTGTTTTCGCGACCTCTTCTCTTTTTTATGCTCCTTAGTCTTTTATTCCCTTTCTTTCTTTCCTTGTTCTTGTCTTTCTTTCTCTCTTTCTTTTCTCTCTCGCTCTTTCTCTCTTTCTTTCTCTCTCTCTCTTTCTTTCTCTCTCTCTCTCTCTCTCAGTCTCTCTCTCTCTCTCTCTCTCTCTTTTTCTCTCTTTCTTTTCTTTCTTTTCTTTCTTACTTTCTTTCTATCTTTTTTCATTCTTCATTCTATCTTTCTCAGTGAGTTTCTCTACCAGTTTTGGGACATGTCATGTTGCCATAATCACGTTGAGCGGCTTTACTATCTTCCCTGTCAACCTACCGACGGGTCCCTGAGGCACGTCAGTGTAGATCAGACCGCCACAACTCAGCCCAAAGGTGCAGGGACAGTAGTTGTAGGAAATCAACGGACTGGGGGGACTGATGTTGGGGCCTCCCACGAAGCAAGCTGTCGAGTCAAGGTGAGATGGGTTAATGGAAGGTTTGGATTTAGTAACCCTTTTGTGTGAACATTAAAAGAAAGGTGTGTGTGCGTGCGTGTTTGCGTGCGTGCGTGCGTGCTAATGTGTGTGTGTCTGCGTGTCTGTGTGTGTGTCTTTGCGCGCGTGCGTGCGTGCTTCCGTGCGTTCATGCGTGCATTCTTGCGTGCGTGAGTGCGTGCGTGAGTGCGTGTGTAAACCTCTGGTTGTGCTTACATGCGTGCGTGTCAGTGTTTGAATGCACGTTTGCCTCCAGTAAATGATGTTTGTCTTTGTTGGAAACTATTTTTTTCCTTTTAAAGATACATTCCTTCTCGTGCAAGTAGAAGGTTACCTTTATCACAAGTACAAGTCTGGGACACACACTGTAAACTGAAGGGGTCCACCTTTCAACACATTCAAGTTTTTGTAACCAGTTGTGAACTCTGTGAAATATTAAAGGATTCTATCAGGAAAAGTAGCACGCATGGTAAATACTTAATAGTGATTGCCGTGTTTGCTACTTTTTCCAATGGAATTGTATGGTTCCTCACACAGTGTTCACAACTGGTTACAAAAGGTGTGTTCACTGTGACATTGGAACACTTCTAGTTTACAGTGCATTTGTACTGCAGTGGTGCACATGCTCGCTTTCACGAGAAGGTCGAATTGTAACGGTTTGGTTATGATCGTCAACATGATGTGTGATGGGTTTTTTTATGGGGGGGGGGGGTCACGTATAATAAGTTTGCTTGAGTTTTTGTTGTTGCTCTAGTCACTTCTTATTATTGGATTCATGTTATGTATTTTGATTTTTTTTTTAATTGAACCAATCCTCAACAGCTTACTTGATCTCCTGGTGCCCAGAGGTTTGCAGACCCCGACATACTGAGTGGACAGGTCTCTCTTCTTCCTGCCCCTGTAGGGCGATTGCACGACGCAGCACTCATGTTTGCCGCAATCAAACACATTCCTGCATCTCGAAGAGACAGATGGTTTAATAATCCGCAGACCCTCCACCGCACAAAACGTCCCCTGTCAACAAAGAGAAGAGATTGATTCATTTTAAACAAAGATAAACCAGATACAACAAACAAACAAAAAAAACAAAAAAAAACAGACTCGGGTATTCTTAAACTAATGAAATAAACTGCGCGTTTCGTCTTCCAGACGTCTACGTGCCCGCCAGAACTGGAGACAAAATGACGACCGATGAACTGAATCGGGACTCCGTCGCTGAAGAGTCGGCCGGTCCCCCTATTCATACGTACTCACTTCACTAATTAGCATTGTTACAGGGCAGATTTATATTAATCATTGCAGAAGCAATTGTCCATGACCTTCTTCAAGTACAATTCACTATATAGACTAATAAAATGTCACCAAACGATCGAGCGTCGTAAATATAGCATACGTTTCAGTATTTCATCGTTAAAGTACTGTGTGTGTATTCATACCATCTAACCAACTAGTCAAACAACTAACCAAAACATCAACAACAGCAAAAGTAAGTAAGTAAGTAAGTAAGTAAGTTAGTAAGTTAGTAAATAAGTAAATAAGTAAGTAAGTAAGTAAGTAAGTAAGTAAGTAAATAAGTAAGTTAGTAAGTAAGAAGTAAGTAAGTAAGTAAGTAAGTAAGTAAGTAAGTAAGTAAGTAAGTAAGTAAGTAAGTAAGTAAGTAAGTAAGTTACTAACTACATAACTAGCTCACTCGCTCTCTTACTAACAAACGAACGAACGAAGGAAAAACTAACGAACGAACGAACGAAAAACTAACGAACGAACGAACGAAAAACTAACGAACGAACGAACGAAAAACTAACGAACGAACGAAGGAAAAACTAACGAACGAACGAACGAAAAACTAACGAACGAACGAACGAAAAACTAACGAACGAACGAACGAAAAACTAACGAACGAACGAACAAAAAACTAACGAACGAACGAACGAAAAACTAACGAACGAACGAACGAAAAACTAACGAACGAACGAAGGAAAAACTAACGAACGAACGAACGAAAAACTAACGAACGAACGAACGAAAAACTAACGAACGAACGAACGAAAAACTAACGAACGAACGAACGAAAAACTAACGAACGAACGAACGAAAAACTAACGAACGAACGAACGAAAAACTAACGAACGAACGAACGAAAAACTAACGAACGAACAAACGAAAAACTAACGAACGAACGAACAAAACACTAACGAACGAACGAAGGAAAAACTAACGAACGAACGAACGAAAAACTAACGAACGAACGAAGGAAAAACTAACGAACGAACGAAGGAAAAACTAACGAACGAACGAACGAAAAACTAACGAACGAACGAACGAAAAACTAACGAACGAACGAACGAAAAACTAACGAACGAACAAACGAAAAACTAACGAACGAACGAACAAAAAACTAACGAACGAACGAACGAAAAACTAACGAACGAACGAACAAAAAACTAACGAACGAACGAACGAAAAACTAACGAACGAACGAACAAAAAACTAACGACCGAACAAATAGATTAACGCACGAAATGAACGAACGAATGAACCAACAAACAAAATCACAAACTAATCAACTAACTAACTAACTAACAAACTACAGTAGAATAATGACACATATTGTCCATAAAAAGACCGATAAAGACTCACCAACGCAAGGCACAAAAACAGAAGCAGGTAACTCTTCATTGTAACGAAAACTGTCTTTCTCGAAACGTCGAAAGGCACTGTAGATTAATACTCCTCGTCTTAGGTGTTGATGCAGCTGCTGGAAATGTATCAGCAATACGAGTGATGTGCGGCTATATACCTGACTAGAACATAGCACATACGAATAAAATGAATGACCCTAGTATGGGTTGTTTATTGCGCCTGGAGAAACTGGGATTGATACGCACATATATGATCGACTAAGTCGGCTGCGTCGCTGGCGTAACAAACTGTACAGCAAAAACTCATTTATCCAAGCTCCGTGGTTGAGACAGCGTTGAA
>NC_090253.1:22913782-22916282 GCF_037325665.1 Littorina saxatilis | reverse complement strand
GTACATGATTGTATCCCTATTTTTCAACCTCGTAGCCCCGGAAAGTCATAAATAGACCACAGCTTTAAATTCAACCTTTATTGACTAACATGAAGACCACAACACTTTTTCACGGAATTAACAAGAAATCCAACTGTGAATCTGACCACCCCAAAAAAAAGGAAAGCCCCTGCTTCTCCACGTGGGGTACGAAACACACACACTCACACCGATATCCTTGAGGGCCAATGCTGTTCCAAGTACAAAGCGACTGTTTACATGATCGCCTCCAATATGCATGCATGGACTCGGCCGTCAGCGAAGAGACGGGTCCATTTAGTTGAAAGTAGGTAGAGAGGGTAGGACAGTTCGCCGCGAACATAGCGTTGCTAACAACATGAAAACTTTTTGTCTCTGCGCGAACAGATCGGTAGCTCTAAGCAACGCACCCCAGATGTCGTGGTTTATTTTACCCCTGAGCCATCGTGAACCCGTGTCACGCATTTTCCTTTTTTTTCACTATTTCGTCGTCAGTTTCTGTTTGTGATTTCAATGCGACTCGCTGTATCTGCAATAGCACGTAATTGTGTACCTCTGAATCTAAAATGTAACAAAACGACTGCGAGTCACACGATCTTATCGGCGGCGATTGGCTTCTCAAAGGAAGGAAGCGATATATGCCACACAAAAATAAATTCTTTGAAAAATGCTCGCTCTTTGCGGAGGGCACCTAGGATGTTCTCAAGCGGTGAGTGTTTAAACGAAAGGGTGTTTGTACTGTGTGTAGTAAAAGCAATTACAGTGTCTGTGACCAAAAACTGATGGTTTACAGGAAGCTGACTGTGCCTTTAAGTATGGTGAAATAGCTCAGTCGGTAGCGGCGCTGGCTTCAAAACCAGTTGTTGCTAACGGCGTGGGTTCGATCCCAACGTTCGGCGAGGGATTTATTTCCCAGAGTCAACTTTGTGCAGACTCTCCTCGGTGTCCGAACACCCCCGTGTGCATGCATGCGCACAATAAAGCACCCAAGTTCACAGCGACAGTCTCAGGGCTTGAAAACATGAATACATGCATGCACACGATTAAGCACCCAAGTTCACAGCGACAGTCTCAGGGCTTGAAAACATGAATACATGCATGCACACGATTAAGCACCCAAGTTCACAGCGACAGTCTCAGGGCTTGAAAACATGAATACATGCATGCACACGATAAAGCACCCAAGTTCACAGCGACAGTCTCAGGGCTTGAAAACATGAATACATGCATGCACACGATAAAGCACCCAAGTTCACAGCGAAAGTCTCAGGGCTTGAAAACATGAATACATGCATGTAAGGGGGAAAAATGGATAGCGCCGTATACTGTATGGCAGCTCGCTTTCCCCGGGGAGAAGGCAGCCCGAATTTCCATGAGGGTAACCTGACAGGACTATATGAATCTTATCTTTATCCTTATCTCATCGTGAAAGTCTGTGTATTCATAAAATCTAACCAACGAGTCAAACAACCAATCAAAGAATCAATAACAACAAAAATAGCCTAAGCAATTTAATTTGTCAGTCAATTAGTCAATAAGTCAGTAACAAGCTCAGTAAGTACGTAACTAACTAACCCACTAACGAACGAACGTACGAACGCACACAACGCATGAACGAATGACCCAACGAATGAACCAACGAATTAACTAACTAACTAACTAAATAACAAGCCACAATAGAATAATGACACATGATGTCCAAAAGACCGAGAAAGACAAACCAACGCAAGGCACACAAACAGAAATAGGTAACTCTTCATTGTAATGAAAACTGTCTTTTTAGAAACGTCGGAAGACACTGTGGATAAAACACCTCGTGTCAGTTGTTGATGTCGCAGCTGGAAATGTTTCAAAATGAATAATATGCGAATATATACCTGACTTGAACATAAAACATACGAATAAAATAAATAAACGCAGTATGGGTTGTTTATTGCGCCTGGAGAAACTGGGATTGATACGCACATATATGATCGACGAAGTCGGCTGCGCCGCTGGCGTAACAAACTGTACAGTAAAATCGCATTTATCCAAGCCTTGTCGTTGAGACAACGTTGAAAAAAAAACCACTTGGTCACATACCACAAATCATCACCCTGACTGCTAGCTTGCTGTGGTGATTTGGAATTCAAATTCATTTCCGAAAAATACACCAGTGTCTTTTACCAAATTAATTCCTACAAATAATACTATCGCGCACACAGAACACCCAGGCTATTCATTTTTGGTATGTGACCAATTGGAGGGATGGTCTAATCCCACGTAAAAGCTTGACCAGATCTGAGACAGTGAGGCGAACGGTTTTCACGAGGCGGAGTGGGCCTTAGTCTTGCTTTTATTGACGCTGCAGCGGTGGTTTGAACATGCTAGTTATTGCGCATGTTATGCTTGGTGAGACGAATATGAATATTGAACTTTATTTACCTTTGTGAACAAAATATGACATTTGACATAGATCGAGACAGTCATTGTTCGACAAGGC
>NC_090253.1:22886282-22903782 GCF_037325665.1 Littorina saxatilis | reverse complement strand
GTCCGGGGCGTCGATTTTTGTGGTAGATGCAACCCAGAGGTGAAGAAGGTCACCGAACAGGTTTTTTAGCTCCTCACAGAACTTCGAGAACTGGTTGTCGATTCCTGGATGCCTGCAATAAAGAGGACATGTCATTGAGCAAAATACTCAAGTGTATCTTGGCGACATTTCATTTTCAAACAGATCTGATGTGCCCCCCTGGGAACCTTTTATGCACTTGTCAAGGAGTGAATATTGTTCAGGTTACATGCCGAGTCTCAGTGATTATTAAAAATAATGGTCGAAGTTAGCGGATCATGAAAAATGCGAGCTTTAGCGAGCTTTTTCATGACCGCGAACTGAGACCATTATTTTTTATAATCACTGAGACGAGGTGTGTAACCTCTTTATTCCTCCTTTCTTCAGTTATTCAAAGAAAATAGGAGTTTTTTTGCGAAAGTTTGATCGAATCCTATTCACTCAACCAGTCAACCTGCGCAGGCGATCGATTAATGCGCGGTTGTATAGTTCCGTGCAAATCATTCCATTCTGTTAAAACTTCTTGTCGGTTTTCCTATTTTGGACTAAAATCAAGTACACAGATATGCTGTTATTCTGCTGTGGCGGAAAAGGCAGATATTGTGTGTTCTGTATATGTTTTGGTATCGCTTAGGATAATGTTCTTTCGTCAAATGGGACCAGCAGACGAACTTTTGCACCCGTGTTCCAACGTTAAAAACTGTATGAAGTTCAGTTTTCTGGGGAAAATAGTGTATGAAACCGCTTTATGTTGTTTAGATTGATGAGATGTGTGCATTTGGTTGCGTGTGATCTGTTTATTAAATGAAATATTGTTGAAAACTGACCGTCGGATTGCAGTCTGTTGTCGAAGAAACTGAGTGAAAAGAAATTTGAAAGGGGAACTACTCTTGTCGCTAGACAAAGTATGAGAGTTACTTGCCTTGGGAATTTGCTTGTGATGAACGTTTGTGCACAGCAGATCTAGATTCAGAAAACAACCAAACTCATGGATTTTATATGGAGATTCATGTGTTCAAGCCTGTAGTTGTTAATTTAAATGCGGTATGTTTGTATTGTTTGCTCCAGAGATGTATACTTCGTACATCAGAGCGTTCGGAACTTTTCAGTCGCAAAAGTAGTACCGACGCAGAACAGCTTCTCAACCCATTGCGCTATCGAGGATTCAGGCTGTTGCTGGGTCGTTATTTGTTTGGTTGCTGGGTGTTTATCGAAAAATAACTAGCTCTTCAAGTTTACAGAGGTAAAGAAGCAGAGGGGGGATCTTACCACTTGAGCATTTTCCCCAGAAGACTACTGTCTTAAGTAAGCTTACTAAAAAAGTTACCCCACAAATTAAACTGTTATATTGGTCAGCTGGTCCCTTGAGAAAAGGTGAAGCGTCTGCTGGAGCTGTTAGACAGAATGCTGTCTCTCTTTTTTGTGTGTAAATGTTGTCGTTTTGTGTATTTAGATTATCTGCCCATTCAACGCGTCCATGCTCATGATATTGGCACAAGATCGTTTAAAAAGACTGTGACTTTACATCAGCAGCTACTGTCACGAAATTCTAAAGATGCTCTAATTGCGTAATGTCCTAAAAGTGTACATTTAAGTTCAGTAATAATGGGTGAGAGTCCTTTTTTTTCATGTCAAGGAAGCGGGTAAATAGAAACCGTATGCGATACTCACGCATAGTCTGTGTTGCCGGAACTCTCGTCGATGACGCCAAAGAACTCGTCATTACGGCCCTGTTTATCTGCGGCCAGTCTCTGCAATGTTTCTTTCACTGACGTATCCTTCATGACATCAGTATGGAGGCGATTTAGGTTGTGGTGTACGACGGAGTCTGTCATATTGCACACCTGATCATAAATAATGCATGCAGCTGCCCGAGAACGAAATCCTCTTGGGCTGATAATGGTAACGCGTTTACCATCCTGAAGCCACTTGACTGCCCTCACCACCAAGACGACTGTCTTTCCTGTTCCTGGTGGACCTAAAAGATGGACGAGGCGTTGGTCCCGCTGCAGGACTTCGAGTTGATCCGGGTGAAGAATGATCTGAGTAAAGCATCGTCCAATTTCTGACACCGCCTCCCCTTCTGTGTGGACATGCAGCCGCGGTTTGGACACACTGAACACCTTGATTGTGGTAGCCGGACCAGCAAACCTGAAACATTGACACAAAAATAAATAGTCAAGCATATATCACACGGCGCCGTCTTTTTTGGTCGCAAAAGGGATTTCAATTTGGAAATAGGATTGGCTTCTCGTACGCGTATTCTGACCATCAGCTTGAGCAACTGCTGTCATCACCAAGACTCAAAATCCAAAATGCACGATCCAATTATTTTTCTCATGTTGAAGACATTTTGCGGGTTTTGTGCGTGTGTGTGTGTGTGTGTGTGTGTGTGTGTGTGTGTGTGTGTGTGTGTGTGTATGTGTGTGAGTGTGTGTGTGAGTGTGTGTGTGTGTCACTGTGTGTGTGTGTGGGGGGGTGTCTGTGTGTGTGTGAGTAAGTACTGGTAGGGGCATGATAATCAGCTCACCTGGCCACCACAGAGCGGTAGTGTGCCTTGAACGAGGTGTCTGGGCACTGTGACGTCATAACGTGTCTCCACCATACAACTAACTTTGTCATAACGTCATCCGTGAGGTCAAAGGGTGTGTTTCGGTTGGAGAGTTCGTCAGCACACAGACACATATCAACAGGGTTGACACCTCTTTGGACGGCCATACACTGACACACAGCCTGTTGGTGGACAGATTTCATGGTATGTAGTCATAGTTAACATCAGCCAGTAATCTGCAATATTACATTCTTAACTGGTCAGAGCTCTAATGCTAGCAAAGGTAGCTCGTACAAGAGATAAGCTTGTCTTCTGACGAATTCTTACACACACCTGTCTTTTCATACTCTAACGTGGTTATAAGTGGCAATTAAGTTCCATCCCCAACACCAATCCCCCTCAGTCAAGTAGTGTTGTGTGTGTATGTGTGTGTGTGTGTGTGTGTGTTAGTGTGTGTGTGTGTGTGTGTGTGTGTGTAAGTGTGTGTTAGTGTTAGTGTTAGTGTGTGTGTGTGTGTGTGTGTGTGTGAGCGTGAGTGTTTTTGCTTTGTTCAAACTTTTCCAAAATCTTCTTTTCATAGGGCCATCGTTAACAAAACATTCTTACCAGTAACTGTTCTTCGGAACTAATAATAATCGATCAATAATATTCGCTTTACCTCTGGTCGCAACTGATCGCTTGCTGCTAATGCGGCTTGGACAAAGTTTATGTGGCTCCTAAAACAATGCTCTCTGCCAAATTATCTGCCGAAGAGGTCATGTTCAAGGCAGGCCAGGTGCAGTGTTACCTATGACTAGCATGAGCATACCACCCTGACAAGGTGCGCGCCAATGTCAATGTCACAGGCAACACGACTCTTCGGGGGTTAGTGAGGATCAGCTCTAGTTCTTGTTTGATAAGAGCAACCAACCTCCCCCCACCCCCCCCCCCACCCCACCCCCCCCCCTCCGCCATCGTCAAGTGGTCTGTGTCCATATGCATTTATGAGTGTTTTACAGAAGAGAGTGCCAACATGACTGCACAATAATCAAATATCTTACCTCTTCAAGCTGAGGGTTGTTATGCAGCACACGCTGAAGCTGTGACCTGGCTATGTTGGGCAGCATCACGCTCTTTCGTACTCGGGGTGGAGGCTGAAGATCAGACAGAAGATGCGCCAGGACCTTCTCTGCCTTGTTGAGCTGCTTGACAGCCTGTTCCACCTTCTTCGCGACAATGGCGTCTTGTTGCTTCTGCGTCAGGTCCAGGATGGAGAAATTGTCCCCCACCGTCTTCACTTCTCCCACCAGCACTCCGTACTCACGATGGAAAATGAGAATGTCAAAGTCTCCACGGTGGAAAACGTCTTTGCCTTTCAATTCCTCCTGGACAAAGTCCTTGGGTGAATGGAAGCACCTTACTGCAGCACTGTAGCACGGCTCCCCCAGGTAGTCACCATAGTCTAGCTGGGACAAGACGAACATGACTTCGTTCTGTTCTTCAGCCAGAGCCCGGAGACAAGCCCGCAGCCGCTGCGTGGTTCTGTCATTCTGGACATCGCTCATTAAGACGGATTGTTCACGTTTTCTCTTCGTCTTAACGGGGGCCTTCGGGACAAGGACTTGGACCTGGTCAGTGTGAGGGCTGTGTTGACCACCGACGTGATGGGTGTCGTAGCGGACCATGTTGAAGTGGACAGGCGGCACAAAGTAGGCGCGTTCCTCCAGCCTGGGGTACCAGTCATTGACCACCTTCTCGAACAGTCCATCGCCAGGGTGGACAAGTCCCTGTTCAAAGCTTTTTGTCAGTACATTTCCTCCGTAAAATCACATCACGAAAATAAACTGAAAGTAATAATAATAATAATAAAGATAGCTTATATAGCGCCGCTTCACAAATTTAACTATGCTCTTAGCGCTGTACATCGAGATATAACAATTTCAATAATATAAATACAAAGATGATATTATCATAATACACATTTACAAATACCACTCACGTACATACATCCTCGTGCACACCACGCGCATACACACTCCCACTCATTAACAAGTGCTTCCATCCCCCTGCCACTGAGATGTTCATATACCCCCCTGGACAAGCTCACACCATGTCCGTCTCCTCTCTAGACTGTACATACACTCAGCAAGAACTTGAAAAGAAAGACTAAATGCAAATTTCATACACAACCCTATAGCTCAATCAAAGCTGAAGCAACTATACAAAAAAGACACATTCAAACAACAAATCTAACTTCACCTCTAACAGTCTATAAAGATGGCAAGGACAATTTACAAGGATTCGCGAAAAAGGTGCGTTTTAAGGGAACTGCGGAAAGAGTCCTCAGAAGCAGAATGGCGAACGGAGGAAGGGAGAGAATTCCAGACAATGGCAGCCGCAGAGGCAAACGAGCGATCTCCAAAAGAAGGCAAGCTTCGCTCGAGAGTTTCCAGTTTGCGACTGTCAGCGCGTGAGCGGAGGTTGTAGTCAGAGGGATTGTCATATGTGACGAGCAGTTCCTTGAGGTATTTAGGGCCATCTTCAAATTTGGCAGAGAAACAGATACAAGTATCTGATACGAGCGGACACGGGAAGCCAATGAAGGGAACGAAGAAGTGGTGTGACATGATCAAACTTCTTAGAACGATATATCAATTTGGCGGCAGAGTTTTGTACCTTTTGGAGTGACTCGACAAGTTTTTGATCACAGCCATAGAACAGGCTGTTGCAATAGTCTATTCTGGATAGAACTAGAGAACAGGTTAGAGTTTGAGCGGCTTGGGGGGTAAGATAGTGGCGGATAGAACTGATTTTCCTTACGTTACTGTACGCAATTGTGCGGATGTTTTGGACGTGCAGGGAAAGGTTGAGGAAGTGGTCGAAGGTAACGCCAAGATTAGTCACAGAAGAGACAAAGTTGACGTCACTATCGCCGACATGAATGCTAGAAGGCAAAGAATTTTCAGGGAAAGATCTGTACTGGGACCTGACAAGCATGGATTCAGTTTTCGAGTCGTTTAGCTGTAGTTTGTTAGCCGTCATCCACGCCTTTACAGCAACAACACAGTCTTCCATTTCACTCACAGTGGTATCAATTTGATCAATCTCACTGTCTTTGTACAACTGGTTGTCGTCTGCAAAGGCGTGGTGATCGATAGGATACTGTTTGACGAGGTTAAAGAGGGGGTTCATGTACAAAACAAAAAGAACTGGGCAATTAGTGCAATAATGACTGTGAAAGAGTCAGAACCACTGTGATTATTTCAGCTGACTTTTAATACAGGCTGCAATACTTGAGGCACGATCACGATACCAAACAGAGTGTTTGGCATCACACCCAGACCTGGCCTTCTGAAGAAGGACTATACTCAAGAAGTCTCTGTTTGGCACGATACTACACATTTTAGAGTACAACCATTGAGCGACACTGACCGCTGCCTTCGTTGATTTTACTATGTGTGCGTCTCTTAATATCAGGCCTGAGAATTTGATATAAGCTAATATATTTATTCCTGGACTAAAATGAACTTTGCAATTAAAAGCAAGGGTAGGATAAGCTGCTCATTATGTGCAAGAAAAAGTCACTCATCACTAAACAAACAAAAAATTAAAAAAATTAAAAACTAAAACAGATAGATTGCTACAGTTTTAACCTGAATCGTCAAAGAGCACAAATAGTTCATGCGTGGTAGTCTTTCTGAAAAATTGACAAAGCGAAACATTCCCCAGAACTTTGACCTGCATGTCTTCAAAGGGGATGGACAGACAAATGTGACCCTCCACCACGAAATGAGTCGCATGTCACCTTTGCATGATTTTCATATTTTTACATTTTCCTAAAGAGTTTGTTATGCTCTATCCAGTGGTGAAAACCGTTTTAGAAAAGAGCACAAACTGTTTGAGTTATAAGCCTGTGACTAAGGTGACCCTCACACTGTTACCATACACTCCCCGGACTTATATTAAGCCTAGCGCAGAACCGCGCGAGGTGACATTCGACTCATTTCGTGGTGGAGGGTCACAAATTATAAGGAGAAAATGAAGAGGAACTGAGACTTAGCTCAATTAGACGTTGTATTTTCTGTTCATGTCCTCATTAATATTTGCCTGTCAATTTTCTTCAAAGACCACATCGTCGAAGGTATAGTGAACGTTTCGTTTTTTCATCACTCAAGTTCTGCTTACAGCCTGCGTAGACGCCATCGCGGTGTTGACTAATGCGATGATGTCGGCGATGATAGTAATGTTGATGACGATGAAGATGAGTGATCACCGCTTGTCCGGCAAGGACGCGTGACAACGACTGCTGACTGGTCGACACTGCGGCCATGATAAAAAGCTGGAGGTTCAATCTTGTGGTTCAATTTCTCGAAAAACAAAATACGATAGAATAAAAGTTATTATATATTTGCGGTCAAGTTTGCAACGGGCCAATAGTACACCAACGACACCACTTCGCTGTTAAATTTGAAACCTTTGAATAAGGTTTAAAACAAATTACATGTAACTTTAACACAATTCCTTGCAAGTCAATGTGTATCTGTCTGGTTTACAGAAAACCACGTCCATCTGACACACCAAGCAGTCAAAATAATCCAACACACAGTCACCACAAAGAAGGTGTCAGTCGTAAACAAAATATGCCACATTCTTCTTCTTCTGCGTTCGTGGGCTCAAACTCCCACGTACACTCGTGTTTTTTGCACGCCGTGGAATTTTACGTGTATGACCGTTTTTTACCCCGCCATTTAGGCAGCCATACGCCGTTTTCGGAGGAAAAATATGCCACATGAAGTACCGACCGTTAGGCGTAACCACTTTGCCCATTTAATTTCCATTATTTTCAGATTGACACGTTAAATAATGGAAACTACCGCTTAATACAAACCCTGTCTTACCTTACACCACGCAAAACCGCTTTGCAGGGTGTGTGTGTGTGTGTGTGTGTGTGTGTGTTTGCGTGCGCGAGTCCGTTCATGTGTACGTGCGTGTGTTTGTGTATATGCGTGCGTGCGTGCGTGCGTTCGTGTGTGTGCGTGCGTGCGTGCGTGAGTGCGTGCGTGCGTCTGTGTGTGTGTGTGTGTTTTAAACAGCCAGCGACTAATGTACAGCTGTGACTTCTCATGGAGAAAAAATGAGTCAATATATAATGTGATCTGCCAAGCGTAAAGAGGGCGCCTCATTGATCATTTTTAGTTCTCCGACACACTTAAAGACACAGCCCTTCTTGTGGAAACAGTTCTGCCAAGCGTAAAGAGGGCGCCTCATTGATCATTTTTAGTTCTCCGACACACTTAAAGACACAGCCCTTCTTGTGGACACAATTATGTTCGCTATCTCAAATCTGCCCGCGTGTTTGAATGGGAGACCATCCCTCGACTTGGACACATACCCAATATCAACAGGATGAAATAATGTCCCAGATAGGCACTATATAGTTGAAATAGAGAAATGTTAAACTGAGTGGCGTTTCAAATATGTGACCCTCCACCACGGAATGAGTCGCATGTCACCTTTGCATGATGTTCATAGTTTTCCCTAAAGAGTTTTTTATGCTCTATCCAGTGGTGAGAACGGCCGTTTTAGAAAAGAGCGAAAAGTGTTTGAGTTATAAGCCTGTGACTAAGGTGACCCTCACACTGTTACCAGACACTCCCCGGACTTATATAAAATTATTAAGCCTTGCGCAGAACCGCGCGAGGTGACATGCGACTCATTTCGTGGTGGAGGGTCACATTTTAGTTCTCCGACACACTTAAAGACACAGCCCTTCTTGTGGACACAATTATGCTCGCTATCTCAAATCTGCCCGCGTGTTTGAATGGGAGACCATCCCTCGACTTGGACACATACCCAAAATCAACAGGATGAAATAATGTCCCAGATAATGTCTCATTTCGTGGTGGAGGGTCACATTATGTTTTTTAAGATTAAATCCTACTCTGTACAGAAAGCAGTCATACGGTGGATTAAAGTAAATATCCAAGTAGAAAGATGGCCTTATCCCATTCAAAAGCCTGTATATATGCCAAATTAATCTGAGATGATGAGTTGAATTGTTTACGGAATAGGGACTGTGTCTTTACTGAATCACAATCCCTATGTCTTACATTATAAAAGACAAAACCCGTGTTTGCTGTGTGCTCGTTTGAAGATAGTTAGCGACAAAATGTCATTCGCTGTGTATTCTCACACACACACACACACACACACACACAAACCCATAGTGTTGTATACCTTCGAAACTTGAGACTGTAGAGTATAAATGTACATGCTGTTAAAACCTTCCTACTGATATCGGGTTGAATTTCGTCATGTCTGGCTTTGTGTAGGGATCTATATCAGTCTGTCTCTCTCTGTCTTGCGACGGCATGGTTATGGGCTATAAACCATATGCATGAGTACAATTAAAGCAGCTTTTGTCAGCTTGCTCTTGCGACTTTGGAATTGTGGAGAGACTGGGGAGTGCATTTGTTTTACAAGCACGCATACACACGCACGCACGCAAGAACCTACTCTGCACACACACACACACACACACACGGCACACACACACACATACACTAACCTATTCAAACACAGCCTCCCCCACCACACTGACACACAACACGATAGACACACACACATGCACGTACGCATGCACACGCTCACACACACTCCTTCACACACTCACACACACACACACACACACACACACACACCACGCCTTGACACACACACACACACACACACACACACACACACATACATAACACACACACACACACACACACACACTTATACTGACTGATCCAGGCCGAGACGCTGATCGCTGATCTTTGACATTTGCGGTAATGTACCAAAAATTGACGAAGGAGAGATTACTATAATGAAGGAGGTAGAGTAGGCGAGGTAAGCGTACAAAAAAGCACACATACACACATATTCACATATACACACAATGACGTGTTTGTTTGTTTGTTTGTTTGTTTGTTTGATGATTTGTTTTTGTTTTGTTTTTTGTTTGTTTGTTTGTTTGTTGTGTGTTTGTTAGTTTGTTTGTTTGTTTGTTTGCTTGCTTGTTTGTTTGTTTGCAGTTTGTGTGTTTGTTCTATTTCAGACATAAGACCTTTTTGCATGACATTTCATCTACAAGGCCGCTCTATGTAGGTCACTATCGAACAAAAGTTGAGAGACAAACCAATTAATGATAATAAGCCAATAACAGAAACAGTCCCCAAAAAACGGAGAAAGTAGGACAAACGTTTCTGAAGTTTGAAAAACAAAGACAAACAAATCGAGAGGACAATTACTATCGGCAATACACCTTCGTAAATATAACGAAACAGAACATTTTTACAAGCTCACCCATCCGAAACCACTTCGTTTTCTTCGATACAAGCTCACTTTCACATACTAACAGAGACGCGCGCACTCACGCACGTACACACACACACACACACACACATATATAAACACACACACACACACACACACAAACACACACACACACACACACACAAACACACACACACACAAACACACACACACCCACACACACACACACACACACATACACACATATATATATATTATATATATATATACTCAAACACACACACACAGAAACACGCTTGTGATCTTAATTGTTATACTACCTGATTTTGTTTCTCATGGTGAAAATAATCTCTAATTGTGACTTAAAGAACTAAAACTCTCGATGTTTATTCAAAAGTTGTTTTAATAAAATAAGATTCAAAATTTGTTTCCTTGTTGGGAAGGGGGTAAGGAAAGGGGTGGGGGGGGGGGGGGTGGGAGGGGGGTGTAATTTAATGGTGAAGGTTTGGGTTAGAAGTTTCCCCAAAACCCGGAAGAAGTAAACAACTTGACTATGCATGTTTATGATTCAGGAAATATCTCTATTCTGCAGGTTTAAAAGTGCACACAAAAACTTGGTGTAACACCCCATTCGTCCTCAACCCGCGATTGCCACAAAGTCAGATCAAGGTTATATTTTTTTACAGTTGCAAATACCTGGAACCATGATGTGATTTTCATTGTCACAAACCCATCATACACCACACTGACCGCCTCCCGCACCACCACACAACAATCACAGCATGCTAGACAGACAGACAGACAGACAGACTGAATTGGCACACACACACACACACACACACACACACACACACACACACACACACACACACACACACAAATAGACTTAATCCCCAAGCGTGTTCACAGCTACAGCCTTCTCATTGCGGCTACTGTCATCGAAAACAGCATAAACACCAGACTCAGTTCAACTTAATTGATTTCATGGCAATTTTACTTACGTGTCCATGAATTGCGCAGAGAACAAATCTGATCTTTGCATTGGTTCCTTCTTTTTTTCACACATGGCATGCTTCCTACATTTCGACATTCATTTTTCGAAAGAGAAAAAGTGCACTTGAAGATTATCAACTTTCGCGGTTGTGTTTTCAGAATATTGACACAGTGTAGTTTCCTTAATTGCTCGCGGTTATCTAATATTGCACAATACGACTGCCAAACACGGAAGGTCCCCGGCCGCACTCAGTCAAACAATAGCACGCAGTTCATATGTCATGGGATATCACCAGCGAATGGTTAGCCGCAGGTGCAGTAAACGCGAAGAAGGCTCAACCACTGCTCAGTCAACCAGCTCCATCAACCATTGCTCAGCCACTACTGCATCAAACAGCTTTGTCAACCACTGCTCAACCACTACTCCAGCACACAGCTCTGTCAACCACTCCTCCATCAAGCAGCTACGTCAACCACTGCATGATCAACCACTACTGCATCAAACAGCCTAGTCAACCACTGCTCAACCACTACTCCATCACACAGCTCAGTCAACCACTCCTCTATCAAACAGCTCCGTCAGTCAACTACTGATCAACCACTACTGCATCAAACAGCCTTGCCAACCACTGCTCAACCACTACTCCAGCACACAGCTCTGTCAACCACTCCTCCATCAAACAGCTCCGCCAACCGCTTTTCAACAACACAGCTCCCTCAACCACTGTCCAACAAAACCGTGAGCTCCGTCAACCACTTCTCAACCACTGCTCCATCTAACTACTCCCTCAACCACTGCTCCATCTAACTACTCCCTCAACCACTGCTCCATCTAACTACTCCCTCAACCACTGCTCCATCTAACTACTCCCTCAACCACTGCTCCATCTAACTACATCCTCAACCACTGCTCCATCTAACTACTCCCTCAACCACTGCTCCATCTAACTACTCCCTCAACCACTGCTCCATCTAACTACTCCCTCAACCACTGCTCCATCTAACTACTCCCTCAACCACTGCTCCATCTAACTACTCCCTCAACCACTGCTCAACAAAACAGCTCCGTCACCCACTTCTTAACAAAACAGCTCCACCTATAACTACTCCGTCAACTTCTTCTCAACCACTGCTCCATCTAACTACTCCCTCAACCACTGCTCAACAAAACAGCTCCGTCACCCACTTCTTAACAAAACAGCTCCACCTATAACTACTCCGTCAACTTCTTCTCAACCACTGCTCCATCTAACTACTCCGTCAACCACTGCTCAACAAAGCAGCTTCGCCACCCTCTGCTCAACCAAACGACCAGGTAGTTCAACAACAGTTACGTTAAAGACAAGACATTTTACTTGATTGCAACCACGTTCTAACGCACCAGGGAAACAAGTTTGTGACCATTAAATGAAAGCAAAACAGATAAAAACATAAACGCGGAAGATGACACCAGGCTACTGAAAGTTGAGCGCTTCAACAGGAAGCAGCACGGAGCAAGAAGCTTCTGTTGTGCTGCACGACCACTCTGGAACTCTCTTCCCTTCTCTGTCAGACACTGCACCTCTCTCAGCTCTTTTAAACAACAGTTGAAAACTTTCTTTTTCACAGAATATTACACCAACCTGGCCTAATGTCTTTTTCATTCCATTTCTGCACATACTCCTTTCCCATAAAGTTGTTATGATTGTTGAGTGTTAGCTGTGTATGTTTGTGTATATATATATTAAGTGTGTATGGCATATATGATTATTATGTGAACAGTAGGCCTACATGTGGTGATTTGTGTCTGTATGATTAATTTGTTTTATGTAGGTTGTACTTTTAATTGTTCTATTCTGTATATATATATATATGTTCTTTCGTAAAGGGCCTAGAGCCATAGGTTAGGCACTTAAAAATGTCCAGTTATCATTATCAGTTATTATTGTACATCCAAGCCGCAACATTTATTTCACTCGCAAAATAATAGTGTTCTGAGCGTTTTGAATCTACTTTGAGAGGAGTACAGCCGGATTCAAGACTTCTTAGTTTTTGAAATACAGATGAACATTCAAGTACCAGAGTTTTAAAATTCAGGGGCGGACGAGGGGGGGGGGGGGGTTCTGGGGTTTCCGGATCCCCCCCCCCCCCCCCCAGCCAAATTTTTTTTTTATTTCTTATTTTGGTATTAATCAGTGACAAAATCTGCTGCCTGAAACTGGTAATGATCATCCTCAGAATGCACCAGATTGCACCATTTTTTCTAAATTTTCCGGGGGGGCATGCCCCCGGACCCCCCTAGCAAGCTAGGCGCTTTCGCGCCGTCGGCTCGGTGCTTCGCGCCGTCGGCTCGGCGCTTTGCGCCTTCACACCCATATCTTCACAATATACTTTTGGAACCCCCCCATAAAATGAACTGATCCGCCCCTGAAATTGAACTATATCATGTAACGTCATGACAATCGGCTAAACTGTATGTAAATATGATCTGTTGAGACGAATGGAACTGTAGACTATATATATATATGTATCAGGGCTCCCCACGGACTCAGTCTCACCATAGATGTGTATGGGATATCTATGGTCTCACCGTAGAGGGTCCCGGGACTCCCAACTGTAAGAGTCACGGTTGATCGGAGGTTTATATTTTTGCTTTCGCCAGAAGACACATTCCTCGCTCATATAAAAGTAAAATCGACTTTTTGAAACTCTCTGAGCCCTTTACGAAAACAGTATGGTCACATGGATTAGTACAGATCCATTTACCCACTCACGACAGAGAAATAGAACAACGTTGTGGGCCTGTACTTCCACAGCCGCAACCGGATCCGGATGTCGCCCGCTCTTTTCTCAAGGGAAAGTGCCGTGTCCGCATACGCGTCCGTTCATCTTCATGGCTCTGTAGCTCATTTTTGACTGCAACTGTCCAGACACATGTCTGAAGCCTCAGCACTTGGGAAGCATTGTACTGCGCACAATATCTTTGGTAAAAGAATCAGCTCTGTAAGAATCGTGAGATTCGAGTTTAGTAGGCCTACCCAGTTTAGTCGTTCGATCGCTCTAATGCCGCATCCTTACAGACGTCATTGCTGTTGCGTATAGCTTGTTGAAAACAGATTTCAGTCCATGAACTCTTCTGCAAATGATATATGTCGGTGTTCAGTCACCCATACTAGCTTTGCAGAAAGAAACTGGCTGCCTGATAAAGCGAGGCCGGAAGACAAAGCGTAAACTTTCCTTCTTTCTATGTCTCTGCTAAAACTAAAAGTTTGAAAATGAAAGGAAAGCACATCAGTGTTGAGGACATCACACTGTTTATTGAGAGGGTACGAATCAATCCCAGTCTGTACAACACTACAGACATTGACTACAAAGACCAGACCAAGGTGTTCAACACGTGGGAAAACATTGCAAAAACCATGGGGCTGCGTGAAATGAAGGGTATGTTGTGCGTGTGGTGTGCGCCAGGGTGAAAGAAAGACTGATCGGGATGGCCGTTGGGGGAGGGGGGTTGACTGGTCACACACACACACTGCACACACACACACACACACACACACAGATTTATAAAATATGTTAATGCTTTTCTTTGTGTGTGTGCTTGCCTTATTTTTTGTTTTGTTTTGTGTTTGTGGTTATAAATACATGTTAAGCAATTTGTGAAAGAACTTTCACAAACAGAGATATGGATGCAAAGTGCACAAACCTTGCAGATTCATGTTTCTGCTGAAGAGAACACAGTTAATAGTTATGTTACAGTAAAACAAGTTAATTTTACAAATTTGCTCTTTAGACATACAATTTAAATTAAGATACATGTTGAATGTTCTTTTATGCTTATAAAAAAACCCTGTTTTATAAAATGAGTAGCTGCTCTTATATTTACGTATGTTGATTTTGATTTTGTTTGCAGAAGCACTAAATTTTGGAACTAAGAAAGATAGAATAAATTAAAAAAATGAAACAAAATAAATCTATAGTATATATATGACTAAGAAAATATAACAAATAAATTGATGGTGTTTTCTTGGCATTTTATCCAGTATATTTTGTTTCAGTATTTATTATTCGATATCAAAATCTCATTTTGTCAAAAAAATTCAATAAAATAATACACTGGGTGTTCTGTGCACCGTCACCTTTATTTGCAATTAAACTGCATCTCTCTCTCTCTCTCTCTCTCTCTCTCTCTCTCTCTCTCTCTCTCTCTCTCTCTCTCGTGACTAATTATGTACTTGTTGATGTTGCATTTCTTTTGTCAGGTGTAGACTGGAAGAAACGGTGGAGAAACATGCGAGACGTGTATGTCAAGAAACGGAGAACTATCCGCACCACAAAAAATCCATTAACGATGGAGAGGGCAAAAAGCTGGCGCTACCTTCACCTCATGACCTTCCTGGAAGGTCAGATAGATGACGGGGGCAGGTAAAACATCATTCAAAAGTATTTAGTGCATAATGAATTAAAACGCAGAAAAGTTTGTTTATGGAGCGTTTAAATGGTGATACCATGCTGATACAGGCACAGCCTGGCGGTGACCTTAGGGGCAAATTAACCTGCGCAGAGTCAGCGGCACAGATGACGCACTGCAGATTATTGAGGTACGTAATTCTTTTTCTTTTCCCAGCCCGCTACACGTTGCGTGAAAAGAAAACAGGCCAAGTGCTCGTCATAACCCCTATCGCAGCATGCAGCATCGCTGACTCTGCGCAGGTATAATTTTCCCCTTATGAGTCGGTGTTTTTCCTCTGCTAAAATCACAGTCGTTGAAAAATAAAAATTTCTCGACTCTCTTTGTCATTTCCTGGGGAGACTTACAGAAGAAGTGACATATATTAATGATGTCTTTTTGAACTTGGCTAAATTGCATTGTCATTGGTAAAATTTTGTGTGTGACTTGAGGCGAGGAAGCTTTGAGTGTATACTGCTAGTTTTAGTGAATGTATCTTTAAATTTATGCTGTCCAGTGTTGTTTTTAAATTAATGTTGTTTGTTTGTTTGTTCGTTCATGGGCTGAAACTCCCACGGCTTTTACGTGTATGACCGTTTTGACCCCGCCATTTAGGCAGCCATACGCCGCTTTCGGAGGAAGCATGCTGGGTATTTTCGTGTTTCTATAACCCACCGAACTCAGTCTGACATGGATTACAGGATCTTTTTCGTGCGCACTTGGTCTTGTGCTTGCGTGTACACACGGAGGTGTTCGGACACCGAGGAGAGTCTGCACACAAAGTTGACTCTGAGAAATAAATCTCTCGCCGAACGTGGGGACGAACTCACGCTGACAGCGGCCAACTGGATACAAATCCAGCGCGCTACCGACTGAGCTACATCCCCGCCCTAAATTAATGTTGTTGATCTGTTTGTATAAATTATGCGTGTGTTGGTGTATATGGCTGGATTGAAATGTTCTTAACCGCAATGTCATCACAAATTCCCAACCTTGGGCAATTAAAGATTCTGTATTCTGTATTCTGTATTTAGATGGGAGGGTCAAGGAGAGATGTCTTGGTCTGTTTCATCAATATCGTTTCTTATATTATAATAGACCCTGTCAGTATTCCAAGTTCTAGCAAACCTCAATTGCGGGAGCTGCCAAGGCCGAAGATCGTAGTTCTCGCGACTTTAGAAGCATGACAAAGAGCATATGTCTCACATATATCTCGCTAGAGCTGCTCAGATACTGATGAAAAGGTCTATTGTACTTGTAGACAAAATGAAACGTACACTAGCAATTTGACCGATGTGATGTAAAGTTGACAATTTACATTAGCTGGCCCTGCGAGTCGTGTGACGGATGGGTAACCGAAATTCAGTGCAGAATGTTACTTCTTGGCAACAGGTGTGTCAGCCTATCTGAGTTTGTCTATATAAATGTGCAGGGATTGGCTTGGGTTTTGTCCACTATAAGACTGACTGAAATTTTGTTTTAATTTTTTTTTTTTTAGAAAATCGGTCTATTGACTGACTGAGACATTTATATATAATCGGTCTTTTCCGTATTTACCTAGGCAAAAGACCGATGACCGACGCTCAAGCCATACCCTGAATGTGTGTGTGTGTGTGTGTGTGAGGGGGGGGGTGTGTGTGTGTGTGTGTGTGTTTGGTTTTTCAATGAAAGATGCCATCGAAGGGATTTCTGATGTTACCAGTCAAAATCTCTGTTTTGTTTGCTTGTTTGTGGTGTTGGTGTTTTTGTGTTTTGTTCTTGTAAGTGTTTCATTCTTGTCATTTCGGTAGAAATTAATACTTTTGTGTTTTTCAGCACGGATGACTTTGGCCCTGCAGTGGATTCTGACAATGCAGAGTTGAGCAATGCTGAAGGGGAAGTGTATGGGGAAGATGATTCTGCAAGTTGCTCAGAAAAGTAAGTGTACAAGGCTTACAGTCACTTTCCTTCAGTCTATAATTACTTGCTGAATTTAGGGGTAAAGATCAGTGCAGTTTTTGTTGGCTCGCCTGAGTATTTAGTGAGTAGTAGTAGTAATAAATACATGTTTGTCTTTATATGGATGGACGCATGGCTGGCTGTGAATAAAGAACTTATGTTGAGGTTTTCTCCGAAGTTTTTGAGGTTGCAGCTATGAAATGTTATACACTGCTTCAGCTTGGTTTTGATGACTTTCAAACATATGCCGCAAGTCTTGTTGACCTACCTCAAAT
>NC_090253.1:22858782-22883782 GCF_037325665.1 Littorina saxatilis | reverse complement strand
TTTAATGGTCAAATGGCGATTTCGGTATAAAAATATAGACAAGGACCTTTAAAATGGAGGGAGACTTAAAATGGGGGTAAATCTACATAGGCTATGAACTGAAAATCTTAAAAAACAGGGTCTTAAAAGGGAGATAACCTTAAATTGGGGGGGGGGGGGGGGGCTTAAAAGGGGGGTTCCACTGTATCTTGGTTCATGATAAACTACAAAGGGACTATGGAAGATGTTTTTCAGTCAACATGTTCACAGGGCCTTGTGCCTTGACATATAATTGTATGTCTGGAAATTGTTGAAGCTTCATGCTGTTTTGCACAGAGCTGTACTGTACTGATTGATAAGCCCGTGTTTGTTTGTTAACTCTGTCCACAGTGATTAACTTTTTGTATTTGATTCCATTTGATTTGAATATATGTGTGTGTGAGTGTGTTTTGAACTAATGAGTGACTGTGAATGACCAGTAGTTGCATTTATTTGTGAATAAACTTTGTGTATGTATTTTTTGCGTACTTAGGTCTGTACCTAGTATGAATGGTGGTGTGAGCTTCTGTGCATGACAACTATAATTTAAATGGAATCGGTGTCTATTGATTCATTGTGTTTGCAACAGCAGAAGTGTGTGGTGTGACCGTGTTTTCTTCTTCAATTTCATTTCCAAAATCTAAAACACAATATAAGAAAACAAAAGTGCAAACAACTTTTTGTTGTGTGTACAAAATGCATCAATTAAAAGGGTTTAATCATTTTTCTGGTTAACAATAAATTATCAAATGGAATGTTGAAAATTCACCCCTTGGGAAGATAAACACACAGTGGACACATCACTGATCTAAAAATAGATCAGTGGGACACATACACTCAGGGAAGATAACTATGGTGACGAGGATGTTGTCAAGTGCCTGTGGTGTGGAGGCTGAGACAGTGGAACGACTCAAGGGACACAACTCTTTGCCAGTCAAACAAAAACTCAAAGGACAACTCCGACTTGCTAATAGTAATAGATAGCACAGAGTATCTGTCGGCTTCTAACGACTATGATCATAGCTTTTAACAGAAAATATCCCATTATCTTCATTCAGTCGCACACACATTGCCAGTAATCCAAAAGAAAAATCTGTTCGAACATGCTCTTTCAAGGGAGGTGAATCTGCCGTACAATTCCGACGCAAGATGAAAATGATTGTTGTTGTTTCACATGCTGCCGCTCATTTCAGGATCAAGATCGATACATTGCAGGAACCTGTTTAGATTATCATCGCACTTTTTCGCCTGACTTTAAATTTTGCAGTGTTAAACAACAACCAAAATGTGCAGAACATCTCCTGTCTCCACGGTAGAACCGTTAGGGGCGAAGAATAAGAAGGATTCGGTTGGTATAACCGCTTACTACCCGTACAGAGAAATTGAACAACATCGGGGGCCTGTTCATCGAGATGTAAACAACAACAACCGGATCCGGATGCCAGGCGGTCTTTATTCAAAGCGGAAGTGCCGCGTACGCGTCTGTTTCAGACTTGCAAAGGCTTTTATTCTTCTTCTTTTGGCAATTTGGGTACTGCAAGTTTGAGCACACGCAAGTGTGAAACCTAAACATTTTGGATGCATTGACCGGCGGTTGACAGGCTGGTAAAGCATAGAAGACGGAGGCATTAACTTCCCGTCTTTCTGTCATTTCTCATTCAAAAACAAAAGTTGAAAATGGGAGTCTGGAAAGTCAGTGTTGACGAGTGCATCCTGTTAATTGAGATGGTACGAGCGAATCCCACTCTGTACGACACCACATCTCCTGACTACAGGGACTCTATCATGGCGCCCACCGCATGGCAACATATTGCAGAAACCATGGGGCGACATGACATGGAAGGTAGGTTGCGGCGGTGTGTGCGCAATACGTGTGACAATGACAATTCTTATTTTCTGAAGGCCGTGGCTGAAGACCGACGAGTCGGTGCTGGGCTCCAGAACCGACACCCTCCAGAAGCTACTTTTCTGTATCTGTGACACGTTGAAAAACCACTTCTGGCATTTGATCAACGGAATTATTGTTTTAGGAGTAGGACCAATTCGTTCATTTTATTAAAAGATTTGCTTTTAATTTAAGTTCAATTCAAAGAACTGGTCTTTGCTATATTATATATAATATTGTAACCGGAGCCCTAAGAGGGTCCGTATCCTCATTAAAAGTTCGCAGGGGGAGGCTGAAGATTTCCAAGGAGAGCAACTTATAATCTTCACTTTACTCTGACTCTGTAATGTTGCACAATCAGTTAGTATGCCTCGCGTTGTGTTCAAACTCATGTGCCTACATTACTGGCTGACCTCGGTATTCTGAGGAAACCCTGTGTGTTTCTTAGTGTGCTAGATTGTGTGTTACAAGAATATTTTGGTGTATGTTTTGGATGCTAGAATTCGCTACGTACAGTTTTAACAACATATATATATATTTACAGGACAACAGTCAAGGTGAGGCAGAAGTTACAACACATAAGATAGAATAGAAGCAAGCTCACACAAAGTTTTACATTCTGTGTTACCGACACAAGCATGTTCATGCACGTTCCCACACTACTTGTACGTACACGGTACAGTGGTATTCACCATAACTCAAAGGAAACACAGTTACAAGGTTTTATTTATACTATAGCGAACATAAAAGCAATTCATAAATCAGATCAAACAAAGCATCAAATCATCCAAACATCCTAAGTCTTACCTAGCATTAGATATACCCAACTAACTGGTATACATACAAGTAGAACTATAAATGTCCTATTCTATTTCCTTCCTGCCCTATTCCACACGGACAGACAGACAGACACGTCAACAGCTCTGCCCCTGAACTGACATACGAATCAACAACTTACAAGACATGCTGTGCTTTCCAGCACGAGCAGACAAACGAACATACAATTTATACAGACATGCTAGCTGCGCCTTTCAGCACGAGCAAACGAACGAATAGACAGACATAGGCTTGCTGCGCATTTCAGCACAAGCAAACGAAAGGAGGTAGAGTCTGAAAGTGAGCGTGCGCGCTTTTCAGCACAACTACTCCAGAAGGAAAGTGGGCGCGCTTTTCAGCACTGATCCCGAAACTTGCTAAGTTGACCCCTTTTATACTCTCTCAAAGACTACACTCTGGGACCACTGCTGGCTGGCAGTGAGGAAGGGGCTGGGGTAACAAAAGGGAAGGTTGGGGGTGACTGAGTGCCTGCAACTCTGGGCTGGTCACAGTAGGGCTCTCCTGCTACAATATATTGGATAAAGATTAATGAAGATCAGTTTTAGACTCAGAAAGACTTGAATTTCGGCAAGACTGACCGTCTATGCGAGAGATCGGTTCGCAGGTCTAAGAGATTCTGTCGAAACACAGACATTGGTCAAATAAAGTCGATGCGAAGCAGGCTTATGTTCTGCCAAACACAATTTGTTGTTTCCAAGTTTATTTGTTTACTGCATTTTGTTAAACTATAAGTATAATGCTGCCATCTAACCTCGGGACACCTTACTTGGTACTCGGACGAACGGTTGCGTGGGGTACTACTTGTCTCCGAAAACCTCCGAAAACACCTGAAAACCCCATCTAGACTAACTAAATCTATCTTCAAAGTGAAGTATTGGACATGCCTGTAAAAAGTAAGCCTGATTCATGCTACATGCATGGCACCCTTATATATTTGTGTTGAGAGCCGGATTTTCGACAAAATCGATGCAACAATTTCAATGCAAGGGAGGTAACTCTTGTTACTCGAAAGCACAAGTATTGATGATGTCATGTGATTAGTGCTTCCGCTCCTTCGTAAATCCTCGCACAAACACGAAAATAAAGCCATGAACGATGAAAGTTGCAAATATAAGTCATGATTGCAAACAATTATGAAACAAAACATGATCTAAGGACGAATTTTCTTAATTTCTGATGAGGTTTTCGGGTTTTTTTGGAGACAAGTACATGTAGTACCGTTCGTGTGCAGTAATTTGTGACTGACTTGTTGCACTGATTTCAATTAATTCACCAGAATGCTTTGGAATAAAAGAGAATAGAGCAAATAAAAGGAAAGGAGAGTTAGGAATGAAAAGAAAAAATTATTTTGGTTGATTGTGACTTTTTTTGCAAAAGCACTATATAAATTTCCAAACAAACAAAAAGAAAGAACAAGAAATTAGATAAGCTAGTGGGCTTTTCTTGGCATGTTATTTTGTTGTGCTTGTAGTACATGTATTTATTATTTGATATTAGAATACTATTTTGTAAATGTGTACACAATTTCAATACAATTACACTGGGTTTTCTGTGCACTGTTACCTTTATTTGCAATTGACTATAGCTGGTTCTCTCTTTCAGTGTCTCTCTCTCTCGCTCTCTGTCATGATTTATTAAATTATGTACCTGTTGACATTGTAGTTCTGCTTTCACTTCAGGTGAAGACTGGAAGAAAAAGTGGAAAAGCATGCGAGATATGTACACAAAGAAACGGAGACTTGTCTCCACCTCGAAAAATCCTAAAGTGGTGGAGAGGGCAAAAAAATGGCGCTTCCAGCACTTGATGAACTTCCTGGAAGGACACATAGATGACAGGCGCGGGTAAACATCGTTCAAAAGTTTAGAAAATTAACTATCTCTTTCGGAAATGGGAAAACGGCCTTTGTTTAATTAATTGTCATTTCATCTCTCTCTCTCTCTCTCTCTCTCTCTCTCTCTCTCTCTCTCTCTCTCTCTCTCTCTCTCTCTCTCTCTCTCTCTCTCTCTCTCTCTCTCTCTGACTCTCTCTCGCTCTCCCTCCCTCCCTCTCTCTCTCTCTCTCTCTCTCTCTCTCTCTCTCTCTCTCTCTCTCTCTCTCTCTCTCTCTCTCTTTCTCTCTCACTCACTGAATATCCGTGTAAATATGTGATTAGATTAGTCCCCTCTCTGGGCGAGGGCTGATTGAAAAAATTAAAAAGCTCGTTGTATTGCTTAGGCAAAAAAAAAAAAAAATTTTCTGTTTCTGGTCACCCGACCGACCGTAAATTTCGGCGCCGACCCTAAACTTTTATTTTCCAAACTCAAAAAATTTTCCCATTTGTCCAAGCTCAAGATGTAAGATGTCTCAAGTCTTCTTTTCTGTTTCATCATGGAAATATCAGACCAGGTAAACAAAGAAAAACATGTCATACTCTTTCAGTCTTTGTCACAGATTTGTAAATGTGTTCAGTGTCTTGTCTGTATGTTTAGTGAATCCAGTCTCTTTGCGCGATTTTTAAAGTTAGTTTTATTGGTCTACATTTGGGAAAAAAAAGAAAAAAAATCCCTACCTACCTACCCTATTTTTTTAGCCATGTTACCAGAAACAGACAATTTTTTTTTTTTGGGCCTTATGCCACAACCCTCGAAAAATAAAATTTGATTTGATTTGATTTGATTTCATCTCTCTCTCTCTCTCTTGTGGTCCGAATTATATTTATGTGTGGTTTTGTATACGGTTGTGTGTGTGCGTGCGTGTGTGAGTGTTTGGAAGGTGATAGGAAAGCGGACGTAGTTCAGTGCACTCGATTGACTGAATGGTTATAATCACGCTGCAGCGTTCTTCTTTTTAATTTCTGGCTGACAGATTGACATAATGCTTTGAAATCGCTTCATGCGACTTGTTGTTTGTTTGCTTTGTTGTAATGTTAGAGGTGGTGTTCGGGTATTTCTTCTTCTTCTTCTTCTGCGTTCGATGTTGATGGCCGTGCTAAATCCTCAGACCAGTGGCTGCCAGGAAGTCCGCAGTCTTGCGCAGTTCGTCGGCAGGACCCCAGAGTTTGGCTCCAACACTGGTGTTCGGGTATTTGTTTGCTTTGTTATTGTGGTTGTTTTGCTGTTGTCATTTAGGTAGTTATTATTGTTTTTGTTTTTTCAGCACAATGGATTCTGACAATGCAGAGTTCAGCGATGCTGAAGGGGACATGGATGGGGATGAGGATTCTGCAAGCTCAGAAAAGTAGGTGTACAGTGCTTACAATTACTTTCCTTCCGCATAGAATGACTTGCTAAATCTAGGGGTATAGATCACTGCAGCTTTTGTTGGCTGAGTATTCAGTGAGTCTTAGTAATGAGCAGTGTTTGGACAGATGCATGGCTGGCTGTCCATCTGACTGTGGATAAAATAAACTTATGTTCAAGTTTTCGCAGCTTTTGTTTTAGCTACAGTTTTGAAACATAACACGTTTCTTGGTTTTGATGACTTTCAACCATGCCCCAAATCTGGTTGACCTTCCTCAAATTTCAGTGTCACAGCCAGGTCTATTTTGGGTCATAAGGTCAAAGATGATAGTTTTCTCTGACGTGTTTGAAGCAACAGCTTTGCATTGTAAATTCATGACTCAAAATCCAGTGGCATTTTGGACTTAATTTGAATACCCTTTAATCAAACCAAAGACTATTTATTGTGAAATTAATTGACAGATCGAGCTCCAAACTTGAGCATAATTAATAATTTGGTATTTTCATTGAAAAAAATGAAGAGAAAGTGCATCAAATATCGACAGAGTTGCCTCCCCTTCGATGAAAATGTGGCTGTGGCAATCGTTTTTCTTCTAAAACCCATGTAAGCAAAAGGCATCTGCACAGTTCATTCTGTGGTTTCAAAGGTATCTTAAATGACTTGTTATGCTTAGAAAAGCAGATTCTGTCAAATTGGAGGCTTAATTTGCAGCGGATTATGAGCTGTGAATTTACAACGCTAAAGTTGAAACAATAACTTCCCGTCTTTCTGTCTTCCTCTCTCATTAACTTCCCGTCTTTCTGTCTTCCTCCCTCGGAAAAAAAAGGTTGAAAATGGGACGCGGCAAGATCAGTGTTGAAGAGACCATCCAGTTAATTGAGATGGTAGGAAGGAATCCCAGTCTGTACGACACTACAGCGGCTGACCTCAAGGCACCAAGGAAGGCGCGATTCAACATGTGGCAAAACATTACAGAAACCATGGGGCGGTATGATATGGAGGGTAGGTTGTGGTGGTGTGTTGTGGTGTGTGTGCGCAATACATGTAACGGGAATATGGATTGACGCCATAAGAAGGTCACTGTCCACAACGCTTTCATCCCGGCGAAGCCGGATATTCCCGTTAGCGTTTATCTCCCTTCCTTCGTGTGGCGTCAATCGCGTACGGTATTTGCAAGAATACTGAATGAGAAAGAGCTTCTTCAAAATCTGAAGTTTGATCTTCCGATCACAGCTACGGTATCATCCTGAGCTCAAGTCAAAATGAGTACGGCTCATTCTCTGAGATAACTGGCGATAGCCGTTGAGCGATGACTGATCAGAATGCTACGGTATGACAAGCAGCTTCAGATATTCCCGTTACTATTTTTAGAAGGTCACTGTCCAGGACGCTTTTCTTGCACCCGTTGTCCTCACTGTAAAAGTGCAAAGGTCGAATCTATTTATAGCCACGCGGAGAATCCACCGTCATCTATCTCTGTATATCTATATGTATATATACGGCTTCTGTGTGTGTGTGTGTGTGTGTGTGTTCGCGTTGCGGTGAACCGCGGTGAATAAATACTCTGTTTCGCGATACGAATTACGAAACTAAACACTTTTTTTTTCGGCTCTACTTCTTCACTTCTTTCACTTCCGCCACACAACGACCAGCGCTTTTCTGCACAGGTACTACATCTAAATATTGCAATTCGTGTACAAAATCCCTCCCATCTTCAAAATATTGCCACTAATACTACCCCTCCCATCGTAAATATTCATTGCAACCATTAATAGTCAGGAGTTCTCGACGGATCTGCATCAAATTTGGTGGGCATATTCAGGTGGACCCCGGGCACAAACTGGTGGATGAACATTTTCAACACGTGCTCTAAGCCGGCGAACCGCCACGCTGCATACTCTGTCTCGCGATCCACCCGGCAAAGCCGGGTAATCATCTATATATAAACTGGGTTTTCTGTGCACTGACATAGTGACAACTTTATTTGCGAACAACTGCAGTTAGCTCTCTCTCTCGCTCTCTCTCGCTCTCTCTCTCTCTCTCTCTCTCTCTCTCTCTCTCTCTCTCTCTCTCTCTCTCTCTCTCTCTCTCTCTCTCTCTCTCTCTCTCTCTCTCTCTCTCTCTCTCTCTCTCTCTCTCTCTCTCTCTCTCTCTCTCTCTCTCTCTCTCTCTTTCTGACATGATTAATTACGTACCTGTTGACATTGTAATTTGTATTTCTACTTTCAGATGAAGACTGGAAGAAAAAGTGGAAATTCCTGCGAGATGCGTATGTCAAGAAACGGAAAACTATCCGCAGCAACAAAAATCCTGAAGTGGTGGAGAGGGCAAAACATTGGCGCTACTTTCACCTGATGAAATTCCTGGAAGGACACATAGATGACGGCGGCAGGTAAAAAATCGTTCAAAAGTTTAGAAAATATACTTTATGAAAAGTGCAAACAAAATTAAACATTCACCAGAAATGTGATCTATCGGCTATAATTTATGAAGTGGACTTGCAAGATGCACCACAGACAAATACCGATGACAGTCTGGTGATCTTTTATCTCTGGATACTGTTTCTTGTACAATGGCAGCTAGCAAAATGAGCATTTATGTATTTTGACACCCCCGAATATACGCATTGTATTCTTTGTAGAAATTCTATGAGAAGTACTGAACATTTTTACATGTGACCACCAAACATCTTATAATATTAACATATTTTGTCAGAACATTTTTATAAATACACTGGGTTTTTTTGTTTTTTTTTTAGCAGGGATGACTGTGGCCCTGCAGTGGATTCTGACAATGCAGAGTTGAGCGATGCTGAAAGGGACATGTATGGGCAGGATGATTCTGCAAGTTGCTCAGAAAAGTAAGTGTACATTGTTAAGTCACTTTCCTTCCGTCAAGAACTTAATGCTTGCAAATTCTAGGGGTACAGATCAGTGCAGCTTTTGTTGGCTCAAAAACTTCACATGTCTACAGACTAATTATTGATACAGGTACTGCCAAAGTTTCATTAGCGTGTAACCACTGCCGTCTGTTTGCTAGCCTTGAAAACATATGAGAAAAAATGGAACATTCACGCTGTTTTACACTGACTTGCTGCGTGCATCTTATAATATGCTGCGATTACGTTTGAGTGGACGTCACTGTGGTATAGAAAACATTGTCAAAATATCACGCATGATAACAGGCCTAGCAAGTTTGCTTCAGTGCTGTTGAACTTAAGGGTTTTAAATACATGGCTCACAATCTAGTGGCATTTTAATCAAACCAAAGAATATTTATTGTGAAATGTATTGACTGATTGAGCTCCAAACTTAAACAAACTTGATTAATTGGTATTTTCATCAACAAAAATGACAAGAAAGTGCATACGTAAAACCAACCATTCCAGGACTTCAAAGGTATCTAAAATGACTGTTATGCTTACAAAAGCAGGTTCTGCAAAGGCTTAATTTGCAGTGGATAACGAGCTCTGAAATTACAACGCTAAAGTTGCAACATTAACTTCCCATCTTTGTCTCTCTCTCTCTCAAAAAACAAAAGGTTCAGAATGGTACCCGGCAAAATCAGTGATGAAGACTGCATCCAGTTAATTGAGATGGTACAAAGGAATCCCACTCTGTACGACACCACATCTCCTGACTACAGGGACCCTATCAAGGCGCTCACCTTGTGGCAAAACTTTGCAGAAACCATTGGGCGGCATGATATGGAGGGTAGGTTGCGGTGGTGTGTGCGCAATTTCTGTGAAAGGAGGATGAGATGGGGGTGATCGCATAGACGTGCAGTGCTCACATATATGTATGCACAACACAAGTGCCTACTTGTTCTGTGCAGATGGCATGACGTGGAAGGTAGGTTGCGGTGGTGTGTGTGCAATGTCTGTGAAAGGAAGATGGAGGGGGGGGGGCGGGATACATGTGTATACTTTTGGGCTATGTAACAGAACTGCACACGTACAGTAGGCACGCACACACACTCACAGGGACACAAAAGTTTGATTTCATTAGTAAATACTGGTTCAGGGATGGCCAAATCATCTGCCCGATCACCAGGGGCGAGTAAAACTTTCGCTGGGGTCGTAGAAACTGTTTGGCAGCTCGCCCAGATGGCCAGTGAAATGTTGGTCAAATGCTAAACAACTTTTTTTCTTTCGATATTCAAAGCCATATGAACACTGCCGCAGGCCGTTTCGCAGCGTCTTAAAAGCAAGTGTGCAGAAAAACAAAAATGGCGGCCGTAGTGTTTGTGTTTCATTACGACGATACCTTCTTTAATCGGACAGTTCTACCACATGAATTGCTCCAATTAAGGGATGATAAAAAAGTATTTTAACTCTAAATCTTATTGAAGAAAACTTTGACTGTAAATATTTAACTATAAATCTTGTTGAAGAAGACTTTTCCTATAACAATCGTATTGTACGATGTTTTCATCAAAAATGTCTTAGCTTGTAATCAATGCCTGTTTTACCTGTCAAACTCTTAGCTTGTCATCAATGCCTGTTTTACCTGTCAAACTCTTAGCTTGTCATCAATGCCTGTTTTACCTGTCAAACTCTTAGCTTGTCATCAATGCCTGTTTTACCTGTCAAACTCTTAGCTTGTCATCAATGCCTGTTTTACCTGTCAAACTCTTAGCTTGTCATCAATGCCTGTTTAACTGTCAAACTCGATCACATTGCTCATTAGCTGACATTCGTCCGCAATCTTGAACCCACTTGCACAAAAGCATGTCATTTCCCAAGCACAGAAAGCAGCTATCGAGAGCGATCTTTTAAAGAAACATAGGGCAGGTGTAGGAACTTCTGTTGTCTGCAAAAAAAGTAGAGAAAACATTCTAGTTGCCATTTAATATACATGTACAGGCAAATCCGGATAAGACGAAATTGAAGGGACCGAATTGTTATTGTGTCCTATCCGAAATTTCGACTTGGTCATAGTACAGTGGAACCCCTCTCTAGCGACCTTGAAAATGTTGACAAAAATCGGTCCTTATGGAGGGGGGTCCTTACAGAGGGAGGGGGCGGGGCCACAAAGAAAGTCACCTCAGATTTTCTTAAAAAAAGAAAACAGAGAAGTTTGAGTTGCTGACGACCGTTTCCTCAAGCAAACTGCTTCGATTTCATGTTTGACATTGTCGATGGTGTCCACCAGTTCTGGTGCATGTTTCAATGCAAAAAGAGTTAGTTTCTGAGCAAGCATTTCTTTACAGCAGTCCCTGCAATGATGAAGGCCCTCCGAGAAAGAGAGTGAAAAATCGGCCACCGTTCTCAGCATCGCGTATCTGTGTGTAACCTCTTTCATTGACAAGATACTCTTGTTTCCCTGCAGCCTTGACCAGTGAGTCGGTTACCTAATCTGTGAACCCTTCAGTTGTGTTGCTTTGTCAAAAGTTAGACACAGTCAACTAGTTTTGCTCTGAGTGAACAGTGCAGCTGGCCTCAATTAGCCGGTGACACCTCTCTGGCCACAGCACCAAACAGCCCATGGCTGGGGGGAGAGAGAGAGAGAGAGAGAGGGGGGGGGGGGGTTGCTGGCTAAACTCAGTGGGGTGTCCGGTGTCACTGAAGTCAGCAGGAAGAGCATTGGAGAGAAATAGAGAGGTGTACTCTTCCAAACAATTTCCAAGGATCAGTTGTCAGGGCTTAGGGTAGTCAGTGAGGGAGAGTGAGAGCGGTTTGTGTACAGTCCGACTGAAGAGTGAAAAGTCACTGCCACAAGATCGGCATGCAGTCAATAAAGCCAGACAAGAAGAATGATTATGACATGCGGCTCTATCTGCTGGTTTTTATATTTAGTCAAGTTTTGACTAAATATTTTAACATCGAGGGGGAATCGAAACGAGGGTCGTGGTGTATGTGCGTGTGTCTGTGTGTGTGTCTGTGTGTGTGTGTAGAGCGATTCAGACTAAACTACTGGACCGATCTTTATGAAATTTGACATGAGAGTTCCTGGGTATGAAATCCCCGAACGTTTTTTTCATTTTTTTGATAAATGTCTTTGATGACGTCATATCCGGCTTTTCGTGAAAGTTGAGGCGGCACTGTCACGCCCTCATTTTTCAACCAAATTGGTTGAAATTTTGGTCAAGTACTCTTCGACGAAGCCCGGGGTTCGGTATTGCATTTCAGCTTGGTGGCTTAAAAATTAATTAATGACTTTGGTCATTAAAAATCTGAAAATTGTAAAAAAAAATAAAAATTTATAAAACGATCCAAATTTACGTTTATCTTATTCTCCATCATTTTCTGATTCCAAAAACATATAAATATGTTATATTTGGATTAAAAACAAGCTCTGAAAATTAAATATATAAAAATTATTATCAAAATTAAATTGTCCAAATCAATTTAAAAACACTTTCATCTTATTCCTTGTCGGTTCCTGATTCCAAAAATATATAGATATGATATGTTTGGATTAAAAACACGCTCAGAAAGTTAAAACGAACAGAGGTACAGAAAAGCGTGCTATGCAGCATAGCGTAACCACTACCCCGCTCTTCTTGTCAATTTCACTGCCAATGCTGTGAGCGGTGGACCACGAGTATACGGTCTTGCTGCGTTGCATTGCGTTCAGTTTCATTCTGTGAGTTCGACAGCAACTTGACTAAATATTGTATTTTCGCCTTACGCGACTTGTTTTTTATTCAAACTGGTTTTCAACGCTTATTCTCACAAAGCATCTGCACACCTGCCTCTGCCTCTGTGCTGTGTTTGTGTGGCTGCTTTCGTATGATGTCAGTGCATGGTGAGTGCGTTCACTGCCTTGTCACCACTTCCCCACCTTTTTCAGAATGTTTTCTTGGAGTTGGATAATTCTCCTTACTCCTCGCCCCCTCCTTACTCCTCGCCCCCTCCTAACTTCAGTTCATACTTTATTGCGTGCCGACTGACCAGTCGGTGTGACGTCCGTGTAGAGAAGAAGGGAATAAGGTTACACAATGCGCTAGTGTGAGACGCCAAGTTTCGTGTTTCGAGTTGCTGTAGTAAATATAGAGTAAACTTTGTCTTTGGGACTGACTTTCTGTTGTGTGCTATCCGTCTTTCGACTTACGTAAGAGAAATCCTATTTCGAGCTCAGGGTACTTTGTACACATAGATAAAGAGGGATAATTCCGGACCAGAATTTCTTTGTGTGCTAAGCGAATTTTTGACTTAACCGTTTGTGAGTTAGCTGGATTTGCCTGTACCTTGCAATCATTCAAAGGACTGAAAATTCATGTCACAAAATGGTACACAGCTCTGGAGAATAACCATTATACATATATGTATTTGTGTCATTAAAAAGAATAGTGTAGCTGATATAAGTTGATATTGAAATAATTTTGTAAAAGAATTCAATAAATACCCTGGGTTTTCTGTGCACTGTCACTTTTATTTGCAATTGACTGCACCTGGCTCTCTGTCATGATTAATTAAACTATGTGCCTGTTGACATTGTATTTCTACCTTCAGATGTAGACTGGAAGAAAAAGTGGAGAAGCCTGCGAAACATGTATGTCAGGAATCGGAGACTTATCCGCAATGCGAAAAATCCTAAAGTGGTAAAAAAATGGCGCTTCCTTGACCTTATGAACTTCCTGGAAGGACACATAGATGACAGCGGCAGGTAAAACATTGTTCAAAAGTTTAGAAAATTTACTTTTGCTCTATCTCTTTGTTCAATAAATTGTAATTTCATCTCTCTCTCTCTCTCTCTCTCTCTCTCTCTCTCTCTCTCTCTCTCTCTCTCTCTCTCTCTCTCTCTCTCTCTCTCTCTCTCTCTCTCTCTCTCTCTCTCTCTCTCTCTCTCTCTCTCTCTCTCTCTCTCTCTCTCTCTCTCTCTCTCTCTCTCTCTCTCTCTCTCTCTCTCTCTCACTTGTGGTCCGAATGATATTTATGAGTGGTTTTGTATATGGTAGTGTGTGTGTGTGTGTTTGGAAGGTGAGAGGAAAGCGGACAGAGTTCAGTGCACTAGATTGACTGAATGGTTATAATCTTGCTTCGGCGTTCTTGTTTTTAATTTCTGGCTGACAGATTGACATAATGTTTTGCAACTGTTTCATGCGACTTGTTGGTTGTGTGTTTTGATTTTGTGTATGTTTTGCTGTTGTCATTACAGTAGATATTATGGTTTTGGTTTTTTCAGCACCATGGATTCTGACAATGCAGAATTCAGCGATGCTGAAGGGGACATGGATGGGGATGAGGATTCTGCAAATTGCTCAGAAAAGTAAGTGCACAGTGCTTACAGTTCTTTTCTCCCCGCCGAGAACTACACGGTTCTTTTCTCCCCGCCGAGAACTACTTGTTAAATCTAGAACCGTGTCTGCAGCTTTTGTTGGCTTGAGTATTCAATGAGCTTTAGTAATGAGAAATATTTAGACGGACGCATGGCTGGCTGTCCATCTGACTGTGGATAAAAAAAATGTTTTTTTCAGATGTTTTTGAGGCTGCACATTTCTTGGTTTTCATGACCTTCAGCCATGCCCCAAGTCTGGTTGACCTTCATCAAATTTCAGTGTCACTGCCGGAACTATTTTTAGTCATAAGGAAAATTAAATTACATATTCTTACTCCGAATCACATAATAGCATTGACACACTTCAAGATGCCTAGGTCATGATAAAAGCTACCCGTCTAAGTATAAGGGAAGCAACCCCAACTAAAAAAGTGACAGCACCAATGTACTTGCCACCCTGGGTTGCCTCCCATGTAGGGCACTACGTCACCATTGGCGCGTACCACGTCATACACCTTAATCGACTTCTATCACTTGAGACTGACGGTCGTGTTTTGGCTTTGCTCTGGCTGTTTTTTGTGTCTGCCGACACCCACCGACCACGGCTCCCGTCTTCTTGCTGGCTTTGCAGCTGGTGAGATCTTTCCTTTATAGTCTTGTGACTTGTTTTTGTCTTCTGCTGAGAATTTCTTACGTCTGTTGGACTTTGAAGTTCTCAGTGGTTGTTGGCTTCCTTGTGGTCGCCATTTAGTTTCAGTTGTTTGTTTATTTTCTCTCGGCGTTAACATGGCCGTCATGAGAATTAGAGGGAGCTAAGGCCGAGGGTTAGGGCATTGGGCACTCCTAAGCCCTAATCCTCAGCATCCTCTTCTTTTGGAAGAACTCTGTCTTTGTAGTTTTGGCACAAGATTAATATTTCGTTTTTCTGTGCCGATTTCTGCTACGGACGATTTGCCGTCTGGCTCTCAGTCGTCCGTCTTTGCCTCTAAGGCTGTCGTTTTACTACGATTTCGGCTCCAGGGCTTGTGCTCTGGGGTCTACTCTTATCTTTGATTTTTTCCAGAGATAGATTTCCTCGTTCGCGAGGCTTTGCCGCGCTTGGACATCGTCGCCAGCTCTGCCCCCCGCCTGGGGGTTAGGTGACGTTCTCTCCTTGGCGTCTTTTGATGCCTGTGCCTTCAGACTCCGGGTCTTCTCTGGACCAGGCTGCTGTCCGCCGTGACTTTTCTGGACGGTCCCGCGGGGACCTTCTTCTCCTCTTCCTGGCCGGCATTTGTTGCCTTCCGCTTGCGGTAGCGCAACAGTGCATGTCCCTCCGGGGATCCGGCCACAGCAAGGTTGGTGTCTGCAGCAGCCGTTTACGGCAGCTGCGCTTCCGGTTCCCGGAAGCAGAGGTTCACCGGCTAGTGATCAGACTACGTTCACGTCCGGCTCGAACCTCGCCTTACGTCAGCAGTCGTCCGCGACAGCTGCTTCCGGCTTAGGCCGGAAGTAAAAGGCTCACTGGCTAGTGATCAGACTACGTTCACGTCCGGTTCGAGCCTTGCCTTACGTCAGCAGTCGTCCGCGGCAGCTGCGCTTCCGGTTCCGGCCGGAAGTGTAGGTTCACCGGTAGTGCACAGGCTGCTGTCACGTCCGGTTTGAGCCTTACCCTACGTCAGCAGTCGTCCGCGACAGCTGCTTCCGGCTTCGGGCGGAAGTAAAAGGTTCACTGGCTAGTGCACAGGCTTCTGTCACGTCCGGTTCGAACCTTGCCTTACGTCAGCAGTCGTCCGCGGCAGCTGCGCTTCCGGTTCCGGCCGGAAGTGTAGGTTCACTGGTTAGTGCACAGGCTGCTGTCACGTCCGGTTTGAGCCTTACCCTACGTCAGCAGTCGTCCGCGACAGCTGAGCTTCCGGTTCCGGCCGGAAGTGTAGGTTCACTGGTTAGTGCTCAGGCTGCTGTCACTTCTGGTTCGAGCCTTTATCTACTTCAGCAGTCGTCCGCGACAGCGCCGCTTCCGGTTCCGGCCGGAAGCGTAGGTTCACTGGTTATAGTGCACAGACTGCTGTCACGTCCGGTTTTGAGCCTTGCCCTACGGCAGCAGTCGTACGCGACAGCTGTGCTTCCGGTTCCGGCTGGAAGTGTAGGTTCACTGGTTAGTGCACAGGCTACTGGCACGTTCAGTTCGAACCTTGCCTTACGTCGGCGGTCGTACGCGACCGCTGCGCTTCTGGCTTCAGCCGGAAGTGTGAGCTCACCGGTTAGTGCACAGGCTGCTGTCACTTCTGGTTCGAGTCTTGCCCTACTTCAGCAGTCGTCCGCGACAGCTTTGCTTCTGGTTCCGGCTGGAAGCGAAGGTTCACTGGTTAGTGCACAGGCTACTGTCACGTTCGGTTTGAACATTGCCTTACGTCGGCGATCGTACGCGACCGCTGCGCTTCTGGCTCCGGCCGGAAGTGGGGGCTCACTGGATAGTGGACCTGCTATGGTCCCATCTGGTTTGAGGCTGGTTTTTTTTCAGCAGTGCCCTTTGGGCTTGCAGGCTCCCTGCCTCAGGCGGATTAGCAGCTACCACACACTTCGGTAGTGGGTTCTGCCGTTCTCCTCACTTCCTGTGCCTTTGGTCTTCGACGCCTCTCATCCTCCTCTTAGTCAGGGGTGAAGTTTGGCCGTTGACTTGCAGGAAAGGGGCTTCAGGCTCCGGCCTTCCCCGCTCAGCGTCCGTCTTGGGCTCTTATGGCTTTTAGCCAGCCCCTTCGCTTACCACGTCGGACTCTCGTTCGGTTGATGGTTAGCAGACGCTCTCGGGGTATTCGTCCCTCTTCAAGGTTGCTCTTGAAGCGGCGAATGAAGTCTCTTCCAGATCTTGCCCGGAAGGGGTTTATTGGTCGAAATTGCGTCTACCGACGTTTTTTCAATAAAGACTGGTTCCCAGTCGGCGAGAGAGAAGGAAGGCTACTTCCGTTTTAAGGTGTCGCCTTTGGTGGCCTTTCAACTCTCTCCCATCTTTGCCAAACCCTCGTCTTCCGGCAGCGGCTGCCTCTAGTTCCGGTTTCTTTGCTGTCCTCACGGCCAGCTATGGAACTGGCGCGGGTTTGGTTTGCCTCTCCTGCGCAGGCTTCTTCTTTCGGGACATTAGCGGCTCAGAGGAAGTTGCCTTTGCCCAAGACGTCCCGGAATTTGCTGTCGTCTTTTGCCCTTCCGCGTGCACCTTTGCCGGTCACGCCGGAACTTCTTCTTTGGGGAACGATTCGAGTCCCCTGCTCTCTGAGCAGACTCTCTTCCCCTCTGAGGAAGTGGGCAGACAGCTTTTGGAACTTGCTTCCATTTCGGAGACACTCCTTTACGGAGTCCTTGGCGCCCTTTACACTCAGTAAAGAGCAGGACGCAGGGGATGCTTTCTCCACCTTTGCTTGGGCGAATTTAGAACAGAGGAGGCCTTCCTCTCTGCACAATGCCCATGCGGTCATGTACAGACGGGACTTGTTTCTCGCCCATTCCTAGTTTATGAGGAATCAATGAGAGACACCCTTAGTTCTTCACCCTTGGTGGATGGGTCTCTCTTCGGCCTCCTGGCCTCCTGGCCTCTAAGGCCTCCTGGCCTCCTGGCCTCTAAGGCCTCCTGGCCTCTAAGGCCTCCTAGCCTCCTGGCCTCTAAGGCCTCCTGGCCTCTAAGGCCTCCTGGCCTCCAAGGCCTCCCTGGCCTCCTGGCCTCCAAGGAGATACAGACTTGTAGGGACCTTCAGGTCTCTTCTTTTGCTCTTCAAGCTTTGAAGCAGCAAAACAGGCTCTACCTAAAGCAGACTCAGCCCTTTCAGGCTAAGTCCTCAGCTCAGGTTTATCCGGAGAGGTTCTTTCTTTCACAGACGTCATAGTCTGTGTTTTTTGGAACAACAGCCGGCATTAGAGCATCCGGGTTTTTTAGCCTCGGCTGGTGCAACAGCCATTCCATCCGTCGGTGGTGGTGGTTGTTGTTTGCTCTTATGGACTCGGTCCTAGTGGGTCTTTCGCCGAGTTTGACTCTGTCTTTCTCTAGCGATCGGACTTGTTCTGGTGTTTCGTCCAAACTTAAGGTTTACTTGAGTTGGCCTCGGAAGTTACATTCAGATTTTCCTGAGTTTGCATTGGTTTTGGCAATGCATGGTGAGGAGTCATTCTTGTGGCCTATCACTTTTCTCAGCTTTATTGGCTAACCCTCTCCTTTCGGCAGAGGTCTAGTTAATTTCCTGGTTTCTTGGTGCGGGCTTTTAGCCCAGCATCTTTGATGGCAGGTCTACGGGCGTTATGGCTCTCAGCCTTAGCCCGTGTAATAGTCTCCTGCCTGGCATGGGCGACTACGGTCTCCGTGTCTCTAGAATTTGTGTCTTCCTCTTCTCCCTCATCCTGCCATGAGGCGAGTCGGGTCGACTTCCGGTGGGGTGGGTTGCCTGTTACGGTCACCCTTCTACCACTTGCAACTATTACGGACTCTTGCCTGTCGTTTTCCGTGTCTGATTCTCGGTTCTGAGGTAATCAGACGTGTTTGGTTTTTCAGCCAGACTCAGGAATTTTCTGGGCTCGGTCGGCCGCGAAATTTACTTCGGGCCCTTCTTCTTGAGAACTCTCGTTCAGGGAGTCTTAAGGCTGGTTAGCTTCACGGTTTTCCGTTTTTCCTTTCCAGTCTCGTTTCTGTTTTGGGTTTTTGATTTTCTTTCAATTACCTACAAGCAGACTGCTTTGTGAACACTCTGACTTTAGTCATTTCGGTTAGAGTCACCGGTCACATCAGGCTTTGGCCACCGCGATCTCCGCTCTGCTGGCAGCTTACGCTTTTTCATAGGCCGCTGCTTCCTCTGTTTACCTCCCTCTATGCTTCTGCATGGACTGGTAGTGGACTTCTGGTGACCGTCTCTTCTGAGATTTTATCTTTGAGTTTGACTCTGGTTTTTTGTACTCAGACGTCTCTCTCTCTTTCTCGGAAACAGGTCACTCCTCTCTGGAGCTGACCGTTATCTCTCCGGCCTTTTGGGCCTCTCTCCATCCCAAGGCTTTAAACTTTGGTATGATTGTCTTACGGTCCTGGTGAAGCTTGGTGCTTTTCATTTATGATCGGTCAACCTTACGCTTGGTCGTTTCCAGGGTTTTTGGCATTTCCTTCCAATAGTAAGGGGGGGGGGGGGGGGCTGCTTGTCTGTCCCTCTACTCGGCTCGGGTTTTTCAAGACTTGAGCCCCTTTCTGGGCTGTTTTTTTATGGTTCAGGAGATTGGAAGAAGTGCTGAGCACAGCTTACGGGCTCTCTGATGTTGTCTTTCGCAACTTTTGCTTGAGAGACATCGCGCCGTCATCAGGATGGTTCTCGGTCCTTTTTCCTGTCTGTTGGCAGTGGGCCAGTTCCTGTCAGGGTTTTTTAGAGTGAGTTAGATGTTCTTTCTCATGGGGCCCTTCCTGACTTGCGGCAGCGGGCCAGCTTTTTGTTGGCAAGGCTTTAGAGTGGCTTGGGATCTCCTCACCACCTTGTTAAAGCTTTCCTTTTTTTCTTCCCCTTCTGCTCGGCCCGAGCTCATATTTCCAGGTCCCGGGCCTCCTCCTCGGCCGTTTAGGTCTAGGAGGTTGGATGACGTCCTACTCTTAGCTTTCTGGCTTTCAGTAGGACAATGCCTCTCCAGTTCTTTGAGTGAGTTTGAACTATTTTGATCTTACCCACCACCTTGTTGGAGTTATCTGCTATTATGTGATTCGGAGTAAGAATATGTAATTTAATCGAAAATTTTTATTTAAATTTTCATTTGATTAATATACTTACCCGAATCACATAAGTAATTCCCTCCCGCCTGCCCCGCTTTATAGTTTCTTAGTATTCTATATAAGTCGATTGAGGTGTATGACGTGGTACGCGCCAATGGTGACGTAGTGCCCTACATGGGAGGCAACCCAGGGTGGCAAGTACATTGGTGCTGTCACTTTTTTAGTTGGGGTTGCTTCCCTTATACTTAGACGGGTAGCTTTTATCATGACCTAGGCATCTCGAAGTGTGTCAATGCTATTATGTGATTCGGGTAAGTATATTAATCAAATGAAAATTTAAATAAAAATTTTCGATTATTGTATACTCATAAGTGATTGAAGCTTATTCAGCTTTGAAACTTTACATACTTCCAGAGTTTGATGATGTCCAGAAATGACTCAAATTTGTTTACCATCAACCAAATGTCAAGGTCACAGTGGGATCTTCTTCTTCTTCAGCGTTCCAGAATTTTCGGGTTACGTGTGAGCTCGTTTGCCCATTTGGGTTCCCCACACTATGCTCTGAGAGCATAGTCAGCTTCACTCCGCTTTCGTTGAGTAGGCATGCTGAGTATTTTCGTGTTTCCATAACCCACCGAACTCTGACATGGATTACAGGATCTTTTCCGTGCGCACTTGGTCTTGTGCTTGCGTGTACACACAAAGGGGGTTAAGTCACTAGCAGGTCTGCACATAAGTTGACCTGGGAGATCGGAAATATCTCCACTCTTAACCCACCAGGCGGCAGCGACCGGGATTCGAACTCACGACCTCCCGATTAGGAGGCCGACGTCTTACCACTACGCCACTGCGCCTGTCGCAGTGCGATCAAATGTAGGTCAAGTAATGAAAAATTATCATTTTCTTCATTTGACTCACCTGAATAATCAGAAATGAGCAGTGGTTAGCCATGTTAGGCCGACTGTCCGTGGACATAAAACTTCATGTTAGAGTCTCCAAACACATGTAAACGAAAGGTATCTGCACAGTTCATTATGGGACTTCAAAGGTATCTACAATGACTATGTTATGCTTACAAGAAGCAGCAGGTTCTGCACCATTCGAGACTTCATTTGCAGTGGATTGTGAGCTACAAATTTACAACGCTAAAGTTGCAACATTAACTTCCCATATTTGTCTCTCTCTCTCTCTCAAAAAAAAGGCTCAAAATGGTACCCTGCAAGATCAGTGATGAAGACAGCATCCTGTTAATTGAGATGGTACGAATGAATCCCACTCTGTACGACACCACATCTCCTGACTTCAGAGACCCTATCAAGGCGATTACCATGTGGCAACACATTGCAGAAACCATTGGGCGGCGTGATATGGAGGGTAGGTTGCGGTGGTGTGTGCGCAATTTGTGTGAAAGGATGATGAGGGGGGAGAAGCATCTGCACTCACATGCTGCCTCTGTGCGGTGTTTGTGTGGCTGCTTTCGCATGATGTCAGTGCATGGCGAGTGCGTTCACTGCCTTGAGGATTTTTGTTATCTCTTCTTTTAACACCATTCATAAAAATAATTTGAACAAAACATTTTACAAATATATTAGGAGTTTGATGTTATCGTTCAGCAGCCGCAACTAGTGGCTAGCATAGACTCAATCGGCGTCTCTGTGTGGGTGTAGGGGGGGGGGGTTACCCCTCTCGTGACCGGCCACCTGCAATGTACAGGCAGGTTTGCTATGGCCCAAAGGTGTCCGTTCATGAGAGGGACTGCTGTAGTTCTTTCTCGCTCTCTCTCGCTCTCGCTCTCTCTCTCGCTCTGACATGATTAGTCATATACCTGTTGACATTGTATTTCTACTTTCAGATGTAGACTGGAAGAAAAAGTGGAAAAACCTACGAGATACGTATGTCAGGAAACGGAAAGCTATCCGCAACAAGAAAAATCCTGATGTGGTGGAGAGTGCAAAAAAATGGCGCTTCCTACGCCTGATGAAATTTCTAGAAGGACACATAGATGACGGCAGCAGGTAAAACATCATTCAAAAGTTTAGAAAATTAACATTATGAAACTTTTCTGTAAAAACGAAATTAAACATTCTCTAGAAATTTGACCTATCGGCTATAATTTATAAAGTGGACATGCAAGATACACCACAGACAAATACCAATGACAGGCAGGTGATCTTTTATCTCCTAATGCTGTTTCTTGTACAATGGCAGCAAGCAAAAGGAGCATTTAGGTATTTTGACACCCCCGAATATTTGCATTGTATTCTTTGTAGAAATTCTATAAGAAGTACTGAACATATGTTAATGACATTTTACATGTGACCTCTGCCAAGTATTATCCCCAGATTATTAGAGCCGGCTAGCCACAAGATTTGGCTAACATAGACTCTATCAGTTAGTTTGTGAGTCTCTGTGTGAGTGTATGGGGCAGGGGGGGGGGGGGAGGGGGGATGACCGGCCAACTGCAATGTACTTACTTACTTAGGCCATTATGAACCCCCGGGGGAGCATAGGCCATCGACGACAATTCTCCATCCGACACGGTCCTGGGCTGCCCTTTCGATCTGGCTCCAGGTCTTCCCCTGCCTGTTGATCTCTGCTTCAGTGTCTCGTCTCCAGCTGTTGCGCGGCCGGCCTCTCTTCCTTTTCCCTTGTGGATTCCACTTCAGGGCTTGCCTCGTGATACTGGATGTATCAATTTATCAATGTATCAAAATGGATGAACTGCAATGTACGGACAGGTTTTCTATGGCCCAAGGGTGTCTGTTCATGAGACGGACTGCTGTATGTGATTGAAAAATGATTGCGTTGAATTCTTTATCATTCCCTAAATCTAGAATTTTTAGATATGTCATGATTACTCTGGTTGTTTTGTCATGGTCAATTCGGTATATTAATACGTAATGGTTTGTGTTTTTTAGCAGAGATGACTGTGGCCCTGCAGTGGATTCTGACAATGCAGAGTTGAGCGATGCTGAAAGGGACATGTATGGGCAGGATGATTCTGCAAGTCGCTTAGAAAAGTAAGTGCATAGTGCCTCCAGTCAACTTTTCTTCAGTCAAAAACTACTTGCAAAATCTAGGGGTATAGATCAATGCAGCTTTTCTTGGCTCAAAAACTTCACATGTCTACAGACTAATTATTGATTAATTCATTTGCGTGTAACCACTGGCGTCTGTTTGCTAGCTTTGTAAACACATGAGAAAAATTGGAACATTCACGCTGTTTCTAACTGACTGCGGTTATTGCTGCGCGCATCTTATAATATGCTGCGATTACGTTTGAGTGGGCATCACTGTGGTGCAGTTATATTTGTAAAAATATCACGCATGATAACAGGCCCAGCAAATTTGCTTCCTGTGTAACTTAAGCGTTGTAAATTCATAGCTCACGATCCACTGGCATTTTTGACTCACATGCGAAGCAAAAGTGAGTCTATGTACTCACCCGAGTCGTCCGTACGTCCGTCCGGACGTCCGGAAAACTTTAACGTTGGATATTTCTTGGACACTATTCAGTCTATCAGTACCAAATTTGGCAAGATGGTGTATGATGACAAGGCCCCAAAAAACATACATAGCATCTTGACCTTGCTTCAAGGTCAAGGTCGCAGGGGCCATAAATGTTGCCTAAAAAACAGCTATTTTTCACATTTTTCACATTTTCTCTGAAGTTTTTGAGATTGAATACCTCACCTACATTTGATATATAGGGCAAAGTAAGCCCCATCTTTTGATACCAGTTTGGTTTACCTTGCTTCAAGGTCAAGGTCACAGGAGCTCTTCAAAGTTGGATTGTATACATATTTTGAAGTGACCTTGACCCTGAACTATGGAAGATAACTGTTTCAAACTTAAAAATTATGTGGGGCACATGTTATGCTTTCATCATGAGACACATTTGGTCACATATGATCAAGGTCAAGGTCACTTTGACCCTTATGAAATGTGACCAAAATAAGGTAGTGAACCACTAAAAGTGACCATATCTCATGGTAGAAAGAGCCAATAAGCACCATTGTACTTCCTATGTCTTGAATTAACAGCTTTGTGTTGCATGACCTTGGATGACCTTGACCTTGGGTCAAGGTCACATGTATTTTGGTAGGAAAAATGTGTGAAGCAGTTCTTAGTGTATGATGTCATTGCTAGGTTTAGTTACCCTAAAGGTCGAGGTCAAGCATGTGAGTCGTATGGGCTTTGCCCTTCTTGTTTACTAATGTTTGATACAAGTCCCTTTAATCAAACCAAAGAATATTTATTGTGAAATTAATTGACGGATTGAGCTCCATACATAAGTAAAATTGATTAATTGGTATTTTCATTGACAACAAGAGGCGAAGCCTTCAAGGCTCACGTAAGAAATAGACAAACAGTAACACAAACTCAATCACTCCGTCACACATACACACCCACACACACAGTAAGCTTAGGTGACACTGTGCAAGAAAGAGAGACACTAGATCTAGATCTGTCTGTGTCTGCATGTAGCCTACTTACAGGGACACGACTGCCAAATAGTCTCGGCCCGCTCAAAATAACAATGACCGAGACCACACACACCACGCGAGAGAGAAAGACTACAGGGAGGCATGCCGTCATGATGCATTAATTGACGTCAAACACTTTTGACCGTGACGTAATCTTATGCGAGCTTTATCCATAGTCTTGGATAACCACTCACACATAGACTCGGAAATGTTAAAGTTTCTACCACAGACATACACACACACACACGCACACACGCACACACGCACACACACACACACGCACGAACGCACAGACAGACAAAGTTACGATCGCATAGGCTACACTTCGTGAGCCAAAAATGACGAGAAAGTGCGTACGTAATATCAACCATTCCACAACTTCAAAGGTATCTTAAAAGACAATGTTATGCTTACAAATTCAGGTTCTGCAAAGTTGGAGGCTTAATTTGCAGTGGATTTTGAGCTCTAAATTTACTACGCTAAAATTGCAACATTTACTTCACATCTTTGTCTCTCTCTCTCTTTAAAAAAAAAGGTTGAAAATGGTACCCTGCAAGATCAGTGATGAAGACTGCATCCTGTTAATTGAGATGGTACGAGCGAATCCCATTCTGTACGACACCA
>NC_090253.1:22781282-22853782 GCF_037325665.1 Littorina saxatilis | reverse complement strand
TCTTGAAATATGCTGCGGTTACATTTGAGTGGGCTTTGTTACAGAACTCATTGTAAAAATATTACGAGTGATAACGGGCCTAGCAAATTTGCGTCAGTGCTGTTGAACTTAAGCGTTGTAAATACATTGCTCACAATCCAGTGGCATTTTGGACTTATTTTTGATACAAGTCCCTTTAATCAAACCAAAGAATATCTATTGTGAACTTAATTGACGGATTGAGGTCCAAACTTAAGCATAATTAATTAATTTGGTATTTTTGTTGACAAAAATGATGAGAAAGTGCATATGTTTATTGACCATTCCAGGACTTCAAAGGTACCTAAAATGACTGTTATGCAGATTCTGCAAATTTCTAGGCTTAATTTGCAGTGGATTACAAGCTATGAATTACTACACTGCAACATTACCTTCCTATCTTTGTCTCTCTCTCTCTCTCTTGGAAAAAAAGGTTGCGAATGATACCCGGCAAGATCAGTGTGGAAGACTGCATCCTGTTAATTGAGTTGGTACGAATGAATCCCACTCTGTACGACACCACATCCCCTGACTACAGGGACCCTATCAAGGCGCTCACCTTGTGGCAAAACATTGCAGAAACCATTGGGCGGCGTGATATGGAGGGTAGGTTATGCGGTGATGTTTTTGCAATTTGTGTGAAAGGAAGATACGGGGGGCTGATTGCATTGCTCATTACCTGCTATTCAGACTTGGTCGTGTGACAGACGTTTTTTTCCACACGAGATTACGTTATTGTCTAACGAAGTCGTCAGGCTGAGTTAGACATCAGCTAATCGAGTGTGGAAGAAAACTCTGTCACGCGACCAAGTCGGAATAGCATTTATGTCTCACAGCTTCAACAGAGAACAAACACGTTTTGCGTACTCAAGCTTGACAAACCTAAACACAGGAGCAGCCATTGTGGAGAGATCTACTTTTTGACGGAAGTGAACGAACAACTATGAATGACGTCTCGGTATACGTGAATGACGTCACAGTCATCGTCACAGTCTGTATCTTTTGAAGCATCGCATTCTTTATGACGTCTTTCTGTGTCTGCATCCGCGAAATGTTTGTTCTTTTCGGGGTCTTTGTCATCTATGTTCAGAACTCTGTCCTTCTTGTTTCAGCCTAACAGGCCTCCTAAGCGAGCCACTTTCCAAGGGAAGCTAAACTCGCGTATGGAAACAGTACTGTCGTCTGGGATGCCGTTTTCAGTATTCTCAGCGTTGAAGAATTTGTAAAGAGAAGAAACGACAACAGCAGGAGAAATAAAAGTCGTGTGTGCATTTTGGGGCTTTTGGAGGGACGATTTCAAGTTTCAATCCGTTCTTGCACATGCTCCAAAGTGTGTAACATACAATCTTGCACACGTTTGCTTTAGTAGTGGCAAAGAAGGAAAGCGTGTGACATTAGTATATAAACTTGGCCAAAAACTTATTGCAACAGATTTAAAACCCCCATTAAAGCATTAATCCCCGTGTCATTTCATTACAACGTTATATGCCAGTTAAGGCCGTTTACTTAACCTTCAGGATCACCTTTTGGAATAAATATTTCTTTTACAGGGATCACGTGACAGCCGCTCAAGTAAGGGTACCCTTCAAATTGACCAGACAAAAACGGAAGGGCCGAATAAATAATCGACAAAAAATCACAATTGGCAAAACTTTGCAACTTTGACATACGAGAAGACAGTCAAACCAATGATTTACCCTGAACAGATTGTTTTGTTAAGCTACCTTGTGTAATTCATGTGCTATGCTATTTCGTCTGATGCAGGTGTCAATCGCAAGAGCGGTCAAAAACGGGACAGAAACACATGAGAAAAAAATTGAACATTCAAGCTGTTTCGCGCTGACAGCTGTTATTGCTGCGTGCCTCTTAAAACATGCTACGGTCACGCTTGGCTGGGCATCGCTGTGGCATCAGAATCATTGCTTAAATGTCAAGCGTGTTTACAGGCCTAGCAAATTTGCGGCTAGTTTCCAAACTGAAAAAGACAGAATAGAAAATTGAATAATGTGGGGTTTTCTTGGCATGTTATTCAAAACATCTTTTATTGTAGTGTTTATTATTTGATATTAGAATATAATTTTGTCAAAGAATTCAATAAAATACACTGTCACCATTACTTGCAATGGACTGCAGGTGGCTCTCTGTCATGATTAATTAAAATATATACCTGTTGACATTGTATTTCTACTTTCAGGTGTGCACTGGAAGAAAAAGTGGGGCAGCCTGCAAAACATGTATGTTAGGAATCAGAGACTTATCCGCACCACAAAATATCCAAAAGTGATGGAGAGGGCACAAAATTGGCCCTTCCTGTACGTCATGAACTTCCTGGAAGGACACATAGATGACAGCGGCAGGTAAAACATCAATCAAAATTTCAGAAAATTAGGTTTATGAAATGTGCAGGTGCAGACAAAATAAAACATTCAATGATGAGTGATCCCGGGTTTTCCGTGTTGCCTTTTGTTTTAAAATCCAGGCTGACAGATAGATAGACAAAATGTTTTGAAATTGCTTCATGATGCGACTTATTTGTTGGTTGATTGTAAGTGGTTGTGTTTGTTTGTGTGTTGTTTTTGTGGTTGTTTTGTTGTTGTCATTTCCGTAGATATTGATAATGTTTTTGTGTTTTTCAGCATGGATGACTGTGGCCCCACAGTGTATTCTGACAATGCAGAGTTACGCCATGCTGAAGGGGACATGTATGGGGATGAGGATTCTGCAAGTTGCTCAGAAAAGTAAGTGTACGGTACTTGCAGTACTTTTCTTCTGTCAAGAACTACTTGGTAAATCTAGGGGTTTACATCACTGCAGCTTTTGTTGGCTGTGAGCCTTAGTAACGAGCAATATTTTGTCGTTATGCAATTTTGGCGTAAGTCGATTTTTGGCGGTTTTGACTTTCGTTGCACTTAACTCATTGTCTCCCAGGTACGGATATATCCGTACCCACTCATATGGCTCTATCTGACCTGGTACGGATATATCCGTACACACAGTCATTTCAGTCGCTTCCTGTAACGTCCATCTAACGCCTGCATTCCATCGTGTTGATACACAGTTACTACACAGTTACTACAATTCTGAGTGACCTGCTGCAGCACAGCTGGTCTCGGCTAAAAAAAACTTGGTCAACATAGGTGGGGTAGAAAGTGTTAAGTAAGCAACTCATTCTCCGTTACCTGGTGCTTTTAGAATCCAAACGCGATACCTGGAAGTGGTGAAATCCACCCGTGAAGAAATGGCGTAACTTTTTTGATGTGCAGAAATGTTCAGCAAATGGCGTAAGTCCCAGAGAGAATACAGCGTAACTCTACCAGAGAATGTGTACATTACAGTCTCCGACCCTTCTGATCGGAGAAATCGGCCACAACATGGCCACAACAGTTTCAACAGTTTTCTCTCTCTCCGGAAAAGTTGTAGAAATCGACTTGTGCCAAAATTGCGTGTCGACAACGATTTGTCTCAATGGACATGATGCATGGAAAGCTGGCCATCATCGGGCAATGAACAAGAAACTTAATGATTACATGTACAGTACTAGACTAGGTTTTCTGAGATGTTTTTGAAGCAACAGCTCTGAAAATGTACACACTTCTTTGTATTGATGACTTTAAACCCTGCCCCAAGTCTGGTTTGACTTTTCTCAAATTTCAGTCTCAAAGCGGGGTCGAGTTTGGGTCATAAAATGGAAAATGATTGTTTTCCCCCCAACGTGTTTGAAGCAACAGCTTTGAAACGTTACATAATGTACTTCCCGAGTCACTGGGCCACAGTGGGATTCAAGTGTAGGCCCAAAATTGAACAAATTGAAAGCTGAATGGGCGGGGATGTAGCTCAGTCGGTAGCGCGCTGGATTTGTATCCAGTTGGCCGCTGTCAGCGTGAGTTCGTCCCCACGTTCGGCGAGAGATTTATTTCTCAGAGTCAACTTTGTGTGCAGACTCTCCTCGGTGTCCGAACACCCCCGTGTGTACACGCAAGCACAAGACCAATTAAAAGTGCGCACGAAAAAGATCCTGTAATCCATGTCAGAGTTCGGTGGGTTATAGAAACACGAAAATACCCAGCATGCTTCCTCCGAAAACGGCGTATGGCTGCCTAAATGGCGGGGTAAAAAACGGTCATACACGTAAAATTCCACTCGTGCAAAAACACGAGTGTACGTGGGAGTTTCAGCCCACGAACGCAGAAGAAGAAGAAGAAAGCTGAATAATCCGGAGAGTCTCAGTAATGAGCAGTTTTCACAGATTGTTTCAAGTTAGAATCTCCAAAGTTTACACAAAGTTAGCTTGTTATTTTAGACTTTCACAGTAGTGACTTGTAATACTTTGTGTGTGTGTGTGTGTGTTTCAAACCAACTAATGCATGTGTTTGTATCTGTATTTTCACAATTTCAGACCAATCCTGTCTCTGGACATGTCATGTCAACCCGAGATGACCACATGTACAGCCACCCCACCCCACCAGCGCCATCCCTGTCTAGTTTCACACCTCACACCTACGGGACTTCAAGGTTTGTCACTTCAAGCTTCAAATTTATTTGAAACTTTACATGCTTCCAGAGATTGATTAAAACTGTAGACATGACTAACATTTGATGATCCTCATGAAATGTCAAGTCACAGTTGGGTCAAGTGTAGATTTAAAAAAAAAAGATTCCTTTTTTTGTTTGGCTTCAGGGAAATAAACAGGAGAGTCTCAGTAATTAGCAGTGGTGTGCCAAGAGGCAGGCTCACCATAAACAGAAAACTTTCATGTTGAAGTTTTCCCAGATGTTTTTTCAAGTTAGAATCTCCAAGGTGTACACAAAGTTAACTTTTTATTTTAAACTTTATCAGTAATGACTGGTGATTCTTTGTGTGTATGTGCATGTGCAGCCACCCCACCAGCGCCATCCCTTTCCAGTTCCGCACTTCACAGCAACGGCACATCAAGGCGTGCAACTCCAAGCAACAGCCAGGGACAAAAGAGAACATTTGACAGTGGTGAAGATCATGAAACAGAATCCCTCCTCACAGAAATGACCAACAACCACAAAAAGAGCAAAGACGACGTTCAGCCACACCTCAGGTCCGCTGAGCACGTTTTCTTCGATAATTGTGCTCTTCGCATGGCAAACCTGCCGCATGAAACGAGATCATACCTGCAGCTTCAAATATCACACCTTTTTTTCAACGCTGAGAACCCTGACTGGCCACCGGTGCCTGTAATCTCCTTACCTCAGCACGAAGCAGCTCAAACTCAGAGAACGCCATCGTATGTGAACTTAAAAACTGAAAGAGATGCATACTGACGGTATGTGGCTGTGACCTTGTGGCAATTAAATCTCTGTGGTCTATGTTTCAACTTTTGGTTGAGGCAAGACAGAAACTTATGAAGCCCAAAAAGGCAACAGATGCTCACTTAAACTGATGAGAAATCCCCCGAAAGCGGCGTATGGCTGCCTGAATGGCGGGGTAAAAACAGTCATACAGGTAAAATCCCACTCGTGCATAAAAACACGAGTGTATGTGGGTGTTTCAACCCATGAACGAAGAAGAAGAAGAAACTGATGAGATTGAAAATGTCCCACACAGATGGCTGCCAGTGTGGAACAGGCACGCAGACCCCAGAACATGTCCTCCAGACATGCCTTACATTTGCGGACCTGAGAAGCGAATTCTGGCCGCAGATGGTGGACCTGAAGTAGAAACTGTAGCCTTGTAGGGACCAGGGGAGTCCCTGTGGGGAACTGCAGACTTCATCACAACAACAACCTGGACAGTCTAGCATGGCGACGGGAACGCAGAAGAAGAAAACTCCTGAGGGCTGTTCATGACAAGTGTGTCATTTCTGGTCTCGGATTCGACATCTGGCCGAGACAAAAGTTAAAATCTTTGACAGCAGGGTCTTAAAAGTGAGGGTCTTGAAATAGGAAGTTGCAGTGTACTATCTTCTTCTTCTTCTTCTTCGTTCATGGGCTTAGACTCCCACGTTCACTCATGTTTTTAGTACGAGTGGATTTGTACGTGTATGACCGTTTTTACCCCGCCATTCAGGCAGCATACGCCGATTTCGGGGGAGGCATGCTGGGTATTTTCGTGTTTCTATAACCCACCGAACTCTGACATGAATTACAGGATCTTTTCCGTGCGCACTTGGTCTTGTGCTTGCGTGTACACACGAAGGGGGTTAAATCACTAGCAGGTCTGCACATAAGTTGACCTGAGAGATCGGAAAAATCTCCACTCTTAACCCACCAGGCGGCAGCGACCGGGATTCGAACTCACGACTTTCCGATTAGGAGGCCGACGTCTTACCACCACGCCACTGCGCCCGTCGCAGTGTACTATGAAATTGATGCAGATACTCAAGATTAATTTTACTACATGTATTGTCATAGGGCATGACAGGAAAGAAAATGTTTACAACTGTAAATAAAATGCCCCCTTTATTAAGTGGCAAGGAGATGTTGGTGTAATTTTGACAAATTTGATTGTAAAGCAAGACACATGAGACCTCACCTGGCAGATGAGCTGTAGCTTCTTTTTTTTAACGCTTGTGTTGTGGTTTGGGGGAGCAGCTTGTTCAGTCACTTTTCTTGCGTTGTCTACTTCACACATTGGACCGGCACGGTTGGCCTAGTGGTAAGGCGTCCGCCCCGTGATCGGGAGGTCGTGGGTTCGAACCCCGGCCGGGTCATACCTAAGACTTTAAAATTGGCAATCTAGTGGCTGCTCCGCCTGGCGTCTGGCATTATGGGGTTAGTGCTAGGACTGGTTGGTCCGGTGTCAGAATAATGTGACTGGGTCAGACATGAAGCCTGTGCTGCGACTTCTGTCTTGTGTGTGGCGCACGTTATATGTCAAAGCAGCACCGCCCTGATATGGCCCTTCATGGTCGGCTGGGCGTTAAGCAAACAAACAAACTTCACACATTACACGATTTTCTCAATGTGGATGAGAGCTGCGGAGCTGTAAAATGTTACCAGGCTGTTACCACGCTGGTTACTGAGACGGACAGAACGGGTAGAACTAGAGAAAAGATCAGAAGCCATTGGGCGTGTTATGAATTTAGTTTAAAAAGCAAGATAGAGCTTTTGTTTTTAGTTTTGCTGTTTTTGTGTGTGTTTATTTTCATTAGCTGTCTGCATTGTTTTTGCTTCACGTTTTTGCTAGCGAGTAAGTATCGGATTTCATTGAGAAAAGTCAGGGTTTGTTTGTATATATATATCCATGTTGTTTTTCTTTTGCTAAGTTTGGATTTGAAGTATCAGTGGATACCAGCTACATGTATTTTTTAATTCAGACTTGCTCACTCTCGCAACATTGTCAAAAGTGCTTAGGTCTCGCCATTTTTATTGATGTGGGATTATGATGAAAATGTTCCTTTGTGAAATGTTGAGGACTTCTGATCTGGTAAAATGCAGAACATACACTTTTAATTTTTATGTGAATATTTCATCATGACCGTCTAAAACACTACACTGTTCACAGGGCCTTATGCCTTGACAACGCATCTTTGGACATTGTTGACGCTTCATATTGTTCTGCACAGAGCGATGCTAGTAACCCCATGATCTGTCTGTCCACTTTGTCTGCAGTCCTCTTGATAAACTGTTTGTAACTGACTTGAATGTGCGTGTGTGTTTTGAAAAAAACCCGAATGAATAGTAATTGATCTGTTTGTGAATAAATTGTGTCTATGTACTATCTGCCTCCTTAGTTCTGCACCTCGTATGAATGGTGGTATGCTGGCGAGAACTTAATTGTGTGCATGATAAATATAAAAATGGAATCAAATCGGTGCTCAATGGAAACACTTGTATGAGAGAAAGTCTGCTTGAAAAAAAACCTATTCGTTTCATCTCTGTTTGTCTCTTCTTTCATTGTGTTTGCAACAGCAGAAGCCAATGGTGTATGTGTTTGGTTTACTTGTGTGACTGGCACTTTTTTTGCTGGTGTGATAAATATGACCATGACCTTGCTTTCTTCTTCAATTTAAATGTCAAAAATTTATAAAACAAGAAATCAAATGCAAACGCAAACAATTGGCAGAATGCATCAAGGAATTAAATTATTTGTTCTTGTTTTGAAATTTGTCCTAATTTTGAAAAGTTTCCACATTTTCTTTTTTTTAAAGTCCAGTGGAAGCTACGTGTGTAGACTTTGGACCCTTTTTTTGACTCACATGCGAAGCAAAAGTGAGTCTATGTACTCACCCGAGTCGTCCGTCCGTCCGTCCGTCCGTCCGGACGTCCGTCCGTCCGGCCGTCCGGAAAACTTTAACGTTGGATATTTCTTGGACACTATTCAGTCTATCAGTACCAAATTTGGCAAGATGGTGTATGATGACAAGGCCCCAAAAAACATACATAGCATCTTGACCTTGCTTCAAGGTCAAGGTCGCAGGGGCCATAAATGTTGTCTAAAAAACAGCTATTTTTCACATTTTTCCCATTTTCTCTGAAGTTTTTGAGATTGAATACCTCACCTATATATGATATATAGGGCAAAGTAAGCCCCATCTTTTGATACCAGTTTGGTTTACCTTGCTTCAAGGTCAAGGTCACAGGAGCTCTTCAAAGTTGGATTGTATACATATTTTGAAGTGACCTTGACCCTGAACTATGGAAGATAACTGTTTCAAACTTAAAAATTATGTGGGGCACATGTTTTGCTTTCATCATGAGACACATTTGGTCACATATGATCAAGGTCAAGGTCACTTTGACCCTTATGAAACGTGACCAAAATAAGGTAGTGAACCACTAAAAGTGACCATATCTCATGGTAGAAAGAGCCAATAAGCACCATTGTACTTCCTATGTCTTGAATTAACAGCTTTGTGTTGCATGACCTTGGATGACCTTGACCTTGGGTCAAGGTCACATGTATTTTGGTAGGAAAAATGTGTAAAGCAGTTCTTAGTGTATGTCATTGCTAGGTTTAGTTATTTGACCTTGACCCTGAAGGTCATGTAAAGGTCAAGGTCAAGCATGTGAGTCGTATGGGCTTTGCCCTTCTTGTTCACCCAATTTTTACATTTTCACATCTTTCATTCATGCACACACACTTGCACAATAATATAATAATAATAATAAATGAGCATTTATATAGCGCAACATCATAACTTTACAATTATGCTCTTTGCGCTTGAAACATTTAACACGACACGAGCAATTCGCAACCATGCAGTCAGCACAAGTTTCAAGGTCGCAAAAACCTCTTCAATTAGGGTGAAGATGTCCGATTGAATAACTTCTACCTGTGGCGAGACAGTGAAACTGTAATTGGTGAAGAAGCTATTCAAATAATGGGCAATGCCTGCTTTACCAATCACCAGTTTGGCAGTGATCTCCCAAACTAAGGTTGCTGACATTAACAGCAGGTCACCAATGGCGGGTTAGAAGCTGTCCAAGTCTTATTAACCTTCATTGTGCTTCCTAGGTCTTGTTCGAACCAGAGCATCACAAAGGTGCCTGCATCTCGGAAAATAGACAATGTTCAGAAATAACTCAAGTTTCTTGGGGTTGTCGAAGAGTTCCTTTTCCTTGGAAATACTGAGGCACACAAACCCATGACATTGTAGGCCAACCACTGAGGAGCTCCGTGTCTCCACATGTGGTCGCTGAGAGTATGAGTCATACACATCATGCCGACTGTGCAGTCTAAAGTATAATCTGCTGAAGGTATAGAGTATGGTCCAGCCACACAGAAATTGCAAAGCTGCCATCACCAGATAACACACGTCTAATATCACATCACTGACATCCCAGTGCATCGATCACAAGTTACTGTAGCTAGACACCACCTGTTCCAAGGTCACAAACGCATCGAGAAAATCCTCTTCGCTCAATCCACGCCTCACGTACTGATGCACATACGCTCGTGATGCAAACATGTTCCACGCTTTGTCCAAAATGTGGTCCAGCGGTCGAGTGGCGGATCTGCTGTTGCTTATCAAAGACGCACTCTTCTCATAGCCATAGAACGCCCGCGGCTGGGTGGATACACTGAACGACATTTCTGGTGACATCCATGAAGGGAAAAGAGCGGGGTCTTTGAAGACACCAGGGTCTGCTGACGTAAGGTCTTTGCCGCGAAGGATGAGGGACGCTGCAAGCGAGCGGTCGTAGGGGGAGGAACCACGCGGTGTCTGCACTGCCTTCACACGCCAGTCAATACCTGCAAGTCAGGAGAACAGGTGAGTATCATAAATTATACTGCACCTGTAATATGAATTTCATTTCACTTGAACAAGAACTAAAAGTCCAGATGCACTTTGTTACATTATTGTGAAACCACTGATTTGATTTGTTAGACTTTGTTTTAACACTTTGAGGAAAATGTCAATTTTTAGATTGAGACATGTCCCAACTCCCATCGACTGAAATATGGAGAAACTCATACAAATGTGCCAATTCTCTCTGTAGTGAGGGAAAATGTGATACAGTAAAACCTGAGTCTAGCGGACCCTTGTTGTAACGGCCACCTGCTACATACGGACAGTTTATCATGGAACGAACACGATTTCAACAATAACTAACCTTTAACGGACGGACACCTGCCACTTACGGACGCGGACACGATTTTTCGGACCGTAGGAAGTGTAAACACTGTCACAAACGGACACTACGTACATGAAAACGCAACTGTTATTCAAGTCAGTGCTCGGCAGCCGTAGCACAAATGGTTGTTGATTGGTTGTCCTGTCCCTTCTCTGACCAATCAGTGGCTTGTTTAGATGGAGACTCACTTTCGCTTCGCTCACTTTCGCTTTTCCGCATTGTGGATACAGTCACAACCAAAAGCAACAGTACTGTGTTTGAAAATGGAATCTCCAGCAGGAAAAAGAAAAGCGTTGACTTTAGAGCAGCGTGTCGCTGCCTTGAAAAAAATTGGAATTTCCCGTTGAACCACCGATGAAGAGTCAGCTATTTTTAGCTTTGTGACGTCCGACTTGCGTAAGTTTGAATGCACAGTGTGTGTAGCGAACGGGGTAGGTGGAGGGTGGGGGGGGGATGTTGTTATTTGCTACATGTATCATTTGTTTACTCACATTTTCAGTGAGTCTCATGTTCAATCCATTGAAAGGGGCTGTTGGCCCATATGTATTCAATAGCTCAATTCTCTCTCTCTCTCTCTATTCCTGTCAACGCCCTCAATCTGCGCCTTGTACAATGATCTGGTAATTTTATTAAAGTTTATTTTATCCAAGTAATTTTATTTAAGTTTTTACCTTGTGTTTTGTGTTGAAAAATAAATTACATACTCCAGGATTGACAAAAAGTGTCTTGTACATTTTACGTGCTCTTTGTAAAATATTGCCCCGGCCCCTCCACCTTTGAAGAAAGGACACCTGTCTAATAGGGACACAATTACCATACCCCAAGGGTGTCCTTTAGAGACAGGTTTTACTGTACAATAAAGCCCGTTAAAGACTCCCGGTGTTTTAAACCATAAAGTCTGAAAAATCGCCTCCACTGTAAGACACTCTCTTTTAAGACCGAACTTTTTCAGATTTTTTTCTTTTGAGGTCAAACAATGGAAGGCCAACTGTACAGAAGGAATCTTCACCATAACACTTCTTCTTCTTCTTCTACGTTCGTGGGCTGAAACTCCCATGTACACTCGTGTTTTTGCACAAGTGGAATTTTACGTGTATGGCCGTTTTTACCCCGCCATTTAGGCAGTCATATGCCGCTTTCGGAGGAAGCATGCTGGGTATTTTCGTGTTTCTATAACCCACCGAACTCTGACATGGATTACAGGATCTTTTCTGTGCGCACTTGGTCTTGTGTTTGCGTGTACACACGAAGGGGGATAAGCCACTAGCAGGTCTGCACATAAGTTGACCTGGGAGATCGGAAAATCTCCACACTTAACTCATCAGGTGGCCGCGGCCGGGATTCGAACCCTCTACCTTCCGATTAAGAGGCCGACGTCTTACCACCCCGCCACAGCGCCCGTCCACCATAACACTAACCTTCTTCCATGTAGGCGCTAGCAATGAGCATTTGTCGCAGGTGTTTTAACAGCCCTGTCCACTGAAAGGTGCTGAACTCCATGGACCGCTCAGAGACCTGTGGGATGTTGCGAATGGTCAGCAGCTTGTGTTCTGGATGAGGAACCAGATGCTGAAGCTTCCATCCTGAAATTGACCCAAAACATTTGTGAAAATCATCTTTGTCGGTTACAATATTCTTGGTAATTTGACTAACTCAGGGGAATAAAAAGTGCTGTGGTTTGAAATAAGAAGCAGCAAAAGTCAGTAAAAGCTAAAAATCAAATTTGATGATGAAAGTTTCATTCGTCTCGCTGTCGGGCCTGACAATATAAATGTGATCAACAAGAAGAAGATGATGAAATTAAATTTGCATACAATTACAACAGATTGCCAGCATACACAATGTCTCCTTTTACTGTGAATCAACCCCCCACAAAAACACCTTTTGAAAGTTGACCACAGGAACATGAAAATGAAAGTTAAGTCTCTCAAACAATAGCTAACTGCCTGATATTTAGTCTGGAGATCTTACTATATCATTATTGAAATATACATATCGCTCACTCTCTCTAAAATTGGCCTAAATATGGAATTTGAAGCCAGAAATGTCACCTGATCCACGAGACGTCAAATTCATCAAAATGTGACGTAAAGCATTTTTTTTAACCAAGATGGTCTTAACCACCTTTGACCTGGTATCACATACATACTTCCGTCATGCCCTATTTTTTGGGCGCCTGCACTCGTATGTGCCAAAACAGCTGATGCTGTTCCAATAAGGTGAATAGTTACATGTTTAACATTCAAGTGAGCGATCTCTTTTATAGTATGTATGCCTGCTGTTACCTAAGTCCTGTGTTGAAGATGTAAACGTGGAGTGTGTTTGTTGGGCTGGCTGCAGGAAGCTGGTCAGCTTGTGACAAATCACTCGGTTGATGTCCAGAAAAGAAATGCGCTGCAGAAAATTATATCGTAAGCGGAATAATAATCAATGTTTACTTTTATCATTGCACAGTGTTACGGTAGAATAACGCACTAAATTCATTACAAGAATTAAGGCAGCATGCTAACTCATACAGGAGTGTGACTTCGTATGAATTACATTATGTAATGGTGTATTCAAACTGAGAGTTCCTTCAACAAAGAAAACAGGAGACTTGACTTGGCTGCATCAATGAAAAAAATTCAATCTCTGAGTAAGTACATACAAACAATCGGCTTCACAAATAATTTACAACTCCAAAACTCCTTCTGCTCACTTATACAGACAGTACTCTCAGACGACAAACTATGGCTGCATATATGGCGGGGTGATTGAAAACGGTTGTGCAATTTCACTTAATTCTTCAGAACTTTGACAATGACATTTTCAAGTGAGCGGGTCAGCATTGCACATAATGTATTCCTCCCATTTGGATGACAGTCACCTTCTCTGTGCCTAGTGGCCCCACGAGTGTAAAGCGCGAGCATGCTCAACAACAATAACTTAAACAGACAGGAGTGGATGATACCAGATGCTACATGAGACATTTGACAAACAAACAGCTAGTCCCTAATCACGCAGTCAAGCCATCCAACTAAGCATGTGTATGCCTGGACAACCAGCATCCCACAATCGTATAATCACACAAAACAATCACCTTGATGCCTAAAAGCTGAGAGCAGATTTTGTGCAGTTCATCGTTCTCCATGACGACAATGGCATCCGCAGTCTGGTACAGGTGGGAGAGGGTGAGCACTGCGTTGTAGTTTTGGACGATTACCTCCCCTGTCTTGTATGGCCACACCACTTGATTCACCATAAAAGCCTGTACGAACAAAGAAAGAGTATGCATATATATCAACATGAATAAGCACAAGAGACATAGTCTTATATTACTCATTCTGAAAAAGCTGTGGACGCATGACAATAAGGAACAGTGGGGATGTAAAAGTATACAAGTGTCTTGCGCATGTGATGTTTGCATGCACATGTCCATGAACGCATGTGTGTGTGTGTGTGTGTGTGTGTGTGTGTGTGTGTTAACTTTGTTCCAGGTACTACAGGCAGTAATACATATCTTTCAAGAATTTAGAAATATAGGAAAAAAATAATTAACCATAGTCTATAAAACGTGAAAAAAACACCCCACTCACAATAGACTCAATTAGCCTTTTGACACATATTCAAAGACTTCAGATATTTCCAACATTAATTCACACAGGTGACCACAAGCAGACACACAAACTTACACACACGCATGCACAAAAGGCCTAGCTTGCATCCTTTACCTACCTGTGGAAACTCCTCTCTCAACATCTCTGTCGCGTAAGCTCCAACCCCGGAACCGGTGCCGCCAGCCAGACTGAGAAGAGACAGGAATCCCCCTAGGCGGTCACACTTCTCCGCTTCTTGTTGGACCATCTCCAGAATGGATTCTCGCACCTCTGGACCGTGAAGACAATAACCATGGGCCCAGTTGTTGCCGGAGCCTCGCTTTTGGTGAAGTTGCTGTTTGTCGGGGTACAACCATCTGTGAGGAACATGTATGTTATCATTATTTATTTTTATTTTTTTCATTTTCATTACTTTATTGTCCCATCGCTGGGAAATTCAGGTCGCTTCTTCCCGGTGGAAAGCTAGCAACAACAGAGTCGCGCTACCCAGGTGTATTCGTGTTTAGGTGTAATCAGCCACATGCACTTATGGCAGAATGACCAAGGTCTTTTATGTGTCACAGGGGTGGAACATGGATCACCTTGATGCCTAAAAGCTGAGTGCACATAAAATTGACCCGTGTCCGTCCCGGCCGGGATTCAAACCTGCGACCCTAGGATCATAAGTCCAGTGCTCTACCATTACTGAGCAACTGGGCCACAAAGAAGTATTCTTTTTTTATCATCTGTTTACTGTGTTCTTCTCAGAAACTAAATTGAGGGGATAATTATGAACATGCCTTGAGGTAAAACTGTCACGTTGCAGTCGTACCTGCGATGAGAACCTCAAACATGAGAAGGCACCCTTGTGACCATGCTAAAGTGGCTCTGCATTGCAGGTTCCATAGCTCCTACGGCTCTTACCGTACTTTCCGGGTGACAAGGCGCTTCGTTATCTAAGACGCACCCCCTTCTTTTAAAAAAAAATTGTAATCCAGTCACCCATTGGACGCAGGGGGCCGATAGGGCGCACCAAAATGACCCAGTTTTTGCCATGAGAGGTGGTTCCCCTGTCATATCTGAGAGAGGAAACACTTCCTGCATCGGGGTCAGTGACCGGTCAGTGACCGACTTTAACTGAGTGAAAATATGTGTGCTCTGTGTGTGCGGCCAGATCAAAGGCATTGTGATAGCTGGGTGGCCTTGTTAAAAGACACGACCTTCTTCCCAGGGGTCAATGACCCAGTTTTTGCCATGAGAGGTGGTTCCCCTGTCATATCTGAGAGAGGAAACACTTCCTGCATCGGGGTCAGTGACCGGTCAGTGACCGAGTTTAACAGAGTGGAAATCTGTGTGTGCGGCCAGATCAAAGGCAGGGCAGTACCTAGTAGCTGAAACATGCATTATCACAAGTTGTTTGACTGGTACTCAAGCGGTCTCTTTGATTTTTTTCGTATTTCATACACGGATTAGGCGCTTCGTTATACAAGACGCAGGGGTCGAACTCGAGGAAAAAAGTCGCGCCTTATGACCCGGAAAGTACGGTACATTCTTGTAAACTTAGCATACAACAGGACAACAGCAGGTGTTCTATCATGGGAGGTGTCTTATCATCAGAGGTGCCTGACATCACAGGCACATTCTTTTTAAGACTGCAAAAAATCTATAAAAAAAACATATAAAAAGAAAAGAAAAGAGTTGGGTCGGAAAAGGGAGTAAGTTCTAAAACGAAGGTAAATTTACAGACTCGATGAAGAGTAAATCTTGGGAAAGCTATACACATATTAGTCAATTTCTACTGATTGGGATACAACATACAAAAACAATCAAACCTTCCAGATTTCTTGGCTTCCATCATTGTCTGTGTAATGGCTTTCGTTTCCATGTCCACCATCACAGCGCGGGCAACAGGCACTGATGAGTTCTTTTGCTCGGAGAAAAATGTCTCCTTTGACTCTTGAATGTAGTCACTGTTTTGGCGTGGTGGAACGTTCACGGCAAGCGGTGAAGCATGAAGGTCATCCATAACAGCATTGAAGAGCTGACCTCCGACCTGGTTGCCACACTGGCCCAGTTGAAGTGTGATGATGGACATGCTGTTCTTGAGTAATTAAGACAGCCTCGTTTACTTTTAAGTCAGTTTCTGCATGGGCATTTGGCAGGTACGTAGTACTGTCAGTGCAGTGTCACATCTTTCTACATCAGTACATGTTACACCTGCAACAAAGCCATTTTATTATATCCCAGGTGAGAATGAAATTTCTTTGCTTTTATTTCATGCAATGAAAACATATCTATGTCCTTGATTCTCTTAAAGTTAAACACAATAAAATAACTGCAAATATGCAGGTTCAATATGTGGTGAAACACTATCTCACTAACGGTGAGTGAGGCTTGATTAATACAGCTAAAAAGTGAAATATTCCTGAGTTTAGTCTGGTCTTCATCTGCAATTTATGAAACATTTTTGTTCATAATATCTTTGACTTGTTTCAACTTGTTTGTTTACTTCTGAAGTCAAAATATCTAAAATATGATATAGTTCTAACTTATGCACAACATCACACATTTTCATTAGAGTTTAATTTGTCTGTTATATTTTAGCTTTACGAGATGTGGGAGAGGTGTATGGGGGATGAGATATAAAACACAGGCACTGGAAACCGGGTGGGTGGGTGCTATAGGATGGCCTGGGTGTGTTATCCTGCCTAATACTACTAACTGAGAGTATGGTATTGGTATAGCATTATGCTAATGTTGAACTTTCGGGTTGTTAATTCATAGCTCACAATCCACTGCAATTTAAGCCTCCAATTTTGCAGAACCTGCTCTAGTGAGCCTAACAAGTCATTTTTCATACCCTTATTGAAGATGCCTTTCATTTACATAGCTTTTAGAAGTGAACATCGGCACAGCCAATTTTTCGAAGGATGGCAGACAACTCTGTCGATATTATGTGTGCATTTTCTCATCATTTTCGTCTACCAAATGACCCATTTAATTAACCATGCTTAATTTTGGAGTACAATCCGTCAATTAATTTCACGATAAATATTCTTTGGTTTGATTAAAGTCAGTTATGCAACTGGGGTAATCTTGAACTTTAGCGTGTGTAAATTCATAGCTCAAAATCCAGTGACATTCTTTACTTATTTTTCATACAAAAGCAAGCCAAAGAACATTTGTCGTGAAATTAATTGACAGATTGAGCTCCAAACTTAAGCATAAGTAATTAATTTGGTTGTTCAATCGACGAAAATGCACGTACGTTGTCAACCATGGCCGGGACATCATTTACACAAAAGAGTTGTCTCCCTTGTCCGCTCATACGGATGAATTTCTTCTTTGACCCATGTAAACGAAATGTATTCGTACAGTTCATTGGAGGTCATTCCGTAACTTCAAAGGGATCTAAAATTACTTGTTAAGTTGTTACAGGGACCTATACCTAATATAGGTCTATGGTTGTTGAGGGCCCCAAAGGGTTTAAAACCGTGATCGTGATTGGCGTTTTTTGACCTTTCTGTGACCGTGATTGCCGAAATTTCCATTTCTGTGATCGTGATGGGACTTTGCCCGTGATCCGTGATGACAAAAAAATCAAGTCTCGTGATCGTGATCGTCATTTGTTTTCGTGATCGTGATGGGCATTATTGCAAAGCATTTTATTTTCAACGTACATTTTTCACAGCTGTATTACACTCTATGATCCTCTAGTCTATTCGGTAAGGAGCCAACCCCGATTGAAGGGAAGCAACAACACATTCAGAAATATGATTTTGAGAGCGATTGCTTCCCTTTAAAAGAACCAATTACACACTGACAAAAAGAGATCCAATCAGAAGGCAAATTGCAAAAGTCTGCCAAACTTCATCCAATGGAAGGGCTTCGTGCAAAAGTTTTGAGTGCAATTCGAATTCGAAGATCAAAAATGGCGTGCAGCGGTACTGTCATCGAACTTCTGTTATATTTTGTGGATTCAAGCCAGACCAAAGCAGGCGGCGAGATTGCCTTCCTTGGTGGAAAGGTCAGGCTACGGGTCGGTCTTTCTGAAGACGAAATATCAAGGTATGTTGATCTATGTTGCTCTATGACTGTTCTGAATGTAGGCAAAGATCTTGAAATTTGTTCAAGATCTTTGAGTTTGAGTGAGATCATTGACATTGTCGACATTGCCACGTCCGGCTGTCACTCGCTCAGTGTGACCTCGACTGGCTCGAGATCGAGTCTGCGTTTAGCCAAAACCGAAACTAGAAATGTGTTTTTCATCCCAGCAACGTGGACACGCTTGGCATAAATTCTAATGGGGCGGGGATATAGCTCAGTTGGTAGCGCGCTGGATTTGTATTCAGTTGGCCGCTGTCAGCGTGAGTTCGATCCCAGGTTCGGCGGAAATTTATTTCAGAGTCAACTTTGTGTGCAGACTCTCTTCGGTGTCCGAACTCCCCCCCGTGTACACTACATTGGGTGTGCACGTTAAAGATCCCACGATTGACAAAAGGGTCTTTCCTGGCAAAATTGCTTTGGCACAGTTAATAATTGTCTACCTATACCCGTGTGACTTGGAATAATAGGCCGTGAAAGGTAAATATGCGCCGAAATGGCTGCAATTACTGGCCGTATAAAATTTCATCTCACACGGCATCACTGCTGAGCGCCTAGAACTGTACCCACGGAATATGCGCGATATAAGCCTCATTGATTGATTGATTGATTGATAATTGTCGCTTCTTTGCATTAAGCTTGGATTTATTTTAGCGCCTGTAAACTTTAATATCAGAAACAATGGCGGGGAGACGCGCCAGTTTGGGTCACTTGATCCTCATGTCAAAGACGATCAAAGTCATGTTCGTTGGGGATTTTGTCAGGCATGCTACTTTTCCGGTAATTGCCGGAAATCCGATAAAGCCGTTTTCAAAATTTTTTCCGGTGAAGTTGAAAAATTTCCGCAAAAACGATCCGTGTGAATATCGCGCAACGCGACCGGGCGCCGGTCTCAATGAAGCCAGCGCACAGTAGTGTTGTTTTCACCAGTTTGGAGGTGTGTTGAATGGTGGTGGGGGGAGGCTAAAATGGGATTTTTAACAAGATCACAACACTATTACAACCCCTAAAATGATGCCCAGAATGCACCAGATTGCACAGATTTTAACCGTTTTTTGAAAAAATTTCCGGGGGGGCATGCCCCCCCCCCCCCCCCCCCTAGTTGGCTCGCCTGCTTCGCAGGCTCAGGCTTGTGGCTTCGCTACTGGTACTGCGCGCTTCTTTCAGGTAAAACCGTTTTTGGTCTGTAGCATTCCTGTTTTTTATTCAAGGCCATGGAACCAGGCGATGGTGTACCTCAAATTGTACGGCAAAGTTGAAAATAAAGAACCCATCACACATACATGTACTTTAATTTCAATCCACCCAATAGTTTTTGAGAAAATGGGTTTACAAGATTTAGCTCTGGAAATGTGAAATTGTGCAAGTATATATTCATGTGTGTGAGTGAGGGTGTGGGGGTTGAATGTGTATGAGTGTAGAGAGAGAGAGAGAGAGAGAGAGAGAGAGAGAGAGAGAGAGAGAGAGAGAGAGAGAGAGAGAGAGAGAGAGAGAGAACGAGAGAGAGAGAGAGAGAGAGAGAGGGAGAGAAAAAAAAACCCAATGAAAACAACATTCTTGTTACTGATTACAAATCATGATATGTATTTCTATGTGTGTATGAAAGAGAATTCAAAAAATAATTATAAAAAAGTGCAACAGTTGTCACTTTGTGTTGAATAAACAATAGATCCAGAGGAGCGAATTACTGTGTGGTTGTGTTTACTTTGACACGTGCTTTCTGTACATGCAACTTTTACCGTGACCGTGATTTGCCACTGGTGTTCGTGATCGTGAAAACAAAAATCAAGGTAACTGTGATCGTGAAAGCGAAAATTTCCCTTCCCGTGATCGTGATGATACCCCCCCTTTGGGGCCCTCGTTGTTATGATTACAAGTGCAGGTTCTTCAAATTTGGAGACTTAAATGCCTTTCAATTCTGAGCTATGAATTTAACACGCTTAAGTTCAAGATTACCGCAACTGGATTGTGAGCTATGAACTTAACACACTAAAGTTCAAGATTACCAAAATCCATATAATAACCCTCACTCAGCCCCTGCTCACCCGTTGTCAAGTGCCTGTGCCAACGGGCTGTGGTGTGGGCAGTGGTCCAGTGGAGGCTGAGAAGCCCGCTCTTCGCCAGTCAAAGACAAATTCAGGGAACAACTCTGGCTGAGATAAAACAGCATATCTTTTGGTTAATAACGAGTACGATCATAGTCATTACCGTTATTTTTCTTCAGTCGCGCACGCAGTGCAAGTAACCATAAAGGAACAACAACCTCAGTTTGCCTGGGAAAATTCGTCTGTTCGAACATGCTCTTTCAGGGGAGGTGACTCTGCCGCACCATTCCCACAGAAGATGAAACTTATCAAGCGTATTGATGTTTCACTTGTTGCCACATATCTCATACTTTGTCGGTCGAAGATAAACTTTGCATTGCCAGTTTCTTTTTTTTTAAATGTTATATCGCAGCACATTTCTTGGCAAACTATATGTATTTCTCCAAAGAATCAATACAGAATCATTAATGGAAGAAAAATAAGAGTCGTTTCCCCTATGCAACTAAAAATAGTAACACAACGAAAGTTATAAGACAACGTTTCGTTGACACTTCCGGCACAAATGCGACATGAGACATCTAACAAACATGAGGATGTAAACCCCCTGCTCCGCTGTGAATCCGTTTTGGACTTCCGTACCACACGCGGATCATTACAAATGCATGCTTACGGTTCCTCCTCGGTAATGGTATGTATTAAGATGACGCCCTTCTCGGCTAAATAACTTAGGACGCACCCTGTGGCAAGCATTCTGGCACCCATCATAATAATAATAATAATGGAAACTTATAGAGCGCTTACCTAGAAGCTCTAAGCGCTTTACAATGACATTGCTATACACATGTACAAAACCAAAATACAGCATTAATACACAAAAAGAACAGGAGTACAAAAGCAAATTCATCGTTTAAATCCATGCAGTCGCAAACAAACACACGCGTGCGCACGCACATACGCGTGCGCATACACACACACATGCTATGACCACACACATTCACAGATACACACAGACACACAGACACACGTTCACACACACACACACACACACACGCACACAAACACACACACACGCATACAGACAGGCGCACACACATACATACAACACATACACATGCACTCACACATGAATACTAATATACCTACACAATCTGCATACATGGCGTACACACAAAAAAGCCGCAGATATAATCACAAAACCAAGCTCGTGCTTATGCACATCCATTTATCTGACTAGATAAACCGATTTGTAGTTTGCACAAGGAAAAGAGAAAAAAGTAGCAGCACACGATTTCCAGATCACTGGCTGCTGCAGGGGTCACCAGACAGTTTGGGAGTTACTGGTTAGTCTAGAAAATGCTGTGTGAACAGGTGCGTTTTCAGATTTGATCTAAAAGAAGAATAGGATGGACTATGTCTGACAGAATAAGGAAGGGAGTTCCATGTTTTAACAGCAGCAAATGAAAATGCGCGTTGTCCATGTACTTTTCTTTTTTTTGTTGGAATTCGGAACATTCGAGTGTCAGCGGCAGAGCGCAGCGATCTGGAAGGGACGTACAGGTTTACGAGTTCAGACAGATATAAAGGTGCAGAACCAGTGATGATTTTAAAACAGAGACACGAGCTTTTGTACTTAATTCTTTGATTGACCGGAAGCCAGTGCAGATATTTCAAAAGGGGAGTACAAGGTTGCTTCTTGGAGGATTTACAAATTAATCTTGCAGCTGAATGTTGAACCCTTTGCAGTGGTTGGATGATAGTCTGGGGGCTACCGATTAGTACTGAATTACAAAAGTCTATTCTAGATAGCACACACGAAGAAATTAGTGTTTTGGTGGCCTCTTCAGTCAGACAAGAGCGGACTGAACTAATCCTTTTCAACTCAATGTATGCGGCCTGGCAGGTTTTGGTGACATGCTGTTTCATAGTCAGATCGCGGTCAATAATGACTCCAAGATCGCGGACTTTATCTGCAAAATCAATGCTAACAGCACCGAGTGTTACTGCTTTTGGAAGAGAGTGAGTTTTTTTGGATTTTGAGAAACACATCGCCTCGGTCTTATCGTCATTCAGTTTAAGTTTATTTTCTGACATCCATGTTTTAACAGTTGAAGTACAGATGTCTAGAGAGTGAAGGAGGTTAGGAATGTTTTCAGGTGATTCTGATTTGTATAGTTGTGTGTCGTCTGCGAACATTTCATGCTCGACGGAATGAGTCGAGATTACATTGGACAGAGGAGTTGTATAGAGAATAAAAAGGACAGGACCCAGCACAGAGCCTTGTGGGACGCCAAACTCAAGGGGAACTGTGGCTGACTGGTGGTCACCAACAAGAACAAACTGCTTTCTCTCAGTTAGATAAGACCGAAACCACTGAAGTGCGGTATTGCGAATGCCAAAAGCCTGCTCCAACCGACGGAGAAGAATTTCGTGATCGATGGTATCGAACGCAGCCGAAAGGTCCAAAAGTAGAAGAACCGAAACTTTATCTTCATCAAGGGAGACTAAGAGATCATTTACTACGCGTAGAATAGCGGTCTCTGTACTGTGTCCTGGACGGTAAGCAGACTGGTGAGGGCTCAGGAGATTGTTACAAGAGAGATGGGAAGCAAGTTGGTGGAGAACGATTTTTTCAAGAAGCTTAGAAAGGAAGGGAAGATTTGAGATAGGTCTATAGTTCTTCAGTTGGTTAGGATCTAGTGAGGCTTTCTTTAGAATGGGTTTTACAACTGCCTCTTTGAAACTAGAAGGGACAGTACCAGTGGTCAGTGATTCATTTACAATGTTTGTAATGGTGGGCAGAAGGGTTTCGAGATTGTCGTGGAAAAGTTTTGATGGAATCGGGTCTAGCTCACACGACTTTTTTGCAGACTTTTGAAGAGTCTCTAGAACAAACTTTTCGGACACTGGTGTAAAGTTAAACAATGGAGAACCAGTGTACGTCTCAGTGGTGACGTTGCTGAGTGAGGGCTGGGGGAAACTGTCTCGAATGGACACGATCTTTTGAAGAAAGAAGTCCGAGAATGCAGTTGGAAGTTCAGTAGTCGGGATCGTTAATGGAAGGATGACCTTTTGTACTTTGCCCAGAATCGTGTTCATGTTTCTGTAGAGTTCTTTACACGAGCTGCTAGCAGAGACGCGAGCAGAGTAGAAGGCAGTCTTCGCACCTTGGACGAGATCAGTCACTTTCTGCTTCGCTGTTTCGTAGATCTGCTTGTGGACTGTTAGTTTAGAAGCTAGCCAGCGACGCTCAGACTGACGACGATGTCGTTTTAGTTCAGTGAGCTCTGTGGAAATGGAGTTGAACCATGGAGTTGGCTTGCGTTGCTGCCGCACCTGTATCTGGCGTACAGGGGCATGCTTGTCCAGGGTCTGTCGGAGGTGAAGATTTAGGTCGGGAAGGGAGGTGTCAGGTGTAATGGAGTCAGCCAGGTCTCGAGCAAAGTCAAGAGGTCTGATCTTGTTGATGTTCCGGATGGACTTGAACTGTGGAAGTGGGGTGGGTTTGGGAACACTGAGGCTGCAGAGAAGGGATGTATGATCCGATGACAGGTCATGACACAGACGGGTAGAGTGCACAAGGTTATCACTTTCTCTATGGAGGATAAGGTCCAGTGTATGACCGTGAAACTTTAACAAGCCTAATTGTAAACAGTGAAAAATCAAGTGTGAAGTCATCGTGACATGATAATCTTGAACTGAACTTTATTATCATCTACTGGTACTGTCCTTACATAGTCCTCGTGACTACAAATGTAGTCATGCAGTGGTACAACTTGACCTAGTAGTAGAAGTAGTAGTATACTAAGTTAGTAAGTATAGTGAAGTACAGGTTTTGGGTACAACTACATGGTGTGTGTGTGTGTGTGTGTGTGTGTGTGTGTGTTACATGTGTTTGTGTGTGTATGTATCTGTCTGTTCGTCTATGTATGTGTGTGTGTGTGTGTGTTTGGATAGAAAGTCAACAGTGAAAACTATTTCAAGTTAAATAGTAACAGACCTTGGAACCCATACGATTTCGCCGTATTTTGTACGCGTGATTGTCTAGAATACGAGCAGTACGGTCAGTGGTTAAAAAATACGACGAGTACAATTCCTAGACTACTTTTCTTAAAAAGCTCATCCCAGGGCGGGGATGTAGCTCAGTCGGTAGCGCGCTGGATTTGTATCCAGTTGGCCGCTGTCAGCGTGAGTTCGTCCCCACGTTCGGCGAGAGATTTATTTCTCAGAGTCAACTTTGTGTGCAGACTCTCCTCGGTGTCCGAACACCCCCGTGTGTACACGCAAGCACAAGACCAAGTGCGCACGAAAAAGATCCTGTAATCCATGTCAAAGTTCGGTGGGTTATAGAAACACGAAAATACCCAGCATGCTTTCTCCGAAAGCGGTGTATGGCTGCCTAAATGGCGAGGTAAAAACGGTCATACACATAAAAGCCGTGAGAGTTTCAGCCCATGAACGAACAAACAAACAAACAAGCTCATCCCGAAGCCGATCTTGGATTTTGACACATGATTGCAGGTTTTGTCAGTACACATTAAAAGAAGAATTTGTTTTAAACGTATTGGTAAACTTAATTAACGGTGCGACTGACGCGTGTGAAATCATGGCAGTTCAAATGTTGTGTGGAGTACGCTCATTTTTCTGAAAATACACTAAGTTTCCTTGAGAATACTCAAAGTGCAAAACAGGGGTTCCCAGGTCTGTATAGTAACTAAAAGTCTTGTTCTAACTTTATTTGAAGGAATAATTCATTTCCATCGCGACAGTCTGTGTATAGATACCTCATGTATAACTCAACTGGCTATCTCTGTGCACTGCTTTTCTTCATACCGTTGACATCTTAACCCACCCTCTCCCCTGGTCAAGACTTTCCCCTTATAAATGAAAACCTTACTTTTTAAGATTGTGTGTGCGTGACCTTTTAAATTTACCTCCTATTTAACACTTTGTCCTTTTTAACACCTGATGTTTTGAGGTCGAGAAAGGGTGGTTCCACAAGCTGTACTCACAGAACTTGCATTTCAACTTGTCATCTCCTAGCTGTCACTTGTCAGTTACACAGCATGATTGATGTAGCATTACTAACATTGTAATTTATGTAAGGGAGACAACAAGTGTTGTGTAAGCCTGAGTTTAATTTACCTAGTAATACTGTTGCGGTTAGAAAATCTTGGTTGGTTTTCATTTCTTGTTTAACAGTGTTATTGTTAATTCTCTTAAAAGCCATTATGTTTACAGTGAGTGTGTAATTTAAGGGTGAAATTTACAGTGATGTTGCCACAAATTCATACCTATAGGACAAATGTCCTGAGCTTTCCGGCATCCATAGGACATGTATTTGACTGCTTTCAGACATTTTAATAGGACATTATAATTTTGTGCAAAACACAAAATCATGTGCACACACACATATCAGTATATGCACCGGCACCAACATTGTGTGTGTATATTGTTTTATTACTTTTGTTTGGGGTGTTGCAGGTAGCTTTGTTTCCTCCTTGGGGATGAAGCTACCAGGGGAAGGGATTGTGTTGGAGGTGCGGGTAGAGGGGTAGCCCTCCCGGTGCTCCCCCTTGGACCTCCCTAGTCTAGGACCCTGGGTCTTCGCGAGGTGGCCATTGTGGCGTAATCCCTCCGGACTAGCATAACGTTTCCCTATCCCAAGACCGACCGTGCGTGGTCTATGACCACATCCTCTACGAGGTGACCCTATCAACTAGGCAGCGAAAGCCCCTAGGCGAAACACGGCGGATCTAGAGGAGAGAACCTCGATAAAAAATTTGAGCTGCCATGAAGACGGAGCATGTTGGCTGAGGACAGCGGGCAGACCTTCTGTGCCGACACCCATCTACAGGAGAAAACCAGGCATGCACGCATCAAACCCAACATGGCCATACATTACCCGGGAACGTAGAAGAAGAAGAATTACTTTTGTTTCAAACAGGACACACACACAAAAAAAGAAACAAACAAACTAAAAAGCAACCAAAACCTTCAGCACTATTACTTTGATTGGCACACAAACTGCATGATTTCCTGACAGAGCTTTTTCTTGACAGATTCGACAAAACAATTTGCCAATATAGATGGTCTCTTTGCTGTCTAATTCTAACTAACTAGTACTAAACAGGCTCAGCCATGAATAGTTAACCTTATCAAATAACGCGCTGTCCGAAGGAATGGAGTTCTTGTCGGACAATGACAGCGCTCAGTGGAAAACGATAGGACATCTGACCGCCCATGCGGCCATGTGAATCGGACATTTGAGCCTTTTAATCGGTCTATGTCCGATGTCCGACGCCTAACGACATCCCTTCATTTAAATCAACTTTACTGCGCTGTTAGTGTTAGGTCAAGGTGAAAGAAGAGCGTAAAACTAAAACCATGACATTTAAATCACGAACCTCAGTGGCGATTAGGTCACCTCAAAAATTCTTCTTCTTGCTGAATATATACACACACACACTTCAAGGTGTAAGGTTATGTTACATTTATATTATAACTTTTATGTAAAACAGACATGTTTATTAACATTTAATTATTATTTTCAAGCGTATGAATCTATGATACAATGTAGCAGCAAACAAAATTCTGTGACTGTGAGTACAGACATAGACTCAAGTATCAAAGTTTGCTGGAAAGTTTAAAGCATTCAGGTTTGCAGGTATTAGAGTCGGAGATACTTAGCTAGCTGTAGTTTATTTCACGATCATTTGATCATGTGTCTAGTTGAACATAATTATTGAAAGATTTTGATGGTAATGAAATGGTGACTAGAACTAGAAGAATGAAAGGACAGATTTTATTTTGTTGTCACTCTCTCTCACTTTGTATAAAAATGTGCAGGTATCCAATCAACTGATGCATACAATGCGAGTGAGTTCTGTTCCATTTTTCTTCCACTTTGACTTACATATCTGCATTTTGCCATTGTGTTTCAGATACCGATTAATTCGCTTGAGCAGTAAATTCCAACTGACTGCTCTGGAAAAAATGGATTTCAAATCGAAAAACATGGAGGAGAAAACCTCGCCCAAGGCTGGCACAAACACAGGAAACAAAAGTAAAGACATTGACCTCATTCGCAAGAATCTTGCTAAAAGGTCACTCCAAGTCAAGTTTGACCTTGACAACACCGGCTACCAGCCCATCGAAAAGATTGGAATCGGTGCGTACGGTGTCGTCTGCTCGGCCATTTACAAGAAAACCTCAGACAAAGTGGCCATCAAAAAGATCCCCTGTGTTTTTGATGCTCTAGCGGTGGCCAAGCGCACCTACAGGGAGATCAAGATCCTGAAACATTTCAAGCACGACAACATCATCGCCATCAGGGAGATTCTGAAGCCCAAGGAGTCGTACCATGACTTCCAGGATGTCTACGTGGTTTTTGACCTCATGGAGAGCGACCTCCATCGCATTATTTACTCAAAACAGCCGCTGACGGAGGAGCATATTCGCTATTTCCTCTACCAGATTCTGCGAGGCCTCAAGTACATCCACTCGGCAAACGTCGTCCATAGAGATCTGAAGCCGAGCAACTTGCTGGTCAATGAAGATTGCCATGTTCGCATTGGTGACTTTGGTAAGTGTGTTCGCATTGGTGACTTTGGTAAGTGTGTTTGCTTGATGCATCATTCTGTATGAAATTTTACATGTTATTGTTTGAATGTTAGGTTATATTAAAGGCTGGTCTGTAATTGAGCTTCTCATAGGTCTGTTTAACTTAAGGCTCACAACAAATTATGAGACCAAGACTGTTTAGTGGATTAGATTTTGTTTTGGGCTGGCGTTAGGTTTGACTGAGAAACCCGATTCACAGTACTAAGCATAAGCAATGCATTGAGGCCAGAGCAACCAACAGGAATTGCACAATCACACACACACGCACGCCCACGCACGCACACACGCACACAGTCATGCACACACACACACTCACTCACTCACACGCACACACACACACACATACACACACACACTCACTCACACGCACGCACACACACACACTTACACACTTACACACTTACACACACACACTCAAACACACACACACACACACACACACACACACACACACACACACACATACACACACTGCAGTGGCACACATACACAGACATCGGAGTACATTGTATTAAAACAATTTCTACACAGAGAGACAAAGAATATTTATGGCATTTAATTATAAATTCAGCGCACATTATAATACCCTAACTATATGTAGCCCCCTTCTGTCCTAATGTATGAGTTAACAGCTGGATCGAATCACAATCGCACTCTCTGCCCACATGCTGTTCAAATGTTTGATCTAAGCAGGGGGGATCAGTGCTTCCTCCTAAATCAAACAGATGGTCTCCTTTGCAAAATCCGCATGCATGCAAACACAAGAGGAAATAGAAGGGAAGGGGTCATTGGAGATATGAAATGATCAAGGATTGTAGAGAGGGGAAGAGTGTTTGGTTAACAGAGAGCCCTTGGGCATTTTTACAGGTCAGTGACAGTCAGGAGTCAAGTATGTAGGGTGATGCATTTTTTTAAACTCAGTTGCATTATGTATATCATTTTAGTGGGGGATATAGCTCAGTTGGTAGCGCGCTGGATTTGTATTCAGTTGGCCGCTGTCAGCGTGAGTTCGATCCCAGGTTCGGCGGAAATTTATTTCACAGAGTCAACTTTGTGTGCAGACTCTCTTCGGTGTCCGAACCTCCCCCCGTGTACACTACATTGGGTGTGCACGTTAAAGATCCCACGATTGACAAAAGGGTCTTTCCTGGTAAAATTGCTTAGGCACAGTTAATAATTGTCTACCTATACCCGTGTGACTTGGATTAATAGGCCGTGAAAGGTAAATATGCGCCGAAATGGCTGCAATCTACTGGCCGTATAAAATTTCATCTCACACGGCATCACTGCAGAGCGCCTAGAACTGTACCCACGGAATATGCGCGATATAAGACTCATTGATTGATTGATTGATTGATAGTGTGAACAAAGGTGATATTTCCCTACTTTAAGCTTTTTTTATGTGTGACTTATTACTACGTGGTATGTACATATGTTCTTTTTGCTGAACTTGGTGTCATCAGTTAGTGTGATTCTTTTTTCCAAAATTTGCTTTTGAACTGTTTGTGCGGAAATTACGGGCTGCCGGGAAGCATTATTAATCCTCAGTAATCAACACAAATACTTTTTTATTTATTACACAAGAAAAAGTGTGTGTTAACAAAAAAGCAAACACAATAAACCAATAGCACTGACAATTGTTTGCATAAAATGTGATAAGCTTGCTAAAGAAATCACTCACATTAGAAAACGTGCATGATCTTTTTAACAAAGTGTTAAAAATTGCATTTCTTCTCCTCGCTTGTCCAAGCAAAATCAATTTGTTCCATTCTCAGGTATGGCGCGAGGTGTGAACTCCCAGCCGGATGCGCCGTCTCACTACATGACGCAGTATGTTGCCACACGCTGGTATCGTGCACCAGAGATTCTTCTCTCTCTCTTGGAGTACGGCACTGCTGTCGACATGTGGTCCGTGGGTTGCATCTTTGCTGAGATGCTTGGAAGGAAACATTTATTTCCAGGTTGAGTTTTGCTGTTTTATTTACCATGCTGTCTTTCTTACTCTTTCTCCCGCTCATTCTGTGTCTCCCTGTCTTTCTCTCTCGTTCTCTCTCTCTCTTTCTCTCTCTCTCTCTCTCTCTCTCTCTGTCTTCTCCCCACCCCCCACCCCCCTACACTCTGGATCTCTCTCTCACACTCCCTCCCTCCCTCTCTCGATCTGTATCTCTGATGGTTCTTTTTGTTTTGTTTAGGCGGTTTGTTTGCTGTTTGTTTGTTTGTTTGTTTGTGAATTACTTTAGAAGAGAGTCTTACCACGGTCAGGTAAATCCCAAAGTAATGTGAAAAAGCAGTGTGTTATAAGGGGTGAAATATATATACGACTAGTGTCTGTCTGTCTGTCTGTTCGCGATGCACGGCCAAAGTTCTTGGTGGATCTTTTTCAAATTTGGACACTGTATTTAGCTACACCCCGGACACAACCTCATCGATGAGATATTTCAACACGTGCTCTCAGTGTGTGTGCGCGCTGAACCGATTTTGATTTTTTTGGTCTGGATCCACTACCAGTAACTCTTCCTTATCTTCTCCAGTGTTTTCAGCCGCGATTATCTCTTTTCCTCCGTGTGGCGTCAATCCATATTCCCATTACTACGTTACTATTTTTAGAAGGTCACTGCACATTACTATTTTTAGAAGGTCTCCAGTGTTTTGCGCGTTTATCTCCTTTCCTTCGTGCGCCGGCAAAGCCGGCGTACACCCGGCTTGGTATTTGGCTCTACTTCTTCCCGGCGAAGCGGGTAATCATCTAGTTCTATATATACGTGAGAGAGACACTCGTGAGATAATAATCGTTCAAATCACACGTGTGTATATCATTTAAATGAGGTCATGTCAAGCAAGTCTGGCTGAGACCTGTTTTTCCACTGCTTATGATGCCAAAGTCACCAAGACAAACGTCATAATAAAAAAAAATTGCGCTCGCTAATTACCCTCGATGAATTTTTAGAACTAACACGTCACGCCAAACTTTCAGAGTGACGTTTCTTTGCTTTGACGTAATAGATTGCACGAGGTTTTAGAAGAGATCGAGGTTCCAAAACAAGCGTCTTCAATTTAGCTGCCTCGACTGCAGGACATTTTCAGTAAAATACACGTAAGTACAGTATGTAGGATAAACAGAATACTACATCAGTACATGGCTTGCTGTGCATGTGTCGTACCAGATTTACACTCGTTGCTTTTTCAAATAGTGAACAGCTCGCTTTCGCTCGCAGTTCAATATTTTTAAAAAACAACTCGTGTAAATCTGGTACGACACAGCAAGCCATGTAGTATTCTCTATTTATAAAGTTATATTGGGGGTCTCAAAAGTGGTGTTCCATTGTAATGCATGTTTTGTGAGGACACTGAATGATCATTAGTCATACATTATTTTCTGAGTTCTCTCTCTTTTTATATTTAGTCAAGTTTTGACTAAATATTTTAACATCGAGGGGGAATCGAAACGAGGGTCGTGGTGTATGTGCGTGTGTCTGTGTGTCTGTGTGTGTGTGTAGAGCGATTCAGACTAAACTACTGGACCGATCTTTATGAAATTTGACATGAGAGTTCCTGGGTATGAAATCCCCGAACGTTTTTTTCATTTTTTTGATAAATGTCTTTGATGACGTCATATCCGGCTTTTCGTGAAAGTTGAGGCGGCACTGTCACGCCCTCATTTTTCAACCAAATTGGTTGAAATTTTGGTCAAGTAATCTTCGACGAAGCCCGGACTTCGGTATTGCATTTCAGCTTGGTGGCTTAAAAATTAATTAATGACTTTGGTCATTAAAAATCTGAAAATTGTAAAAAAAAATAAAAATTTATAAAACGATCCAAATTTACGTTTATCTTATTCTCCATCATTTGCTGATTCCAAAAACATATAAATATGTTATATTTGGATTAAAAACAAGCTCTGAAAATTAAAATATATAAAAATTATTATCAATTTTTTTTTTTCGAAATCAATTTAAAAACACTTTCATCTTATTCCTTGTTGGTTCCTGATTCCAAAAACATATAGATATGATATGTTTGGATTAAAAACACGCTCAGAAAGTTAAAACGAAGAGAGGTACAGAAAAGCGTGCTATCCTTCTCAGCGCAACGAATACCCCGCTCTTCTTGTCAATTCCACGGGCACTGCCTTTGCCACGGGCGGTGGAGTGACGATGCTACGAGTATACGGTCTTGCTGCGTTGCGTTGCGTTCAGTTTCATTCTGTGAGTTCGACAGCTACTTGACTAAATATTGTATTTTCGCCTTACGCGACTTGTTTTTTTTCAATTGATAGTTTTGTCTATATATATTTTCAATCCACAAATGTTGACACACTGCTTGATTCTTCAACAGGTAAGGACTACCTTACGCAGGTGAAGCTGGTCCTGGGGCTGCTAGGAACACCGTCAGAAGCTGTTCTCGGCAACTGCCAGAGCGAGGTCCTCAAAAGAATCATTAAGAGTAAGTACAGCCGGTGTGATTGAGTCTTGAGGCTTGGAAAATAAATCAATAAATAAATCAAGCAATAAATAAATAAATAAATAAATCCCTGCGCTTTAAACTGTACCCACGGAATACGCGCGATATAAGCCTCATATTGATTGATTGATTGATTGATTGATGAAAGACTGTCAAAGGCCACCTTTTGTTCACTGGCCTACTGTCAAGCAATGATAAATGGTGTAAGTACAGTGGTACCTGTTAGGTGAGGTCTCTCCAATGCTGGGACACCTTGTTGTCTTTGCATTATGATAAAATATCAGTGTCATGAGAGGCCACGTGCAATATTAAAGGACATTTTGGCTGCTCCAAAGGTTGTCCTATCATTACAGGTACCAATACATAATAAAATTATGTGGGTGGTAAAATGAGAAGTCCCTCAAATGAAAGAATAAAAGACAACTTCTGTTGTACGTTGGCTTACTGCCATACAGTGATGCAAGTACACGGACAGTTATAGGAGGATTTTCTATGGCCCCAGTGATTGGTTATTAAGGATATGTTGGTATACTGAATGTTAGATGTTTAGCCAGGGTCGCGTGATTTTGTACGTGGAAATTAGATCTTTGTCACAGGTGATCAGAGCAGAAACTGTAATGGTCTTTAGGGGAAGGGACAGTATTTGAAAGATGCAGTGTACCGTATTTTCCGGGTCATAAGGCGCTACTTTTTTCCTCGAGTTTGACCCCTGCCCTTGTATAACAAAGGGCCTAATCCGTGTATGAAATACGAAAAAAATCAAAGAGACCGCATGAGTACCAGTCAAACAACTTGTGATAATGCATGTTTCAGCTACTAGGTACTACCCTGGCCAAGTTTCCTCTCAAGACATCAAAGAGACCGCCCCATAGGTTAAACTCGCGGGGGTGCAGGAAGTGTTTCCTCTCTCAGATATGACAGGGGAACCACCTCTCATAGCTAAAACTGGGTCATTGACCCCTGGGAAGAAGGTCAGTGTCTAAACAAGGCAACCCAGCTATCACAATGGACCTGCCTTTGATCTCGCCGCACACACAGAGCACACATATTTCCACTCTGTATTCTTCCTTTGATGTGCGACTTATTTTCATTCTTCGACCGTTTGTTACCGGTATACTTTTTCAATTTTGGTGCACCCTATCGGCCCCCTGCGCCCAATGGGTGACTGGATTACAATTTTTGTTTAAAGAAGGGGTTGCGCCTTATGCGCTGTAGCGCCTTGTAACCCGAAAAATACGGTACCTTTTAAAGCGGTGTCAGAATTGAGATCTGTCGGTCGCAATGGCCTAGTGGATGAGACGCCAGCCTCCCATGCGGAAGGTTGAGAGTGTTCGAATCCCGACCCACTTTAGCAAAAACATGAGTGTTTGTGAGAGTTTAAAGAAGAAGAGGAATTTAGGTCAAGATAACATCCCAAAAGAACATTGAAGAAAACATAGATGAAAAGGTCAATGTTGTAAACAGTACTTTGCTAATTATATTAAACTAGGTCTGGGTCACCACCAACCCATGGCATGGTCCACGCTGTTTCCCAAGGCCAGCAGAAAGGCTCTGGATCTGTTGGGCAAGATGCTGGTCATGAACCCAGCGGAGCGTATCACGGTGGAGCGAGCCTTGAAGCATCCATTCATGTCCAAGTACCACGACCCCGATGATGAGCCCATCTGTGTGCCGTCCTTTGAGTTTGACTTTGAGAAGGAGGTGAGATGATTAGATTGGAAAGGGGGGGGGGGGGGGAGGAGGGGGATATTGTGTGTTTGTGGGGGGGGGGGGGGGGGGCGTGTTTGTGTGTTTGTTTCTCTTGAGGAAAGGAGTCTTCTTGTTGTTTTTTTTTGTTGTTTTTTAACATTTTATCAGGTTGAGTTAGTGCCTTTAATGTTAGCATTCTTTTTGCTGTCTACTGTCTTGTTTATAGTCAAATTTAAAAAGGAAAAGAGCTGATGAATCAGAGGATAGCTACACTTACAGGTGATTGTGTTAGTGTTGATTGTGTAGTGTTGAGAATCATATGTATCGGGGGAAGAGCAGAATGAAAAAGTGCACAAGAGACATCTAAAAGGGAAAGGAATGAAAACGTGCGTACAAAGATGTGATTGCTGTCGTACAGGTTTTGCGGGGGAAAAGCATGGAGCCATTAAAACACAAATAAAACCGCACATTCAGTCAATCTTTACCAAAACGCAAAAACATGAAGGACCAAACTTAAACGAAAGGCTAGTTTATAGAACGTTAAATTATTGACAAACAATTTCTGAAAACATTTTTGCTTAAAATTAAAGTTAAAATTGTAGTTCTTATAAAAGCTAAGAGATCAAGGGATCAAGATGTGATTAAAAAAATGTTTAGTCAATTCGCGTAGTTACACATTCAATAAACTAACTTTTTTTGCTGTTTGATTCTTGAATGTGGAAAGTCTTGAAACAGTCTGATCAGTTTTGGATTTCATTTGTACAATTATCTTTCCATCATGTTTTGCAGCTCCTTCATATGGACAGAGATAATCTAAGGGAGGTGATCTACAAGGAAAGCATGGAGTTCCACCAGCCAAGGACCCCTACGCTCAGCTTCCCCGTCTGTCTCCGCCCAGCTCCCAAGTCGGAGGAGTCATCGGATAGGGGAGTCGCTGGGGATACGATTGTTTCGTCCTTCAAAGATCAGCTGCAGTTGATGGTCAGCGTGAATTCTGGAGAGCCAGGAAAGGGGAGCGAAGCTGTCGGTGATCATGGTGGATCAGGTATGAAGCTGATTTTGAAGTTTTGTCTGTCTGCATTGGATTTTTTGTTGATGGTGATATAATTCATGAGGTTTACCCCGTCCTAATTTTGAGCTTTGTTTGGGTTAGTGGTGGTTGTGGTATTACAATCAGTTTTAAAGTTGAACATATCATATTTTGTTGTCCGTGTGACTTGGAATAATAGGCCGTGAAAAGTAGGATATGCGCCGAAATGGCTGCGATCTGCTGGCCGATGTGAATGCGTGATGTATTGTGTAAAAAAAATTCCATTTCACACGGCATAAATAAATCCCTGCGCCTTGAATATGTGCGCGATATAAATTGCATAAAAATATTTTAAAAATAAAATAAAAATAAATCCCTGCGCTTAGAACTGTACCCACGGAATACGCGCGATATAAGCCTCATATTGATTGATCATGGCTGCCTAAATGGCGGGGTAAAAAACGGTCATACACGTAAACTTCCACTCGTGCAAAAAACACGAGTGTACGTGGGAGTTTGAGCCCACGAACGCAGAAGAAGAAGAAGATTGATTGATTGATTGATATTTTATATTAGATTTATATCAGATTTTGTCCACTTTCCATTGCCATGTTGTTCATGCGTTTTTCTTCATTTAACAACATGAGACTATTTTATTTTGGGGGGGGGGGGGGGGGGTGGGGGGGGGGGGGGGGGGGTTGTCTGGTCTTTTGTCATTTGTCATCCTTGTTCTATTCCTTTTTCTATTCCTTTTGCTTCGTGATTTTGCGTGATTGTATCATGACCTTACCAGAGAAGCTTTTGCACAAAAAAGTGGCCGACTGCTACAGTATCTTGCTTTCCTCTTTACCCAGCTCGTCCTAAACCTGATGAAGACCGCTCCACGCCACCACGAGACACCGTCTCCATCCAGTCCCTCTCTCTAGCCACCACTCCCCAGCACAGCGAGGAGGTCTTCAAAAAGCCCTTGGAAAAACCCACCAAAAAATCACCGGTGTCTGTGGACACGGCCAATCTACAGCTGCCGTGTCTGAGTGACATTGAAATGCTCAGCGCTCAGTCCACTGACGGCAAAGCAATGGACACCCAGGGTCCTCGCACTCCGCTGAGTGTGAAACAGGTTAGTGATGGGCTTGTGAAGGGCTGTGCGTCTGTCTGTGTGTCTGTCTGTCTTTCTTCTGTTTACCTGTCGATCTTCCTTTCTTTCTTATGTTTGTGTCTGTCTGTCGGTTTATCAGTATGTAACTGTAGTATGCTCTACCATGTGAACTTTTTTGGGCAATTTTCGGCATCTTGCAGATTTTAGTTCTTAAAGGCACTCCTGGGGTAATCATATAGGTTGTTCGGACGATAAGAAGAAGAAAAACAACAATCTTTTCGGCACTCTCTCCAATTTTCAACCAATTTTGTTTTCAAGACAAGGCTAACCTGTGTACAAGACTATTTACCACAAAACAGTGTTCCTTGATATTTGTTTTCCACGCTGACAAAGCTTCATGAATAAAAACTACTAAGATAATACATGTACCTGCTTCTACACAGTTATGTTTATCAATCAATCAACATGAGGCTTATATCGCGCGTATTCCGTGGGTACAGTTCTAAGCGCAGGGATTTATTTTTATTTTTTTATTTTTTTTATTTTATGCAATTTATATCGCGCACATTATTCAAGGCGCAGGGATTTAGTTATGTTTATGTGACAGGAGCCTGACAAGGAAGGAAAGGCTGGAGACAGAAAATCGTCAGAAAACAAAACCATATCAGAGGACACCAAGGCGCTAGTCAAGCAAGCCTTGCTCAGTCATCGCCAGCGAACAGGTCAGTGTGTGTGCGTCTCTGTACAGGTGTCTGCTTTTTGTGTTTGTGTGTGTGTGTGTGTGTGTGTTTGTGTGTGTGTGTGTTTGTGTGTGTGTTTGCAGGGTTCGACACTAGCGGGGGCGGGGGGCGGAACGCCCCAGAGTTTTGTGTTCCGCCCCAAACATTGCCGAAGCTTGGGGCCCACTCCGCCCCAGGATAAATTCCAACAATGACAAACCGAAAATTCTAATGCCAGAGCCAATCACTAAAAATCGCCAGTCAAAGTCGTCACTGAAATTTGCGTTACGATCAATGCCGCAGTCAAGAAAAAAACATTGAAATCGTCGAAGGACAATGCCGCAAGGGAAATAACTCCCAGATTGGTCTCTTTAGCGTGAGAGATAAGTATCGCCTTCAAAGGCCAAACGCAAAATGTGGCAACATATCCCTGGTGTAAAAAAAACCATGGAAATGAAGATGAAGAACAGGGTGGAGAGAAACGAAAAAAGGAGACCGATGCAGCCAAAAGCGCGAAGCGCTGTCGTAATTTCAATGTCAAATGGTTGAAAGAATGTGTACGATGAAGAAAAACAGACATTCAATGCATTGCCGCACGTGAATACTGAGAGTGGGCCCCAGATTTTTGTTTTCCGCCCCAGCAATTTCCATCTCTGGGGCCAGTGTGGCCCCAGGCCAAATAAGTTAGTGTCGACCCCTGGTTTGTGTTTGTGGGTGTGTGTTTGTGGGTGTGTGTGTGTGCATTTGTCTACACTACAGGTGTGTGCTCTGTGTGTGTGTGTGTTTGTGAGTGTATGTGTGTGTGTGTGTTTGTGGGGAAAAGAGAGAGAAAGAGAAGGATATGTTTCATTAGTTAGTGTGTCTGCATCTTTGTATGCTCACATGTCTGTGTATTTGTTTGTGTATGTGTGCGTGCATGCATGCTTGAATGTGTGTGTGAGAGAGAAAGATTTTTGTATGGGTATGTATACATGTGTGTGATCGTATGTCAAACACAGTTTCTGGAAACTCATCTTAAGTGAAGTGCCAGTACTGCAAGCACAGGTTTGCCATAGCTGTTTTTAATTCATTTTTCCCCATTTTAATTCCCAACAGAATCGTGTGGAGAAGATGACAAGCCACGCCCCGTCACAGCAGCACAGCGCCAGCGAGAGAGAGAAGAAAAGAGGAAGAAAAAGAGGGACAACAAGCTGAAGAAAATGCAGGAGAAGAAAAACAAAGGTATGTTTCTATCTTTGTATACGTAGAAGAGCAGCAAACAGTATCCACAAATCAGTGGCAGGTTGTAAAACGTTCTTCATAATTGTAGCTGTACTGAACCTGTTTGCTTCTCCGGGTGCTTGGTGACAGATGACAGGAATGTGTTTTAACGTCAATAGGCAGTAGAACGCTGAAAGTTGTTCCTACTCGCAAAAAAATTTGCTGTGATTTTAGTAGAAATGCTGAACTTTTTTTCTTTTTTTCTTTTGGGATTAATTCTTGCCCCATCGCAGAGAAACTCAGGCTGTTTCCTCCAAATGGAAAGCTAGCAGCAACAAGTTAAACTACCCAGGTGTGTGTGTGTTTAGGTTTAATTAGCTACCTGCACTTCTGGTACAATGACCAAGGTCCATAAACTGCTGAAATGTCAATGGTCATTTTGGCAGGATTACCCAGGAAAGCTAATCCTGCAACATCCCTGGATAGTCATATGTTTTTGTTTGGTGTGCGGCTGAGTAAGTTTAACATCCATGCTCTGTTTTCGAGCAATAATGTTCCTCACATTTTTGTCACCATTTTATTTGGGATCTGTTACAGACCAGCCTCCAGCAGCAGAGCTGTCAGCGGCCGACAGAGAAATGTTGGCACGATGGTCGTCCATGCAGAAAAAAGACAACCCGCAGACCAGCACCACCACACCGGCCAACACCCAGCCTCCCTCCACCACCACCACCACTATTGTCTATCTCCAGCAGGGGAACCTCAACCCCTCCAGCCCTCCCGGGTTGTCCCCCCCTCACCCAGCCCCCACCACCACCACCCCTCCCACCATTCTCCCAGCAGGTGTTATTCCCCAGGCCGTAGTGCCTGGACAGCTGACCCTCGGGCAGTGCCCGATCGCCCAGTCCCAAGGTCAGATTGTTATTCCTCACACCCAGATGGCAACCCTCTCTCACAGTCAGGTGGTTCTTGCCCTGCAACCGCAGACCACACTTCAGCAGGGGCAGGTAACTGTCTCACAGCAGCAGCAGTTTCAGCAGCAGTCGGGATCAAGGTCATCGTTTCACGAGGGAAGTGTGGTGGATTTGCACAGGCACTCTGGAAGTCTGTGCATCACAGAAACACAGGCAGAGGCGTTGAAAGAAGCGCTGAAGCAACCTCAGGAGGGAGGGGGGAGGGAGAGCGGTGGGGAAGTGGTTGGTTCCCGGCCTGTCCACACCCCACCTCAAGCCACCATCGTGAGAAATGATTCCGGGGATTTCGTCAGAGCTCAGGAAACTGCTCACAGCCCGCATCACAACTCAGCCTCCCCTTCGCTCGGCCAGCAGCAGAATGCTCACAACGTGCACGGTTTCCCTCCGTCCCCTGACCCCAATCAATCTGCCAACATTGGACTAAGCCAGTCACCCTCCAGCCAGAACCAGTGCCATCCGGCAAACCTACGGCACAGTGGAGGCGTGCCTCAGCATCCACAGAACTTGACCGAGTTTCTTGAGATGCATTGCCAGCACCCGGTGAAAACAGACTCAACGCATGAAACAGACACTAAGGGAACAATTCCTGTGAATTCTGGGTTATTTGCCAACGCACCAGCTTCTAGTCATGAAGTGATCAGCCAGGGACCTTTGAAGCATGAACACGGTGGTTTTGAATCATGCAGCTTCTTTTCTGACTCTCAAGTGAAGCCTGGGGTGCTGTTTTCCAACTACAAACCTCATGAGACACCGCAGCCGTCCCAGCATCAAGATGCTACGCAGTTTGGCCACACAGGAGCCAACCACTGCATAGCAGCTGGCTATCAAAACGCAGCCTTTCAGGCGAGTACTGGGCAGAGCGGTGTGTGCTACACTACGCCCCAAACTCGGCAAGCAGGGCACGTCTCCCCAGTGGCTCAGCAATACTTCATGCCGTCTAACCAAGGTGCAGCATACAGCGCTGGGCAACAGGTTCAGAACAACCCCACAGGCCTACAGTTTGCAGGACACACTGGCATTGAAGGCGCCAATACTACCGCTCTTCCTTTCACCCGCTACACAGACACAGCCACCGACTTTCAGATGCTGGGAGCGAAAGATGGCGCAATGCATGGCGGCTTTGGAATTGCAGGACACGTGACTCTGGCTCAAAGTTTGGTGGGATCTCTTCCCACCATGGCCCACAGCTCACTAGTGCCTCACCCAAGTTTGTCACAGTCGATGGGTTCACATCCAAACTTGGCTCAAGCCTCACATCCCCAAGCTTCCATGGGATCTCGCCCTACTTTGGCAGAAGCAACAGCTGGGTCACATCATGTGCAGGCCTCGATGGGAGCACAGTCCAACACCGCTCCGGGAAGCAGCCAAGCTGTCGGTGGAGCACAGTCTCATAGCTTCCAACAGCCGCAAGTTTTCCACGCCCCTCACCCCGTACCTATTCCATCTACTTCCCACCATCACCACCACCACCACCACCATCAACACCATCAACATCAACACCCACAACACCCCTACATCCCCGCCCCCCTCCACGCCCATCTTCAGGGCCACGAAGTGGAGCCCCCTGAAGACCATCCTCACTCCCACTCCCGCTCCCACTCTCAAACGCGAGGAGAGAAGTCGGGTCCGAACCTGAGAGTGTCTGCCCCGAAACAGGACGGTGGCGTGGACCTTGTGGCCATGCTCAGCAACAAACTGTCCAGCATCTTCCCCCCATCCCTGTCGCTGACCCCTCGAGGCACCGGCGGAGGGTACGGTGTCGGAATGGACTTGGACGTCTTGATGGCCGATTCTTTGGATAACACGGGGTGAGTCAAGTTTGAACCCCCTTAGTCAGTTGAACCCCCCTTTTAAGACCACACAATTTAAGACTTCCTCCTTTTTAAGACCCTGTTTTCTCAGACTTTTTGTTCGTAACCTCTGTAAATTTACCTCCATTTTAAGACTCCCTTCCTTTTTAACACTTGATTTTTTCGAAAAATTTTAGGTCTTAAAATGGGGGTTCAACTGTATCTTGTTTTATGGGAACATTGTGTGTATTTTATACAAACACACTTGTGTACACTAGTGTTGTTCACATACACAGAAGAATATGGATCAGTTGGACCTGGATTCAAAATATGTATTGGTCAAAATGTCCTATCCACACACACAAATTTGTGACAAAAGAAATCCATTGGGTTAGAACTATCGGACGTTTGACTTTGACCGGCCTGGGGTCAGAACAATTGCATCAGTTTAAAAAAGTATGCATAAATGACCAAAGACAGAGGCCTGGGAACAACACTGGTGCACAATAGGGTAACAAAGTTGAGGGGTTGAGAGGGAAGTTGGGGCTAGGGAAGGGATGGGGGTTGAGGGATTTTCTTACAGTCTGTGTTGATCTGTCCTTGTACATCTGTTTGAGTGTTGGAAAAATGATGCAGTGAATATACATGTACAAGCATTTATCAGATTTTTGTTAGCCTTGTATATATTCTGCACAGAGTGAGGAAGAATGGTTGATGATTTTTAGCGTACCTGAATAATATTTTCTTATCTTGAAGCAGCCAGACTCTTTAGAATTAGACATAGAAAACTGTATTATTTCAAAAAGATAAATTCAGGTGTGGTGTACATGTATACAAACATATATATAGCATCAGACAGCATTCAACATAACAGGGGAGAATATAAAACAGTAACATTCCTTGCATACACAGCAAAAATACTGCAATACCAATAAACATTGCAATTTCCTGGTGCTGATCATTTAACACTAAAGGCTAAAACACGTGAAAGAGTCAACTCATGATAATCCAGATTAAGATAATAAACTTTGGAACAATTTAGGTGACAGTTCCTCCTGAGGTTAATGTTACCCTTACTCCTTACTCAAAACTGTAACTTATAATCTTTCTTTTTTTTAAATGTGTAGGCGTGGAGCAGAGCTGAGCCCGCTGTCATCGTCACTGATGGCTGATTGGCTGGACGTGACGGGGAACATCAGCCAGGCCGACCTTGACGCCATACAGACCGACTTCGGCATGGCCTCCCCTATGGCCATGTCCTGCAACGAGTTCAACCCCAACAACAGCAACAACAGCGGAAACGCCCAGTGGGGATAAACACTTTGCTTTTGGCCAGGCCAGGGCTTATATGAAATGTCTTGATGGACTATCAAGAAGTGTATTTTTAGGTTTTGCGCTGGCGCTGACTGACTGACTATTTGAGTTTTACAACTTCTGAGGACCAGTTGACCTATAATATTCAGACATGAATTGGTAATAAAATACACTGAGGATAAAATCTGATATTTGTGACTAGAACAAGCCCAGTTTGGTTGTCTTTTCAGCTCACCGTCATTTGGTCATTTGGCCGGCTTGTCTCGTCAAGGATTCAAGATGTGATAATGAGATATGATGGTGCATGTATGATTTCGTGTTTTATAGTTGTTGAACATTTAAATTGTTTTCTTGTGCTAGAAAAAGCCGGTAACTTAGATGATGGTTGTGGAACCCCCAAGTCTATTTTTTTCTCTCTTTGTTGCCTATTTGATAGACTCAGACCTACCTCAGCAATAAACAAAGCCTTGTACAAAACCTAAAGGTTGTTTTAGGGATATTTGTGTGTAAAAAGGCCACAAAAATGGGATCTAATTATATTCCCGAAAGAAGTTACTGCTTTTGTGCCTATTTCCCCGACCATTTACTTATAGTCATGGTGTTGACGCACAAGAACTTCTCCTGCACAAAAATGACTGCAGCAACAGCACTGATAGTCGTGTCATTTAAAATGATATTGCATGTGATCAGAAAGAGTTTGTCTATAATTTAAAATAAATGTACATGTATGTTCTTAAAAAGTACGCCCTGACAGTAACGGATATGACATTTTTGGTAGTATTTATTGCTCTCAGGACTAGGAGATAGAAGTAATTGACATGTATTGATGTGCCGCAGTTAGCTCACGGCAGAGGCGATATAAATTTAACTTTTACATCGTTTTGAATTAGCCGCAGGACCCCCGGACAACGAAAAACTGATATGGTCACCTCTTATTGACATTGAGCATTTAGTGTGGAAGCTATTTATGGCAGGATAAATAATCAGCTATTAGTACATGTGCACTCTTGGTACACAGTTTGTCAGCTGTTCACTTGAAATAAATTTATAGGAGTGTTGCTTGGATCTTGCTTAAAACGAAATGTCCCATATTTTTCCAGAAAATTCTCAAAATCCTAGAATGTGAAATAAAAACAGCAACGTGTCATGCATACTGGTTGATATTTTGGTTGATCGTTTTTGCTGATACATTTATTGCAATCACTGTATTTAAGAGTGACCCGTTTCAGTGAGGGCCACTGGATTTGATCTTGTAAAGAAATATTACGTTGCAAGTTTACTGTATGGTGGTGAGGAAAACCTGCCACAATGCTCTCTCTCTCTCTCTCTCTCTCCCTCTCTCTCTCTCTCTCTCTCTCTCTCTCTCTCTCTCTCTCTCTCTCTCTCTCTCTCTCTCTCTCTCTCTCTCTCTCTCTCTCTCTCTCTCTCTCTCTCTCTCTCTCTCTCTCTCTCTCTCTCTCTCTCTCTCTCTCTCTCTCTCTCTCTCTCTCTCTCTCTCTCTCTCTCTCTTGTTGCTGTGATTGATAAACTGAAAATATATTTTTGCTCATAGTACACGTATTTTAACAGAACTACCTAAACAAATGAGGTCCAACTTGCTCACACCTTATTGATACCTTGGGTATTTTGCATTTTGATAAGTTGCGAGTGCTTTGTTTGTTTGTTTGCTTAACGCCCAACCGACCACGAAGGGCCATATCAGGGCGGTGCTGCTTTGACATATAACGTGCGCCACACACAAGACAGAAGTTCCAGCACAGGCTTCATGTCTCACCCAGTCACATTCTGACACCGGTCCAACCAGTCCTAGCACTAACCCCATAATGCCAGACGCCAGGCGGAGCAGGCACTAGATTGCCAATTTTAAAGTCTTAGGTATGACCCGGCCGGGGTTCGAACCCACGACCTCCTGATCACGGGGCGGACGCCTTACCACTAGGCCAAACGTGCCGGTGTTGCGAGTGCTTCTTTAAATTTGTTTTGGAGTTGTTGATGAACACATTATTGATTACAAAATTCAGTTATGAACTTGATCAATGCAAACAGAACAAATCATATACTCATTTTCACAAATCCTGTGTTTGTTTTGAAGTGAACATATCTGCATTTAATTTAATATCATTTGCTCTATAACACATACTTGATCAGGAATAAAAATGTAAAAGGAATATAACTACCTGTGTCTGCCTTTTTGTTGAATTGTTGACGGCTCTCTCTCTCTCTCTTTCTCTCTCTCCACCCTCTCTCTCTCTCTCTCTCTCTCTCTCTCTCTCTCTCTCTCTCTCTCTCTCTCTCTCTCTCTCTCTCTCTCTCTCTCTCTCTCTCTCTCTCTCTCTCTCTCATAAGAGAAATAGCACAAAATCATATTTTTTTGCACTGAAGGGGATACATCAGATCCTAACTTTACAACATTCAAATCAAAGCACACACACACAGAGATGCACACACACACACATACACATACACATACACACACAAACACACAGTAAAATGCTATAAATTTGAGGGAAAAATCTTCAATTGACAAAATGCTATAAAAAACATATTTTAAGCCTAAAAGTACAAGCCCAAAATGTGAGCATAGGTGTCTCTGTCTGTGTGTGACCGGCAATCCTAAATTCTTATCTTTAGAACAAGGAGTGTCGGGCACTATCTTGCCCTGAAAGATACAGTGGAACCCTCCTATTAAGGCCCCGCAATTTAAGACTTTGTTCTTTTTAAGACCCTGTTTTCTCAGACTTTCTGTTCATAACCTCTGTAAATTCACTCCTATTTCAAGACTCCCCTTTTTTTAAGACCTGATTTTGTCAGATTTCTTGAGATCGTAAAAGGGGGGCTCCAATGTAGTTGAAATGGGTAAAGAGGTGTATATATATATATATAGGGCTGTTCAATGTGAGTGTGTGTACGTGCGTGCGTGAATTTGTGGCAGACCCCATTATCAGAAGACACATTTGACACAACATTGCTCTAGTTCAGCAGCATGAAGACGTTCGTTTGTATTGTCTTGTTGGCTCTAGTAAGTGTCCAGTTTTTCTCTTATTTACACTCACTCTCTCTCTCTCTCTCTCTCTCTCTCTCTCTCTCTCTCTTTCTCTCTCTCTCTCTCTCTCTCTCTCTCTCTCTCTCTCTCTCTCCTCTCCTCTCTCTCTCCCCCTCTATATCTCTTTCTCTCTCTCTGTCTCCCTCTCTCTGTTCCCCCCTCTCTCTCTCTCTCCCTCTTTCTATCTCCCCCATCTCTATCTCTTTCACTCTCTCTCTCTCTCTCTCTCTTTCTCTCTCTCTCCCTCTCCATTCCTCTCCTCTCTCCCACTCCCCCCTCTCTCTCTCTCTTTCTCTCTCTCTCTCTCTCTCTCTCTCTCTCTCTCCCCCTCTATATCTCTTTCTGTCTCTCTCTCTCCATCTCTCTGTTCCCCCCTCTCTCTCTCCCTCTCTCTATCTCCCCCATCTCTATCTCTTTCACTCTCTCTCTCTCTTTCTCTCTCTCTCCCTCTCCATTCCTCTCCTCTCTCCCACTCCCCCCTCTCTCTCTCTCTTTCTCTCTCTCTCTCTCTCTCTCTCTCTCTCTCCCCCTCTATATCTCTTTCTGTCTCTCTCTCTCCATCTCTCTGTTCCCCCCTCTCTCTCTCCCTCTCTCTATCTCCCCCATCTCTATCTCTTTCACTCTCTCTCTCTCTTTCTCTCTCTCTCCCTCTCCATTCCTCTCCTCTCTCTCACTCCCCCCTCTCTCTCTCTCTCTTTCTCTCTCTCTCTCTCTCTCACTCCCCCCCCCCCCCTCTCCCTCTCCCTCTCCATTCCTCTCCTCTCTCTCACTCCCCCCCTCTCTCTCTCTTTCTTTCAGATGTCCTTAAAGGACATGCATGTTTGACTGGTTCTGCAGAAAACACAAGGCGTCCTCTTCTATGAGGTGTCCTCAAATGAAAAGATGGAGCCCATTCAATGCAACTGTCCTCCATTGACCAGTATAGCCTACTTGACTCTCTAAAACATGCTCCTGAAATAAAACCTTTTTCAGAAATTGTGCCGTTTGGGGCAAAATAACACCCAAACATAATAAGAAATGGATTCAAAGTAAGATTGTGTATAAGTTTTTTTTTTAAATGTCCAAATAAGAACATGTATTACACGTGGTATTAGGTCTTGGTAAGATAAGTCAAGTTTAGATACCAGTGGTGGGTAAGATCGAAGTGCCCCCTATCTGGAGGTGTACTCTCGTGCAAAGTGCCCCTATCTGGAGGTGTACTCTCGTGCAAAGTGCCCCCTATCTGGAGGTGTACTCTCGTGCAAAGTGCCCCTACTACCTAGCAGGTGTTTGTTTATGACAGGTATGCTTTAGTGAAGTTTCAGACTCGCGGAAGACAACGAGTCTCCTATATTGGAAATGTGATCTCCTTCTTCGTCTGAGCTCGAAGATTGCAGCTCCCACGTGCACTCGTAGACTTGAGTAGGCTCGTACTGCGTGTATGGCTGTGTTTGTCCACCCACAAATAATAGGCAGTCGGACGGAGGACGAAGTGTCCACTCATTTAAAAGACCGCACATAACATGTGAGCCTGTTTCGTTCAAAATTAAACAGATGTCTTTGTCCTGTTCCCCTGTTTTTGTTTTTGTTTTCGTTTTTCATTTTGTTGTCACTGTTGTTGTTTTGTTTTTGTTGTTGTTGCCGTTAATTGTGTGTCGTTCATCACTTCTCTTGATCAGGTGTGCTACAGCGCTGCCCAGCTGGTAGCGACCAAAGGTCAGCAGTGCAGTACGTCTGCGGACTGTGGAACTGGACAGTGCTGCCTGTCTCACACGCGCCCTCGCGGCAAGAGAGCGATCTACGGCTATGGAGTGGGAAGCTGTCACCCTATGGGACACATCGCAGATGGTGTGTGTTTGGGGGGGGGGCGGGTTGGACGGGGGTATGGAGGGATGGGAGATAGGGGGAGGAGGAATGGCTGTATATGTAGGCCGAAGGAGTGAGGTGAAGGAGGGAGAGTGGAAGGATTAGATTGTATATGTGTGTGTGTGTGTGTGTGTGTGTGTGTGTGTGTGTGTGTTTATGTGTGTGTGTGTGTGCTTGCATGCGTGCGTGTGTCTGTCTGTGTCTGTTTGTTTATTCTCTGTATCCGTGTATGTGTATCAGTGTCGATCTGTCTGTCTGCCAGTGTGTCTGTGTATGTGTATGTCGATCTGTCTGTCTGCCTGTGTCTGTGTATGTGTATGTCGATCTGTCTGTCTGCCTGTGTCTGTGTATGTGGTAGTGTAGTCTTTGTCCGAAGAGAGCAAGGGCAAGAAGAATGTACACCTGTATCTCAGCAGTGCCCTTTTAACATGTATTGTATAAAGTAGCCTATATATAGTTTAGAGAGAGATGTATGATATGCGTGCACTTGTTGCAGGTGCTGGAATCAACTTGCTAACTGTCAGCCGTTTCGCCTCAAAGAAAATCTGAATTTTGTTGTTGCTATCACTATGCATTATCATTGACTAAACACCTCTGAGAGACAAGTTCGGAATTTTTTTGTTTTTGTTGTTGCCTGAATTCATTTTGTAAATGTATGCAAATCAGTAGCCTTTTAAGAAATTAATCCATAAAAAAAATCCACACTGTGCACATATTTCACCCAAACTGTTTGTATTTGTCTTTACAGCGTGCTTCATGAACTACAACCAATATGACGCCTCTCGCATGTATTACGTCAACTGTCCCTGCGACTCTGGACTGACATGTATCGCAAATGGTGACAGAGATATGCCACTGGGAGAAATTGGTAAGCCATATGCTGGGTCAGTAATATCAGACTCCTGTAAATGTTTAAAAAAAACCACACATGCATGCACGCACACGCACACGCATACACACACACACACACACAAGCACGCACACACACTGACACACACACCCGGCCAAGTAGGCACGCGCATACACACACACGGCACACACACAAACACACACGCACCCAAGCCACGCACCTGAGCACATGTGACACACAGTGACGTATGGCCACGCGCGGGCACGCACGGCCCACGCACGCACTGCACACACACAACTGCCGTACACAACACAGAACGACCCAAGATTTGGCAAATACTGAAAAATGTTAAAAATACACATTTTTGTGTGCTCTATTGTAAACAGCAGACGCGTAGTGACACCATCTGTACGTGTTGAAAGGATGTGTCCTCGGGTGTTTTTTTTTTTTTTTAAATATTCATGCTTCAAACATGCTCAAACTTGATATTTTTTGTTTCAGGGAATTGTTCCTAGTTATCACCGCAAATGCAGACTTGTCACAGAGGCTTAAACTATTAGAAAAGGAAGTCAGATCGACAAAAAGTCATTAAAACGTATTAGTGATGACGCTGCCAAACGTGTGTTTGTTTCTTTGCTTGTTTGTTCGTTCGCCCGTCCCCCCCCCCCCCTCCTCTCTCTCTCTCTCTCCGTCACTGTCTCTCAGTCTCTGTCTGAATTCACTGAGTGTGTGTGTGTATGTGTGTCAGTGTGTGTCAGCCACGGTGTGTGTGTGTGTGTGTGTGTGTGTGTGTGTGTGTGTGATAAGGTAATCACAGCCACTGAAGCGTCTCTCCAAATGTGGCGAACCATATCAGGCCAGGCCCTGGTCTCGCCTGTCAGATATAATCTTGCCCTGGAAGAGTAATCACCCAATTTAGCCGCAGGCACTGCGATGTTCCAGCATAGAAGCGCTGTACAGGGCTTTGCTGAGGCCTTTTCGTTGTAATCTTAAAAGTGTACACTGTACAGTTTTATAACGATGAGCGAGTCAACACGGCCACTGTCTTTGCTTGTTGCAGAGAAACTGAGCACAAGATGTAACCAGTTTCTCCACGACAATTTAACTGTACATTTTTGATTTGTTGATGATTCCATTATTCTTGTTATTTTACTTTGAGACGATGATAAACTTGACACACCGCCGAAGCTCATTATAAAAGACCATCACAAGACAAGCGACAGACGAGATGCACTGAGAACTTTTGTTTGTTTATATTTCTTTTAAACTTAGTAAGTGATCTCCAAATTATGCTTTCTCTGTAAGTTTAATTTTGTGGGAAGCATTCTCCATTTCTCGTGTCTGGCGCTGAGAGTTTGTTTACATCCGCTTGCGGCATTCAACTACCTTGACCTTCCCTTTGGGACATTTCTAAAACGTTATGACGCACGTATTTTCCATCGGCCCTGTACTGATTTTCTGAAAGTAAAGTTCTTACTTTAAACTTTTAATGCCAACAATGTTACGCACACGACCACTTTAGCAGCTTTCAAGCTGATGTGGAAACAAATTATTTTTGTAATCTCTAGCCGACCCATCACTATAGCCTGGGTTCACTTCCGGAAAAGTACATCACATAACATATTAACATATTTTCGACTGTTTAATTTTAATTTTGTCTCCCAACACTCTCCTCTTTAATATGAGCGTATAATTAATTCAATGTTGAACTTTAATATTACTCTAAACCGAGTTCTCGTTCCAACGGAGTTTGTTGTCATGGAGAAATAAACAAGCAGCCATGCATCGTCTGCTAGTGCGGCCCAGCCCGTCGCAGGCAGGCCTTGATAGAAGAAGCAAAATGTTCCCCAACTAACAGTGGCCGCTGGGGGCAATTAATCTTGGCTTATCTGACAACTCGCTGATTTCATGTGGGGAGCAGGATAACCGCGTTTACTTGACGCAGGACTACCTTGCTGAGTGTCACGGTGAGTGTGTGTGTGTGTGTGTGTGTGTGTGTGAATACGAATACGAATAAACTTTATTGTCATGAAACGTAGTGTTTATAAGACACGGGAAGATAAATAACCAAATGATTACATTGTTTCTTTTTTTTGGAAGCAATTATATACAAATTCTCCCAATTTAGTTTGTACTTTGTCTACTTGCAAAAGTTGACTTGGTACATCATATGAATATATAGGTAGATTAATTTCACTCATGAAAGATTTTCGTAATTGGTTGTTTTCTATGCAGTTATCCAGAAAATGTATTTCATCTTCTATTACTCCACATGTTTCACATAATCTATTTTCCCTGGGTGTATTGCTGTATCTACCAGTTTCAATTTTCAGGTCGTGGGCACTTATTCTCAGTTTACACAACGATTGTTTATATTTTCTTTGTTTTATGCATAACAGATATGGTTCCGTTTTATAATTTGTTACTATTTTTTGATAAAAATTTAACTTTGGTGAACTTCTTATTTGACCTTTCCAGAATTGTATATATTGGAGTTCCAATTTTTGACATATAACATATTTTAACCTTTTGACATTAAAAGTGGATTGATTTTTCCACACATGATCTAATCCAATGACTTGTAACAATTGTTTTACAAATGATATCCATGGATATGTTTCACTGCCTTTGGTGTACATAAGATTATATATTTTGTTCAGATGAGATGTTTTTGGAAGATCCAATATGTGTAACCAGTACGCAATGATATTACATATTATTGTAATGCTAACTGGGAATCTTCCTAATTCTCCTAGTACTGGTACTACCATAGTTTTCTTATGTACCCCAAGAATTTGTTTACAGAATTTTGAATGAACTTTTTCATGTTGATATTACAAGTCATGCATTCTTTAAACATTTTTGATAAATCTAATAGTTCATTTGTATTAATCTGGTGTGGAAACCAGATTTCTGCACCATATGTTGATATTGGTGAAATCAAACTATCATACAATTGTAACATAACTTTTATGTTGATATCAGTTTTACGGAACGTTCGACGTAAAGCATGAAGTGCTTTGTTTGCTTGTTTGCTCAGATGATCTTGTGCTCTATTTAGATTGCCGTTTTTATGTAGTACAACTCCCAAATATTTATATTCTTCAGCTGTTTGAATAATGTCTTCTCCACAATGAAAATATATTGGCACCTTTGGATCTATTTTTGAAAATACTATTACTTTGGTTTTGTATCTGTTGATCTGTAATCCCCATTTTTGGCAATATTCATATAAGTAATCTAGTTTCCGCTGTAGGCCTTTCTTTGTATATGAAAACATAACTAAATCATCAGCATATAAAAGACATGAAATTCGATCATTAGAATGAGTTTCAATTTTGGGGGAATCATTATCCAATACAATACAATACAATACAATACAATAACTTTATTAATCTCTAAAAGAGAAATTACATTGCTGAGCGTTTTGTGTAATATCATTTATGAATATGTTGAATAAGGTTGGGCTTAATGTATTGCCCTGATGTACTCCTTTTTTCACAATTAGTTCCCTACTGTATCCATCAGAGGATTTTACACAAACTGTGGCATCAGAATACATATTGTTGATAATGTGAAAACATTTTCCTGTTATTCCTATTCGATTTAATTTTACTAGCAATGCATCATGCCATACATTATCAAATGCTTTTTGAAAGTCAACAAAACACCCATACAACCTACCATTTCTTAATTTTAGGGCTTGATCTACAAGTTTCTTAATAATGAATATTTGATCTGTTGTTCTATTGTTTTGTCTGAAACCAGCTTGCTCTGGAATCAATTTATTTTCCCTTTCTAAAAATGCGTTTATTCTTATATTGATGATAGTGCTGAAAACTTTCCCCAGTGTACTAGCTAATGTTATTCCACGATAATTGTTTGTATCTGTTGGACAACCGCCTTTGTATAATGGAATATTTACACCATTCTTCCAATTTGTTGGATATACGCCTGTCATAAATACGATATTAAATATTTTGTGTATAAGTGTTATCAAATTTGGAAGACTCGCTTTAATCATTTCATTAGTGATTCCATCTTTTCCTGGAGATTTTTTATTCTTTTGATGATAACATGCATCTTTAATTTCTTTGTCTGAAATTGTTCTATCCAATATTGATAAAGAATTGTAGGGACACATTTTTATATCGTTTAGTTCCTGATTTATCTTTTCTCTCTGTTCTTGCATCACCTGGGTTTCTGTCCCAATTAGTTTTTCAAGATGAGACATCCATTTTGAAGTATTTATATGGTGAGTTTTAGTATTTCTCTCACCCATTGTTTGTAAATCCTTTAAGATTTTCCATGCAGTGTTTGGATCTTTATTAAAATCATCATTTAATTTATTTACCAATACATCTTTAAATTTACGTTTCTTTGACTTTATCAAACTATTGTAAATTTTGCGTTTTGCAAAGTATTTTTGTTGTAAATACTTATTAAATGGTTGTCTATTTAAAGCGTTAAGTATTGATTTTATATCTTTTTTGTATTTATGTATTTTTGTATTGTGTGTGTTTGTGTGTGTGTGTGTGAGTGTGTGTGTGTGTGCTGCGTGTGTCTGTAATGTCTGTCCGGCTGTGCGCTGAGTTGGATGTTTTTATACACTGAGTCACTGAAGACGGTTAGTGAATGGGTCTACATGAAAGAGACGAATTAACCAGCGGCAACTGAACATCGTAGCCGGCCGGCAGCCGGCCGGCGGCAGCACACACACAAATCAGTAATATACAGAGAATTGAAAATAAAGGAAAGAAGAAGAATTAGAAAAACATTGAAAGAAAAACATGTCCGTGTTGTGTGGGACAGTGTAAGCCATGCGCTGCGGGTGTAAGGGAAGCAACTCTATTTTTGGGTAACGTTGTTGCAACCCATCTCGTCATCGGCGCTTTTCCAGAAATGATCTGCGCTTTGTTGGAATTCCAACAATGGCCGCCATTGTAGGAATTCCAACTTTGCGCTACGCGATTCTAGAAATGTACCGGGCGCATAGTGAGAATTCTGCTCTTTCTTAGAATGCGATGTAAAATGATACAAGTCATGATGGCCTATGATGATCCTTGTGTTTTAAAGTGATCAATGCTTAGTCTTGAAAAAGCAGATGCATTGTATAACGCACCAAACCAACCGAATTACAAAAAGCAAAACACTTTTGATAACTTCGGCGGGCTGTAACAACACAGCTCGACCAAAACGCACCAATTTTACGTAATTTTCAACGTTTCAGATCTTACATTTTACAACAACAAAAACACAACAAGAGTGTTCCGATATAACTTTTCACTGGTAACTATCGATTGTAATATTTTTTTACTCAGTCTTAACTGATTGTATATTAAACCAGAGATCTGTAAACTCACACAGTCTCTCTGGGCTGCAGAGACAGCATTACGTCCCTTTACTGAGTAGGCTCTTGTCACTGCATGGTAATCTAGGCTCAGTCTTGAAACGTAATGTGCAAGTCTGTGCGCTATACTGATGTGATTGATTGTTGCAAAATGTTGATTTCAGCCTGTTGTAACAAACTAACACTCTACTCTGAGAAAAAAAATCATTGTGTTCAAAATAGATCGAGACAGCAGCAACTAGCTAGCTGCATGCGCTGAGTGAGTGTCACTGAGAGAATTGTTACACAGTGTACCCCCACACCCCCAATTCAAGACTTCCCCTGTATAAGACCTTGCTTTTTCATATACCTTATTCATATGGCAATCCGTTTGTAAAGAAATTACGTTTTTTCCTGTTGATCTAAATAATGAATTATTTAACTAAATAATTCATTATATAGCTAAATAATTCATTATTTAACTAAATAATTCATTATTTACACAAAAGTAAAAAGTGTGATTGTTGTAATTAAAGAAATCTTTTATTTACTAAACAATTCATTATTTAATAAAAAAAATCCATTATTTACTATATAATGCATTATATACTATAGAATGCATTGTATACTATAGAATGCATTGTATACTATAGAATGCATTCTATAATATAGAATGCATTCTATAATATAGAATGCATTGTATACTATAGAATGCATTCTATAATATAGAATGCATTCTATAATATAGAATGCATTCTATAATATAGAATGCATTCTATAATATAGAATGCATTCTATAACGTTACGAAACTACTCTCTGTGTCTCTGTCTCTCTATGTTTCTCTCTCTCTCTCTCTCCCTCTCTCTCTCCCTCTCTCTCTCTCTTTCTCTCTATTCAATTAAACTGTGTCAGTGTCTCTGTCTCTCTCTGTCTCTCTCTGTCTCTCTCTGTCTCTGTCTCTCTCTGTTTCTCTCTGTCTCTGTCTCTCTCTGTCTCTGTCTGTCTGTCTGTCTCTCTCCCTCTCTCTCTCTCCTTTTCTCTCTCTCTGTTTCTGTCTCTCTCTGTCTCTCTGTGTGGCTCTCTCTCTCTCTCTCTGTCTCTCTGTCTCTCTGTGTCTCTGTGTCTCTCTCTCTCTCCCTCTCTCTCTCTCTCTCCCTCTCTCTCTCTCCGTTTCTCTCTCTCTGTTTCTGTCTCTCTCTGTCTCTCTGTGTGTCTATCTCTGTGTCTCTCTGTGTCTCTGTCTCTCTCTGTTTCTCTCTCCCTCTCTCTCTCTCTCTTCCTCTCTCTCTCTCTCTCTCTCTCCCTCTCTCTCTCTCCCTCTCTCTCTCTCTCTCTCTCTCTCTCTCTCTCTCTCTCTCTCTCTCTCTCTCTCTCTCTCTCTCTCTCTCTCTCTCTCTCTCTCTCTCTCTCTCTCTGTTACTGTATTGTATACTATAGAATGCATTGTATACTATAGAATGCATTCTATAATATAGAATGCATTCTATAATATAGAATGCATTCTATAGTATACAATGCATTCTATAGTATATAATGCATTATATAGTAAATAATGGATTTTTTGAGTCACTTGAGAAAAAGTGACTCTATGTAATCGGTCAGTATTAGTCTGTCCGGCCGGCCGTCCGGCCGGCCGTCCGTAGACACCACCTTAACGTTGGACTTTTCTCGGAAACTATCAAAGCGATCGGGCTCATATTTTGTTTAGTCGTGACCTCCAATGACCTCTACACTTTAACGATGGTTTCGTTGACCTTTGACCTTTTTCAAGGTCACAGGTCAGCGTCAAAGGAAAAATTAGACATTTTATATCTTTGACAAAGTTCATCGGATGTGATTGAAACTTTGTAGGATTATTCTTTACATCAAAGTATTTACATCTGTAGCCTTTTACGAACGTTATCAGAAAAACAAGGGAGATAACTAGCCTTTTCTGTTCGGCAACACACAACTTAACGTTGGGCTTTTCTCGGAAACTATAAAAGTGACCGGGCTCAAATTTTATGTGAACGTGACTCATTGTGTTGTGAATAGCAATTTCTTCCTGTCCATCTGATGCCTCATATAATATTCAGAACTGCGAAAGTGACTCGATCGAGCGTTTGCTCTTCATGTTTTATTAAATAATGAATTGTTTAGTAAATAAAAGATTTCTTTAATTACAACAATCACACTTTTTACTTTTGTGTAAATAATGAATTATTTAGTTAAATAATGAATTATTTAGCTATATAATGAATTATTTAGTTAAATAATTCATTATTTAGATCAACAGGAAAAAACGTAATTTCTTTACAAACGGATTGCCATATATTCATGACCAGGTATACTTTTTTTGTGCCAGTCGAAGGGTTGCCATTTCTAGAACGAGGCAGCTCGTTTCCGGAAATGCGGCGCTTTGTTGGAAATGAGGTTTCGGGAAATCCCGATTATTCCAACTCTGCCCCGGATTCTTACTTTGCGCCCAACAGCGTTATCGGTAGTACTCTCCCTTGGTTCAAAAAAACATAAACAAACATGGCGTCGAAAGCAAACACTTTGCTGTGTTTACCTCCAGAGATCTTGATACGGATTCTGTCTTCAGAAGTACTGCAAGATGTTGACGTGTGCAACGCTTCTAAGGCGTGCGAAAGCCTCTGCCAAATCTGCTGCTGCAATGAAATCTGGAAGGCAAAGTTTCAACGAAGGTAAGGGTTGATTTTGAGATCCAACCAATGCCAGTTTCAAACTTTCAGGCACTGCTATTACAATACATAGTTTTGCAGAAGGGGTCGAAGTCGACCAAAGGTGGGTGCAGTTGTAGGTGCACTTCCTGCGGGCGTTTTTCCTGTATACAGGCAATGCATCTGGGTGCAGTTCTTGTGGGAAAACAGATCACACTCATGGGTAACACTCATGCCGTATGCGAGACTGGCGTAAACGACTGAGTCAGTGAGTGTAAATTTCACTTTGAGTTTGACTGATGAGACTGCTATGCCGCATTGATCAAAGGCATACTACTTGACTATCCAGCAGAAGATAGTATTAAACAGATGACAGCACAGCGATACCGCTGCGTGCACTGCTGGTAGAGTGGTCATATCATTGTGGTATAACACATTACATTGTACGTATATATGCCACGTTAATTGACAGTCTTCAAGTTCAACGCTGCTGCATCAGTGCATGTTGCTATTGTTCATTCATCGTGACAAAAGTAAAAGAGCCATCTGTTTTACACCTTGGATTGAACGTATGTGTGGGAACGTTTCTGGTAAAAACTTTATTTGTGAAGGTAAGCTCGAGCAAAGTGTCTGTCATGTGACCTCCCACGAAATCCCAGCAAACCACCAGGAAATGCACCTGGGTACAGGAAAAACACCTTCAGAAAATGCACCCACTTTTGGTCGACATAGACCCCTTCTGCATTAGTTCTACTTACTTACTGTAAAGCCTCAAATTAAGTGGGTGAAGTTGACACACAAAGTCCACTTCACGAAGCTGCCTGCACGAAGCTTTTGCACTGACTTTTTGGTAAAAAGCCTTTGCTCAGTCGACTTTGGACTCATGCAATTAAGCCACGGCAGCCTTTACTGATAAATTGTGAGTTATTAAGTTTGATAATAGTTAATAGTGACATGAAGAGGGCGCCAATATATATCATATCACTATCACACTAACAATGCAATAATGATAGCAGACGCATGCATGCATCATTACCAGCAAGGACTATAATTTACATTGGAAAATCCGCAGTTATTGATTCCTTTGTAAAATTTTGTAAGACTAAAGTGAATAAAACCATCAAGTCACTGTGTGAGTGTTACTGACAATGATGAATCCTGCAGTGTGACACTATTTATACAGTCGAACCTGCCCATTACGACCACAAGGAAGAATCCCCAACGATGTTCTTTCCTGCATAATTTACTTTCCCATAAGGCCTAAAAAAAAAATAGGTGTGGTTACGGTAACCCGACCTACCCTATTTTTAGGGGCCGACCCTATAACTTTTTATTACATTTGTCAAAAAAACCCACAAAAACCAAGAAAACGAGTGCAGAAAACGCAATGAAAGCGAAAGCGCCCGAGTCGCACACTTATTTCCCTGTCAAGTAGGTTTAATTTGTACACATTAGAAAAAAAAAAAGAAAAAAAAAAGTGATTGCCTACCTTCCTACCCTATTTTTTTGGGCTATGTTACCGTAACCACACCTATTTTTTTTTTTTGGCCTAAGGACCACCTGTCTAAAAGGACCACTTTTGGTTGGTCCCGTGGGTGGTCATTTTTAATAGATTTAATGGGTTGAACTGTAGTTTGTCTGGACTAATGTGATTCCAATGATTTGTGATGTACTTATTTTTATCATGTTTAGGTGGCAGTCAGGACTGAGCACTGACAAGGCTTCTCTGCCTCCAGGAGGATGGTTGGAACTCTTCAAGGTTCGCAAGACGATCTTTCAACAGGTGCAGAAGCTAGTGAAAACCTTGGCAGCAAAGAACTACCATCGTGAGGAAGTGTCCAACGAGTCGTTCCACGATTTTCTGCAACTGGGGGAGCTTCATGAACGGGGGCTGGCCTTCGTGCTTGAGGACCTGCATGACATTTTGGAGTGTGACAGGTATGCAATACAGTGGAACCCCCCTTTTAAGACCTCAAACAATCTGAGAAACTCAGGCCTTAACAAAGGATGGAGTCTTGAAATGGAAGTAAAATGACAGAGATTATATGAACAGAAAATCTTAGATAACCAGGTCTTAAAGTCTTATGTTGGGGGGGGGGGGGTCATCTTAAAAGGGGGGTTCCACTGTAACTACCAGCAGTTTGTTGTTTGGGGGTGGGGAGAGCTCAGTCAGAAGCACTGGTTTTGAAAATGAAACTGGTTTGTCGCAATTGGTTTGGGTTTGACTTTGAAGTCAGCTAGGTTTGATGAGGGATTTTATATATATCCCAGAGTCAACTTTGTGCAAATTCTCCTTGGTGTCACAACACCCCTGTCGAGTACAGGCATATGCACCATTAACGATGACATGTTCATAGTTAAAAGTCTCAGGGCTTGGAAAACACAAGGTGACAAACACACGCATGGAAAAAAGGGTTGCGCCGTAGTGTGGTTCTCAGGCTCATAGGTAACGTAGACCTGGATTGAACATTTGTAAAGGTCCAAATGTCTGGGCTTTGATGGCCAGAAGACCTCCTACATGTCAACACTATCGGATGGTCAATCAGGTAGGGGTCAGACCATCGCGTCAGATCAGAAAAGTATGCGTCAGTGACTGAAGACCAATTTTTAGAGAACAACACTGGCGCCATACTGTTGGCATCTCGCTTCCCCAGGGAGAAAGCAACCCAAATTTCCATGAGGGTAACTTCACAGGTTTATATATAATGAAATTATCTTGTCAAAAGAAGTGATGGTATACAACGATACCTGTGGGTGGACTGGGTGGCCGAGTGGTAACGCACTTGCGCTCGGAAGCGAGAGGTTGCGAGTTCGACCCTGGGTCAGGGTGTTAGCAATTTTCTCCCCCCTTTCCTAACCTAGGTGGTGGGTTCAAGTGCTAGTCTTTCGGATGAGACGAAAAACCGAGGTCCCTTCGTGTACACTACATTGGGGTGTGCACGTTAAAGATCCCCCGATTGACAAAAGGGTCTTTCCTGGCAAAATTGTATAGGCATAGATCTATAAAAATGTCCACCAAAATACCCGTGTGACTTGGAATAATAGGCTGTGAAAAGTAGGATATGCGCCGAAATGGCTGCGATCTGCTGGCCGATGTGAATGCAGGATGTATTGTGTAAAAAAAAATTCCATATCACACGGCATAAATAAATCCCTGCGCCTTGAATATGTGCGCGATATAAATTACATAAAATAAAAATAAAAAAATAAAAAAATAAATCCCTGCGCTTAGAACTGTACCCACGGAATACGCGCGATATAAGCCTCATATTGATTGATTGATATTGTGAGGTCCCTCCGTTGGGGGACACCTCAAGATAAAGGATGTTTTCTTCTGTCCTTTTGTCTGGTTTTTTTTTACTGACAAATTGAACAAATAGTGTTGCAGAGCAAAAATACCTATCCTGCAAAATTGACAATTCCTGGAATTTAGCGTGGTGAAAACACACAGACAGAATTGATTGTTTCTTGCATAGAGATTAGACAATTTCAAAATAGAAGTAACTGAGTAAGTTTGTTGAACTATGTCTCACCAGTGTGACTTTTGTTTTCAGGTATAAACGCTTGACAGACAAATACTACAGCAAAAAGGCAGTCTACTTCTTGAACCATCGACGGCTAGAAGAAGAATGGACATCTTTTCTCAGTCTTTCACAGGAACAACAGTCTATGGAGAAAGGTAATCAACTCTCACAGCTCTGTATGAGATAATTGTGCAGTAGCGCCCCCCCCCCCCCCCCCCCCCCCCCACTACTATCGTGGTAGCTTGGTGGTGGATGTCTTGCTTGGTGGAGAAAGTTAATCAGCCTTTGCTTTGGCTCATTAAAGTTAATCAAAGAATTTACGGAAGGATGGTTGTCGAAGAATATTCTGTTTGAGTGCATGGGCCTGGTACATGTAGTTGGCAATGAGGGTAGACGTAAGCAACACTTTAAGTAAGCTTCCATACTTCGTGTGGCTGCCTATGTGATGGGGCTTAAAGATCACTTCCGTCGAACCTGGCATAGTGACCACCTCCTGATAACGACCTCTTGTCTAAAGGATCCCAGACAATTCTTTTCTCTCTATAATTCACCTGTCTATTATGACCGTTTTTGGTCGTACGTGTCACTGGATGAGTTTTATGGACAGGTTTGACTGCAGTGATGGGCACAGGGATACAACAGTGGTGTAAGATGGAAGAAAATGGAAGAAATAGCAACACAAAATTAAAATTCAACTGGAAGAAATATCCAAGGTATTCCAAGAAAAGCAAACAAACATTTGTCAAAAAGAACGTGAAGTTAACGGAGGTATGCATGCACAGTGGAAACCCCGTTTAAGACCTCCTCTTGTTAAGACCCTGATTTTTCAGACGTCCTGTTCATTGCGTCTGTAAATTTACCCCCATTTTATTTTTAAGACCTGATTTTCGCAGATTTTTGGAAGTCTTAAAAAAGGGGGGGGGGGGTCCACTGCATACATGTTTTTAGTTGACCAGTTTCATGTTTCAGGTGCTGTGATGGTGTCAGACTGGATGCGGCCCTTACAGCGAGTGTCACTGTCAGGCGTCAGTCGTCAGCTGGACGACATTGCTGACCAGGTCCGTGCCGCGCTCAAGCTGAAGTCAACAGACCATCCTGCTTGTTTCAAAGATAACTCTCACACTGGTATGACAATTGTCTTGTCGATTATTCTGTTGTGTTGGGGATTAATTTGATGTTGAAATAACAAGTGATAGAAAAAAAGACCTATACATAGTTGAGGTGAAAACTATAATGCAAATAGTCTGTGTGGGTTTAATCAGCAGACTACTGCTTTTCGCTTTTCACTCGGAGGCTAGCTGTAATTGTGTTTGAAACATCGATCATTCAAACCTTCGCTCTGTAATTTTTGCAATGTTGTGTTGCAGGTTTTGTTGAGAATCTGTGGACAGTGGATCAGTGCAGAGAGGTGCTGCTGACTCTCAACAGTGTGCTGTTTGAACAGCTAGGCTTCAAGGGTAACCATGCAAACTACTACCTGCCTGAAAACTCCTTCATTGATGAGGTTTGTTTTTGTTGCTCTGTGTGTGTGGGTGGGTGGGGGGGGGGGGGGGTAAGGTATGTGAGTGCATGGATTTGACAGTCTCAACAGTGTGCCGTTTGAACAGTTAGGCTTCAAGGACAACCATGCTAACTACTATACCTGCCTGAAAACTCCTTCATTGATGAGGTTTGTTTTTGTTGCTGTGTGTGTGTGGGGGGGGGGGGGGTAAGGTATGTGAGTGCATGGATTTGACAGTCTCAACAGTGTGCTGTTTGAACAGCTAGGCTTCAAGGACAACCATGCAAACTACTATACCTGCCTGAAAACTCCTTCATTGATGAGGTACGCTTTTGTTATTGTGCTTTGTTTGTGTGTGTGGATGAGTGACTGCATGGGTGGATGGTTTGCTGGTTGATATGATGAATTGAGGATAGGTGAGTGTGTGTGTGTGTGTGTGTGTGTGTGTGTGTGTGTGTGAGAGAAAGTAGTTGTTTGATGTGATTATTAATTATTTCATCCTCTTTCTCTTCTTTCTTTTTCAGTCTTCTTTCCTTCTTTTCTTTCTTTCTTTGTTATAACATTTCTTTGTTTCTCTCTTTCTCCTCTTTTTGTACTTTTACTGGGCACTCAGGGATGTTGCTAGCTAGCATTTATTTTCTATGACAAATTTGCCAAAATGGCGGCAACACTTCTGGTAATATTTGGACGTTTTAGGCAACCCTCTGCATCCCCCTCCCCCACCGCAAACAAAAGTTTGGCAGGTTTGCAGAAATGACATCTAAGTTTTGGGCAATTTGTCAGAAGTGACAGAGTTTTGCCGACTGCCAATGCCAAATGACATCCCTGAGTGTTCCTACATCATCTTGCAGTCAAACAATAAAGAAAACACCACAGAAACTAGTATGTCGGTTTTTCTTGACAAATATTTCATCAGTTTTACTTTACTTTTTGGGGGTGACTTGCCATTATTATCAACTCATCTGGCAGTTTATAAAGAATTTGTCTCTGTCTCAGGTTCTGGAACAGAAGAAGGGAATCCCGATAACTATGAGCATTGTGTACGCCTCAGTGGCTCGAAGGCTGGGTGTCGTCGTAGAGGCAGTCAACTTTCCAAAGCACTTTCTCCTCAGGTGGAAAGAACACCCCATGTAAGCATACTCTGTGTGTGTTTGTGTGGTTGCATGCGTGCGAGCGTGTGTGTGTGTGTGTGTGCTGTTTATGTGTATTGTTTGTATTATTTTAAAATTTGACAGGAGAAGTCGTTTTGATGGAAAGGGGGGGGGGGGGGGCAAAGGGTGTTACAGTCAAGCCTGTCTGTCGTGACCACCCAAGGGACCGTCCAAAAGTTATAAAGGAAAGGTGAATTTGAAATGGAAAAAAATATACTCTCATGAGATCCTTAGGACGGGCGCAGTGGCGTGGTGGTAAGACGTCGGCCTCCTAATCGGGAGGTCGTGAGTTCGAATCCCGGTCGCTGCCGCCTGGTGGGTTCAGAGTGGAGATTTTTCCGATCTCCCAGGTCAACTTATGTGCAGACCTGCTAGTGACTTAACCCCCTTCGTGTGTACATGCAAGCACAAGACCAAGTGCGCACGGAAAAGATCCTGTAATCCATGTCAGAGTTCGGTGGGTTATAGAAACAAGAAAATACGCAGCATACCTCCCCCGAAATCGGCGTATGCTGCCTGAATGGCGGGGTAAAAACGGTCATACACGTACAACTCCACTTGTGCTTAAAACATGAGTGAACGTGGGAGTCTAAGCCCATGAACAAAGAAGAAGAAGAAGAAGAATGAGATCCTTAGAGTGGCCGTAATTGGCAGGTGGTTCCTATCAAGAGGTGGTCGCCATGACTACACATGTAAAAGTCCACTTGCACAAAAAAATGAGTGTATGTGGGAGTTGTAGCTCATGAACACAGACGAAGAAGAAGAATAGAAGGCCTCTTCAACCCTCTCTGCTGTCTTTTCCAGGGCTACGGGGGTTGACCAGTACACGTTTGTGGACGCTTTCAACAACGGCAAGTTCCACAGCCACAAGAGCTGCCGGTCTGAGCTGCTGGATTTCAGTGATGTGTTTGGAGAAGACATTTTCTATCCCACAACCCTGGCTAAGGTTGGCACATTTATGTTTGTTGCTGAACTATATACTGTTAGACCTTCCCTTCTTTGAGGACATTTTGTAAATCTCATCAGACTTATTTTAGCTTCATAAGAGTATTTTTTGTTTTGTTTGTTTGCTTAACGCCCAGCCGACCACGAAGGGCCATATCAGGGCGGTGCTGCTTTGACATATAACGTGCGCCACACACAAGACAGAAGTCGCAGCACAGGCTTCATGTCTCACCCAGTCACATTATTCTGACACTGGACCAACCAGTCCTAGCACTAACCCCATAATGCCAGACGCCAGGCGGAGCAGCCACTAGATTGCCAATTTTAAAGTCTTAGGTATGACCCGGCCGGGGTTCGAACCCATGACCTCCCGATCACGGGGCGGACGCCTTACCACTAGGCCAACCGTGCCGGTCATAAGAGTATCCTTTCACTTTAAACACACACATATATATATATATATATATATATATGGGGTTTGTGTGGGGTGGGGTGGGGGGGGGGGGTGTAGAGAGTAGAACAGAGTGAGGGTAAAGAAGGATATGAGGAAGGGATGTCTTTCTTAAACCAACAGGTGCTGTGGAGAGTTTACCTAATATCACCAGCTTGGCTGCTAATCCTACACAAAGGGGGAATTTTATGCTGAATTAATTTCATAATTGACTCTTGCATCAATCTGAGAAATTCATTCAGGGAAAAAACTCTCACTCTGCATGGGAAGCAGCCAAGGTTGTTGATTTGTAGTACAGTGGAACCTCTCCATCAAGACCTAAAAAAAATCTGATAAAATCAGGTCTGAAAAAATGGAGGGGAAGTCTTACAATGGACGTAAACTTACAGACGTTACGAACAACAAATCTTAGCAAGCAGGGTCTTAATTAAATGAGGAGAAGTCTTAAATCGGGGGTAAACTTACAGACGTTATGAACAACAAATCTGAGCAAGCAGGGTCTTAATTAGATGTGGAGAAGTCTTAAATCGGGGGTAAACTTACAGACGTTACGAACAACAAATCTGAGCAAGCAGGGTCCTAATTAGATGAGGAGAAGTCTTAAATCGGGGGTAAACTTACAGACGTTACGAACAACAAATCTGAGCAAGCAGGGTCTTAATTAGATGAGGAGAAGTCTTAAATCGGGGGTAAACTTACAGACGTTACGAACAACAAATCTGAGCAAGCAGGGTCTTAATTAGATGAGGAGAAGTCTTAAATCGGGGGTAAACTTACAGACGTTACGAACAACAAATCTGAGCAAGCAGGGTCTTAATTAGATGAGGAGAAGTCTTAAATCGGGGGTAAACTTACAGACGTTACGAACAACAAATCTGAGCAAGCAGGGTCTTAATTAAATGAAGAGAAGTCTTAAATCGGGGGTCTTGAAAGGGAGGTTGTGTTTTTAAGTGGAAGGATGCTCTTATCTCAAGCTAAAGCTTGAAATCTTAAATTAAATTAAATTAAATTAAATCTTAAAGATCTGAGATCATTTACGTGATTGTTTACATGGGAAGCACAGTCTTTGTTCAAATCAGGGATCAGAATCGGACCATAATTTGCATTAATGAGATACAAATCGACTAAGCAAACAGAGAGGTCTTTTTTTGACCTTCACTTCCAAAATGACATTTCTGACGTCAAAAGTGAAATAATTTCAAAAGTGGCGTCACTAAATGATTCAGTCACTTCTTATGTTTTTTGTCTCGGAGAAATAACAAAGACTTTCCAGAATTAAGTTTGTATGGCTGACTTTTCATATCAGCAGTGGAAAGTTTCTTGTAAGGTCACCGCGAGGCTGTGCATGTATCGGTGTCGTATCTCATTAAGTAGGTCACTTGATTGTTTCATCATAAAGTCAAAGTGAAAATTGATTGGTCAGCCAATTTCACTCTTGTCGAGGCTCAGGGGGTTAATCCCCCGTAAACCCAAAAGATGCCATTGCAATGGGTCACTCGCAGGAAAAGCCATTGGTCATGTCAGAGTTTAGTTACCAGATGACCTACACCTGGCCTAAATGAGAAATAATTTGTCTTTTTTGGGGTGGTTACGGTAATTCTCAATTTTTGATTAACAGTAAATTTACTGCATACGACGTCTCACCGTTTATGCTGCATTTTAAAGGGCACCGTGGAAAACACCTGTTTTCATCTTACCTTGCCTTCATTGTTCATGCAGCTCTTTGAGCGCAGTGCTCGAAACCTTGTGAGCATTGCTCGGGCCTTTGCGGACTCTGACGACCACATACGACTCCTGCGTGACGGTGTGGCCCTGTATCTGGCAATCTCGCCCCACGACAGGGACATGAAAATGCTGCAGACTCGCATCTTCATACATCTCAGGATCAACTTGAAAGACGTGAGTGATAGTTTTGTTGGCTGAGAGAGAAGTGGGGGGGGGGGGGGGTGGGGGGGTGGGGGATGGGGGGGTGGGGGGTGAGTATGAGATTGTGTGCACTGAAGTGTATGGGGTATATGTATTGTAGTAGAGTCAGTCTATCTTTGTGTGTGTGTGTGTGTGTGTGTTTGTATTTGTGTTTTCATGTGTTTGCACCTGTTTGTGTGTTTGCATCTGTGTGAGAATCTCTATGCCTTCCTCTGTCAGCCTGTATTTCTGTCAGTTTAAAAATGTGTCCTTTTTATCGGGAGGTGTGTCAGTTTGTGCAACTGACTCTGTGAGTGTGTGCTTTGGTTCTTGTGTTGAACGTGGTTCTTGTGTTGAAAGTGGACATCAGTTTTGTCAATGTCCATTTTGTTTTGTTCCTCAGGTGATAGAATACCTGCAGACCCTGCCACCCCGGGAAGGAATCCCAAGTCTGATACATGAGTGTGAAAAACAACTGTTGATGAATCAGACCCCACCAGAAGAGGTTAGCATTCTTTCTGAATATTTTGTGTTTTGATCAGTTTGTGTCATATAGCATTGATTTTAGCTCGGAGAGGGGAATATGCTTTCTCTGTGTGAATGGATGGACCATGCAGTCGTATTTGGGGTGTGATGCACATTTTATTTTCTCCTGAATTTTGTCTGCTGATCAGTTTGTGTATCTTCAACTGTATGTCGTTCAGAGAGAGGAGTATTCTTTGACACATTGATGGGGCGGCGGTGTGAACCGTGGATGTGCTTTGTACGTTTCAACTGCAAAAATGCTGACTTTCAGCAAGAGAACTTCTTTTCAGAAGTCTCTCTCCTGACAGAATATGACAGGAATTCAGTTTCTTCTTCTGCTGCGTTCGTGGGCTGAAACTCCCACGTACACTCGTGGTTTTTTTGCACGGGTGGAATTTTACGTGTATGACCGTTTTTTACCCCGCCATTTAGGCATCCATACGCCGTTTTCGGAGGAAGCATGCTGGGTATTTTCGTGTTTCTATAACCCACCGAACTCTGACATGGATTACAGGATCTTTTTCGTGCGCACTTGGTCTTGTGCTTGCGTGTACACACGGGGGGGTGTTCGGACACCGAGGAGAGTCTGCACACAAAGTTGACTCTGAGAAATAAATCTCTCGCCGAACGTGGGGACGAACTCACGCTGACAGCGGCCTGCTGGATACAAATCCAGCGCGCTACCGACTGAGCTACATCCCCGCCCTACAGGAATTCAGTGATGGCTTTCATTCTTCTGTACAGTGGTACAGTGGAACCCCCACTTTCAAGATCTCAAAAAACCCGAGAAAATCAGGTCATAAAAAGGACAGGGAGTCTTATAATGAGGGTACATTAGCAGATATTATTAACAGAAAATCAGAAAAATCAATGTCTTAATAAATTGGGTTAAGTCTTAAATGTTGGGGTCTTAAAGGAAGTGTTCCACTGTACCTGCGTTGAGAGGGCCCCCTTTGGACCAGACAAAAGTGTGGCCTTTCGCGACAGGTATCTTTGGGTTCATTTTATAGACAAAAAGGCTGAAAAAAGATGCATGGGTGAAACTTTTCCGCCTTAGGGTGGAAATCCGCCAAATGAAATTGGTCAAATAAGGAATTCCTTTTTTTTCTTCTTTTTTTTTTCGCCGGCGATCCGATCCGTATTTTCTCTAACACAGTGACCGGACATCGCTGAGTCTTTGTTTCACTGAGCGCGCGAATTATCGGACTACAGCTTGGCATTTGTTACCATTGTTTACTGTGCAAATTTGTGTGTTTGAGATACCAGGAGAGGCCTACTTTTACCCTTAAAAAGCCTGATTTTTCGTTTTTGTTGCCCCTGCACCCGGGCCTGGGCGGCCCCTGGACCCCGGCCTGATTTTCCTTATTTTCAATTCTGATCAGTTTCACCCATGAAGATGTCCTGTTATGGGAGGTGTCCTTTAATCAGAGGGACCTGACATCACAAATACATGTACCAATGTAAATAATGTATGTATTCTTTTAAGTAAGCTGATCAGCTTGGTGTATGGGAAGAAAGTGCATTGCGTGATTGGAGGCACCATAATAAAGCATTTGTTAACAAGAATTATCAAGGCTTTTGGTTGAGATCTATGTGTGGTGTGTTTTGTGGCACATGTTGTATCTCTTTTTCACTTTCAGCCAACCCCCAAACACAGGGCAGACTTTACCATGGTCAAGTTTTCAGTGGGAATGGTCATGAAACATAAAAGGTATCTTTCTTTCTTTCTTTCTTACTTCCTTCCTTTCTTTCTTTCTTTTTTTCTTTCTTTCTTTCTTAGTCAGAAGAAGACAAATTGGAGCATATAATATAATCTTAAAAAATGAAATGTTAAAGGGAAACAAGTATGAAGAATGTATGAGTATAGTGGCTTCCCTTTTTTGACTCACATGCGAAGCAAAAGTGAGTCTATGTACTCACCCGAGTCGTCCGTCCGGCCGTCCGGAAAACTTTAACGTTGGATATTTCTTGGACACTATTCAGTGTATTAGTACCAAATTTGGCAAGATGGTGTATGATGACAAGGCCCCAAAAAACATACATAGCATCTTGACCTTGCTTCAAGGTCAAGGTCGCAGGGGCCATAAATGTTGTCTAAAAAACAGCTATTTTTCACATTTTCCCATTTTCTCTGAAGTTTTTGAGATTGAATACCTCACCTATATATGATATATAGGGCAAAGTAAGCCCCATCTTTTGATACCAGTTTGGTTTACCTTGCTTCAAGGTCAAGGTCACAGGAGCTCTTCAAAGTTGGATTGTATACATATTTTGAAGTGACCTTGACCCTGAACTATGGAAGATAACTGTTTCAAACTTAAAAATTATGTGGGGCACATGTTATGCTTTCATCATGAGACACATTTGGTCACATATGATCAAGGTCAAGGTCACTTTGACCCTTATGAAATGTGACCAAAATAAGGTAGTGAACCACTAAAAGTGACCATATCTCATGGTAGAAAGGGCCAATAAGCACCATTGTACTTCCTATGTCTTGAATTAACAGCTTTGTGTTGCATGGCCTTGGATGACCTTGACCGTGGGTCAAGGTCACATGTATTTTGGTAGGAAAAATGTGTAAAGCAGTTCTTAGTGTATGATGTCATTGCTAGGTTTAGTAAGGTCATGTAAAGGTCAAGGTCAAGCATGTGAGTCGTATGGGCTTTGCCCTTCTTGTTTTAATTGTTTTAAATAATATATGCAGATTATATGTATATGTACAGGGAATTATGCATAATCCACAGTAAGGAGTATGGCAATCAAATATATTGTACAGGAGTATATACCTCTGCTGGTAGAGCTTCAACAATTTAAGAAAGACAATTTACAGGCATGAACAGAAAATAAAAATAAAAATAAAAAGAAGAATAGGATATTGGAAGGGGAGTATTAATAGGATGGAATAGAGGAGGGGGGGGGGGGAGGGGTTCCAATGTATCTCATCTTGTGTCATACATTTTTCAGATACGACTACATGTGTGTGATCTACGGTTGGGACTTTGAATGCCAGGCATCGTCAGAGTGGATCTTGCAGATGGGAGTAAACAGACTGGAAAACAAACATCGCCAGCCCTTCTACAATGTGCTGGTCCCTGACGGCAGTAATCGCTATGCTGCTGAAGGTGTGTTTGTGTTGGGGGGCATGGTTAAGGGTTGAAGGGGTAGAGTACACTGGGATAGAGTACACAAACATGACACATGCATGCATGTGCGCACACACCAATGCACGCATACAAATACACGCATGCACACACACACACACACACACACACACACACACACACACACACACACACACACACACACACACACACACACACACACATTAACTTTTGGATTGTTCAGACCTCCAACAAAGAAGAGAGTTCATCTTGCTGCCTTTCTGTACTCATCATCCTTCTCCAGCCCTTTCTCCCACTCACCCTAACGCCCTCATCCCCTTTATTTTCACCCTTTTAATTCAGTCATACATTTTCCTCAACACACAGTACAGCCTCAAATTAATTGGACAAAGTCGACTTCGGAAAGTCCACACTACAAAGCTCGCTGCATAAAGCTTTGGCATTGAATTTTGCTGAAAAGTCTTTGCGAAATCAACTTCGTGCTCAGTTAAGGAATATTATAACTCCTTCACAGTAGTCACCACCTAGTTGTCTTTCTTGTTTCAGAAAACCTGCTGTACACTCGCGATGTGTGCACCATCGGCCATGCAGAGGTGGGCAAGTTCTTCGAGGAGTACACGGGGCGCCATTACATCCCCAATCCCTACAAAGCCAAGGAATACCCTGATGATACACCCGTGACGAAAACGCTGATCGACAATTTCTTCACTTCGGGAGAATAGTGTGATGCTTGCCGAAGGGATGGAAAGGGGGGGGGGGGGGGGGTGGGTTGAGGGGGGGGGTGGGTTGAGGGGGGGTGGGGGGCTGGGGTGGAGGGTGGTGGTTGTGTCAGTGCTTCATAATGCATAACGATTTTATCTGTGTGTGTGTTAGTGTGTTCACGCGCACAGATGATAATTTTAGAAGTGACAAGGATACTCATGGACAATATCCGTGCATAAAGATAAGGAAACGCATATGGAGAATATTTTGGTATTGGGGATAGTAGTTGCAGGCCAATGTTGCGGGGTATAAGGTGTGAGGGGGAGGGGGATTTGGCGGGGGGGGGGGGAGGGGTGGTGGTTGGGTTCAAGGGGATTGCTTAGCTACAGAACTTATGTGAATCTTGCTATGGTGTCCATCTGTGCATTTTACTCTCTGAAAGGCCAAAAAGAAAAATATGTCTGTTTCCGGTAACATCGCTGAAAAAAATAGGGTCGGTCGGTCGTTTTTATTTTTATTTTTATTTTTTTCTTACGTTTTGTTAATGTCTTTTTACGTGTTTTTAAAAAAAAAAATTTAAACGCTTCCTTAGTTTACTTACAATTATTTAGCACATGTTTTTGACCTAGATATATTGAAAGTAAATAAAGTACACTTGACTTCGTATATTTATTTTTTATTTTTTTTGGTGCGAAAAGCGAAAAAAATTTTTAGGGTCGGCGCTTAAAAATAGGGTCGGTCGGGTTACCGGAAACAGACATATTTTTCTTTTTGGTCTAATGGTTGATTGGCTTTTTTTACATGCATAATATGCAATTGTTTGTCTAATTATTTTGATCTTTTGTTCACTGTGTAGGTGCATTTTTTTGGGTAGAAGGTGATTTAATTGGGTTTTGTTTCTGTGTTGATGGTTGTGTGTGTGTGTGTGTGTGTGTGTGTGTGTACATGTGCGTGTGTACGGAAATAGTGAAATGTATATTTTTAATGTTTGAAACTAGTCTTGTTCACATGAACTGTAAGTATATGTAATCCATAGAGCCTTTTTGCATGGTACTGCTTGCTAACACAAGGCTGTGCTGATGTAACCTTTGCATTTATAACTCACTATATGTAATGTGCATAATATTTGTGAGGAATTTTGGCATGTAAATATTGTAATCGACTGTTGATGCTATCATTTGGCGCCGAAATCAGACTTTCAGTAAATGTTTTTGTACAGTTATAATTCGTGAGAGTTGTAACAGAAGCAGCCTTTCTCTGTGGAAGGAGAAACAGGTTTATGCATGTGTGAAACAATTAGAGGTGTCTGGTTCATGTATTTATTTATTTATCCTGTTCCACATTTTATTGCTTGAGAATTCGGTTGATATGATATGTTTTGCACATAATTTGTGAATGTGCACATGTGTGCTCGTGCATGTCTGTGGATGTGAAAGAGAGAGGGTGAGACAAGAAGAGAGACATAGAGAAAGTGAGAGAGAGAAAGAGAAAGAGAGGGAGAAAGAGAGAGAGAGAGGGAGCGTGAGTATTTGTGTGCGTACATTCATGTGAGTGTGTGTGTGGGGGTGCATGTGTGTGTGTGTGTGAGAGAGAGTGTGTGTGTGAGAGAGAGATAGAGGGAGGAGAGAGAGTATTTGTGTGCATGCATGCATGCGTGTGTGTGTGTGTGTGTGTGTGTGTGTGTTGTGTGTGTGTGTGTGTGTGTGTGTGTGTGTGTGTGTGTGTGTGTGTGTGTGTGTGTGAGAGAGAGAGAGAGAGAGAGAGAGAAATTGTAACCTCTATATTATTAAGATCCTAGAGATTTTACTATACATGTATCACAATTTCCCAGTTTGTTTGCAAAACCAGTGTCCCTTATTATTACTCACTTTTTACAGTCAGTATAATTATGCACATATTAGTACAACTCGATAGTATGAGCAGTAGGTAAATGTATTTGTCTGAGCAAGATCAAGGGTTGAGGGTATCATATTAATTAACTCGTCGCGATATAACCTTCGTGGTTGAAAACGACGTTAAACACCAAATAAAGAAAAGAAAGATATTAATTAACTGCAAATAATGATTAGAAAACTGTAGTGAATGGAATAGATGCAAAGGGCTGTGGTTCTGGCTTGGGTTTGTGGAATAATTAGTGGAATTAGCCAGTAGCCAAGGAGAGAACATTCATAGAGTTAGTGGTGCATAAGCAGTCTGTTTCATGTGTTATACAAAAAAGTTCAGGTTGTAACTTTAAGTAGCTTAATGCAGGGTTCTTTTGGAATTTCCTTGGCTTTTTTACTCCAGATAAGAGACTACTAGTGTGTTGTTTAAAAGAGTGTTGTTAATGAAATAAAAAGGAAAAGACCAGAAACTTCGCTTGTTGTCAGTTACCCGGGTATGTACATTTTTATGTGTGTGTGTGTGTGTGGGTGTGTACCGGCTATTTGTGCATGTATTCTTGCATGCATGTTTGTGTTTGTTCATGCATGTTTGTGTTTGTTCATGCATTTTTGTGTTTGTTCATGCATTTTTGTGCTTGTTCATGCATTTTTGTGTTTGTTCATGCATGTTTGTGTTTGTTCATGCATTTTTGTGCTTGTTCATGCATTTTTGTGTTTGTTCATGCATTTTTGTGTTTGTTCATGCATTTTTGTGTTTGTTCATGCATTTTTGTGTTTGTTCATGCATTTTTGTTTTTGTTCATGCATTTTTGTGTTTGTTCATGCATGTTTGTGTTTGTTCATGCATGTTTGTGTTTGTTCATGCATTTTT
>NC_090253.1:22623782-22776282 GCF_037325665.1 Littorina saxatilis | reverse complement strand
GCACTCAAGCCTGATGGGGTCAGAGTTCAGTTTGTCAATCGAAACAGTCTGGTAGCGGTCGGTAAGATAAGAAGAGAACCAAGAAAGAGCTGTGCTATGGATACCAAAGGTGTGCTGAAGGCGTTGAAGGAGGATGTTGTGGTCGACTGTGTCAAAGGCCGCTGATAGATCAAGTAGAGCAACGGCAGAGATTTCAGCTTGGTCAGTGGCAAGGAGGAGATCATTAGTGATTTTGAGAAGGGCAGTTTCGGTGGAGTGGTGAGGACGATAGGCAGATTGAAGCGGAGAGAGAAGATTGTTGCAAAGAAGGTGAGAGTTGAGTTGTTTCAGGACGACTCTTTCAAGGAGTTTGGAAATGAAGGAAAGGTTTGAGACAGGGCGGTAGTTGCTGAGGGTGTTTGGGTCAAGCGATGGTTTCTTCAGTAGAGGTTTGACAATAGCAGTCTTAAAGGAGTTGGGGACAGTGCCTGTTTGCAGTGGAGCCTGGGTGCCCAATATGGACCAGTGAAGCGGCCTTCACGAATCAGTCACTGTAAAAAGCCCCCTATACTTCAAAATAACATGATAAAACTTAGTGTGCAAGTCAGACTAATTCAAATATGCTTTAGATTTAGCTGTCAGTTCGGGTTGATGAGAGCAATATTTGAAGCACACCAGGAAACTGAAGAAGCTTGTCAAAAACAGAGTGAAAATAAGTGAAATTATCAACTTCTCCCCCAAAAAGACTATTTGTTATATTTTTTTTAATTCTCGAGGGCTAGTTATAGGTTATTTTCAGCGAGCTTCTGAATGAATTAATTAAAATTGCCTTTAGCTTTTATTTTCTTCGATTTGTTGAAGGTGGTCCATATTAGGGGACTCACACATACTTTGAGGTTTTGCTATTATTTTTTGTTTGCCGCAGAAACTCGGGGTGAACACTGCTAAAATGTAACAAATACGGTCTTAGGTGTCATATAATTATAGCCATTTTTGTGTGATAAAAGCTTTGGCTGTGAACAGAAACGAGTCCGTTTTAGGCGGCAAATTTAGAGTGAACGCTGCCAAAAGTGAAAAAATGCGAAAAGGCCTAACGGTTTTGAGGTTTGTGTTCCTGCAACTGTTTTGACATGTGCAACTTATCCAGAGAGGGTGACTAAAGCGAATACAATTGTTTTGAGCGCTCTAGCGCCGTTAGTTTGTCAGAACAGGAGGTGCCAGGTCCATATTAGGAGCGGTCCATATTAGGAGCCTTTCCATGAGCATCACCACATATGCGAGCGATCATGCTGAAGTCTCTCTCTCTCTCTCTCTCTCTCTCTCTCTCTCTCCGATTTATATTGTTCATGTCCCCTTCTGACTTTCAAAGTGTTTCCTCCTATTTCATTTTCCGTATTATTCGACACAAGCACATGTATGCCAATGTCTAGGAAATATTGAAGTCATCATTTACCACATCGCAAAGTGCTAAATTGTCTCTCGCGGCTATAATGCAACAGATATAGGTGGCAACTGCAGCAGCGGTCAGATCTGCGACAACTGCGCTGTGACCATCTCAGAGCCCACCCCGGGTGTGGATAGTCTGTGCTGCCAGGACTGCGGCCTGGTGCTACCCTTCCTTCACCGAAATGACCAGGGCTGTCACTGTGTGGGCGACACGCAAGGTGAGGGAGAGAGAGGGGGGACTCGGGAGGGGGGAGAGGAATGGAGGGGTAAGACTGAGGGTGAGGGGGACGGAGGGAGGGATCAGGGAGGGAGGGGGAGAGAGGGAGGGAGGGACAGAGAGAGAAAAAGAAGGAGGGAGAGAAAGAGGGAAGGAGGGAGAGAGAAAGAGAGAGAGACTGAGAGGGAGGGAGGGAGGCCGGGAGAGAGAGAGGTAGGGAGGGAGAGAGAGAGAGAGATAAAGAGAGAGAGAGAGAGAGAGAGAGAGAGACTGACAGAAAGAGAGACAAAGAGAGCTAATGGAGAAAACTTTAAAAAAACCAACTGTGGTCGTGTGTTAATTTGCAGGGCGCGCGCACCAGGCAGCACCGAGGTTTGACCCAGAAAAAGACACTTCGACCACGTCAGAGTTTTATGGGAGTGGGGGCGTAACAACGATGTTCATACCTTTATATCTTTTACTATGCACTGTGACCTTGTCTCTATTGACGATCATCAGCTCATCTCTGGACATATGAGCGTGAATGTTGTGGACATATGACCTTGCATGTTGTGAAGACACGACCTTGGACATCGTAAACAGGTGGCTGAACCGGCTGAACCATGTCTGATATTTGACTTTGAAAGCCATCAACATTTGACCTTGACTGTCATTGACATTTGAAGACACGTGACCTTAAATCTCGTAAGATTGTCCTGGAAATTGGCGAACATACATTACTGAGAAGGCCTTTACATTTGACCGTCCAAGTCGATCATCAGCATTTGACTTTGTACGTTGAGAGACATGTGACCTTAAAACATGCAGGCGTGTAGGTCCTGGGATGTTGATGAACAAGTTATCGCAACGCTGCAAAGACTTGTCCCTGGGTGCAATCGACATCTGACCTTGGATCTGATGAAAGTCAAGGTGTATGTAATATGCTATAATTTGGATTCAGACATTCGAAGCTGATTGAATGTCTTGAATGTCTTCACGGACCCTTGACTCTCAATTGTGTGCACATTTCAAAGTGTGGTAGACACTGGTCTTTGAAATGTTGTGAACACTTTCAATGTCACTGTGTGATCATGTAGTCATAATGTGAATGAAATGTGATAATAAATCGCACACACTGTGTTTATTGCTTGTGTCGTTAGTTACATGCTCATATAAACGAATGATGCTCAAAAATAAAGTAAGCACCAAAAGAAAAGAATAATTAACACAGTAGCGCATGTGGAAAGGTTAAATGCACATGTGATTCTGAATGTGCACTGTTTCCTGCTTCTCTCAACTGTTGGCATGCACAAAGACATACAGACAGAGAGATTTCTCTCTTTCTTACACACAGTACAGACACACATGCAGACAGACAGACAGACAGACAGACAGACAGACAGGCGAGACATGCATGAAAATCTCACACTCAAGCAAGTGAGATTCGACTTTTTATTCCAGTTTAAAAAAAATCACAACATTCAGAAATTCGTCAGAAAATGCACAACACTGTTAAAGTTATTTTTCATGTCATAAAATCAAATCAAAACAATCCAAGTACATAACAATCATTAGAAAAGGCAATCACAAACAGTACATACAGCCATTAGGAGTAAAATCACATCAGTTATTCCACTGTAAAGACAAAAGGGAATTAAACGAGGGTCCACATGAAGTTCTAAATGCTAAGAAGGGTATTTCTTTCTTTCTTTATTTGGTGTTTAACAGCGTTTTCAACCGTTCAAGGTTATATCGCGACGGGGAAAGGGGGGGGGGGGGGGGGTAGAGCCACTTGTTAATTGTTTCTTGTTCACAAAAGCACTAATCAAAAAATTGCTCCAGGGGCTTGCAATGTAGTACAATATATGACCTTACTGGGAGAATAAGAAGGGTCACGTAGAGTTCAAATAAAATTGCTAACAATGTAACATAATAATGTTTTAAACTAATAACTTTGGGGACATCTTTGAAAAAAAGGAAACAAAAAAACTTCTAAATTTAGAAACTATTACCTGGGTAGCCAAATTATAACCAGGCAGCTCTTATATATTTTCAAATTGCTTTATTGATAAGTCAACTTATTTTGTAGAAAAACGTTAGACATATAAAAAGTTGAAAAGTAATTCCCATTGAGGGAGAGAACATGAAAACAAACATGGCAGTATATCAAGTAAAAAGTCTGAACAACACTCAACAGTTATGATAAAACAATCTTCTTCTTCTTCTTCGTCGTTCGCTATAAAACAATCTTCTTCTTTTTCGTCGTTCGCTATAAAACAATCTTCTTCTTCTTCTTTGTCGTTCGCTATAAAACAATCTTCTTCTTCTTCTTCGTCGTTCGCTATAAAACAATCTTCTTCTTCTTCTTCGTCGTTCGCTATAAAACAATCTTCTTCTTCTTCTTCGTCGTTCGCTATAAAACAATCTTCTTCTTCTTCTTTGTCGTTCGCTATAAAACAATCTTCTTCTTCTTCTTCGTCATTCGCTATAAAACAATCTTCTTCTTCGTCGTTCGCTATAAAACAATCTTCTTCTTCTTCCTCGTCGTTCGCTATAAAACAATCTTCTTCTTCTTCTTCGTCGTTCGCTATAAAACAATCTTCTTCTTCTTCTTCGTCGTTCGCTATAAAACAATCTTCTTCTTCTTCGTCGTTCGCTATAAAACAATCTTCTTCTTCTTCTTCGTCGTTCGCTATAAAACAATCTTCTTCTTCTTCTTCGTCGTTCGCTATAAAACAATCTTCTTCTTCTTCTTCGTCGTTCGCTATAAAACAATCTTCTTCTTCTTCGTCGTCGTTCGCTATAAAACAATCTTCTTCTTCGTCATTCGCTATAAAACAATCTTCTTCTTCTTCTTCTTCGTCGTTCGCTATAAAACAATCTCAGTTTCAAACATCACAGTCATAATTAAAAATACAAAATTGATAAATGGACAAATCCAAGTTAAAATATACAAGTAACACCTAGTTCAAAGCCAAAAGAATTAATTCAAACTACATTCAGCCAACATAAAGCCAGATACATATTAATTTTCTTTTGCATTGTACAATTGTAAGCATAGCCAAACACAAACAAAATACAAAACATACATATCACACAAAAGACAATTAACCAAAAACTAAAACAAACACCCAAAGACCTTGAAAATGGCTTTAAACACAGTAAAAAATATATTTTCAAAGACAAACAATACTATATCCAGTACATCCAAAGGGCATTCTGTTTGTTTTTTCTAATTATGTAATTGCATTTCAACCTTGAATACAAATTGAAAAAATCCATTAGTAAATATAATACTTGGAGGTAGCCGAAAAGATTCTTCCTTAACGGGAGACACACACACACACACACACTGCATGCAAAAAAAGGAGGGATCATGCTCAAATAAATACAGGTACTGAACGGGTGATGCGTTTCCCTGGCTCAGGTTCATCTACACAAGGCTACAAGGGAGTGTGAAGAAACTACTTTGCAAGCCAACTTTAAAAAAAAAATTTTTTTAAATTTAACAGTAAACAGAAGAAAAACAACATTGCAATGACTGTTAAGCAGTCGTCTATACAGTGGTACCTGTGATAAAAGGACACCCTTGGGACCCGCCAAAAGTGTCCCTACATTGCAGGTGGCCTGTCATGACAGGTATATACTTAGGTAAAGTTTAACAGAAAAAGGGACAACAACAGGTGTCCTCTCATGGAAGGTGTCCACTCATTGAAGGGGTCTCATGCCGCAGGTACCACTGTACATGTATTTAGAAAGCTTACTTCTATGGCAGTGGTTACTCAAAGACCTTAAAACACTCATACAAGGAGACAACACTTGATATCTATATACGGCTTGTGTGTGTCTGTCTGTCTGTCTTTCTGTCTGTTCGCTATGCACGGCCAAAGTTCTCGATGGATCTGCTTCAAATTTGGTGGGCATATTCAGGTAGACCCCGGACACAACCTGGTCGATGAAAATTTTCAACACGTGCTCTCAGCGCACAGCGCTGAACCGATTTTGGTTTTTATGGTTTTTCTGTACATCCATTCCCAGTAACTCTTCCTTATCTTCTCCAGTGTTTTGCGCGTTTATCTCCCTTCTTTCGTGTGGCGTCAATCACGTAAGGTGCGCCACTCCTTTGCCCGGTACCTGGCAAAGCCGGCGTACGGTGCGCCACTCACCCGGCAAAGCCGGGTATTCGGCTCTACTTTTGACGGGTATCCCAGCAAAGCCGGTACCCGGCGAAGCGGGTAATCATCTAGTATATTATATCACACTTATCCAAGCAAAGCCTGTCAATTAAACTATAATACGAGAATTTATAACGCGCACATATCTCACCACAAGGCGACTCCAGGCGCACTCATACACATTCTTTTGCATTAACAACTCATGCACACTCATATACACTTGCACATAATTACATGAAGATGAAAAGGCAACAACACAAACAGAGACACGGAACTCACAAAGTAAGCATGAAAAATAAAAGAAACTTTCATGGGATTATGCTGAACAAAACAAAGACTTTGCTGTAGACAATGAAAGCATAAGGATTACGTTAGGTGCCATTACACACTTACCCAGCACACAAGAACACAGCAACAGAAAACATCTATGGCAGTTACACCGGTAATCACAATTTCTAATATATGGGTCATTCTCAGAAATGGTGGTACAAAGTGTTACATACAAAGTAAAAAATAAAGTGTCAAGAAATACAAAATAATTGTTTTTACTATGAAGTCTATTGTTTGCTATACATAATAATGCAAAAATTAGACAAAAAGAGTAATTGGTTGCTGAATAAGAGACGTTTTAAAGTGTATTTACGTGATGAATGTTGTAACATGGAAACCAAATTCCAACTTTAAACCACCTAAGCCTTCAATCCTTTGTGCATTTTTTATCAGTTCTGCAGTATTTTTGTGTTCTACCCAACACATTCTAGTTATGAAAGGTAAGGACTTCAACTAATATTGGTAAAAAAATGACATTTGGAACTGACTAAGGTGAATGTCGTAACACAGAAATGAAATGCTTGAACCACTTTCGGTTCCTGTGCGACAGACATGAATCTGCACTGTTTGGCCTTTCTTGCCGGCAAAACCCGTCTGACCCAAAATAACTACACAAAACACAATTCGTCAGAGTTTGCTGTATTTGTTGAAAGTTCCTGTTGCGTTCAGATTACCCATTTTAAGTACTTGATGAATGTCGAACATCGACGATCAGAAGATACGAGAACTTCTTGGCTACTTTGTTGCCGCTAAACTTCGCGCGTTGAGAAACTGTTGCGCTCGATATCTTTCCGACGCTACATTGTCGCCAACCGCGGTGTGTAAGTTTGTGACAAAGCTTTGCAGGCTCGACAATTTAGTAAAAACCATCTTCAGTCGTGACGTAGGTCAGGAAACGACGCCATGCGTTTCAGCAAATGATATGATTCTGGTGTTTTCTGTGAATATTTGGCTGTGATTCAAAGGACTATTTTCTTGTTCAAACTTCCTGCGCGCCAAAGAGCTAAAAATAGCCATGATGTGGCAAAGTCATGGAGCACATTGCTGTCCGATGTTGGGGCGTCGAGTCTGGAAACGATGCGTTACGACATTCAAAATTTTTTGTTCGAAGCCCCTAACTTCAAATTCAGCGTGAGTTTTTGCAAAGATGTGTTGCTACGTCCAATACTGAAGTCCTGACTGTCGATTGCAGTAATTTGTTGGTGTTTGCATGTTTGCATTTAGCCATGAGACTGAACATATTGTTGATCACGAAAGTCGTGTAACGCTTCGGCGATCCGGAAACGGCCGAACTTCGCAATTGAAAAGCACACAAAAACAACACCAACGTATAGAAACCATTTTTATTGACATACAACAATGCTTTAATGTCTCAGGAATAGATTCAGATGACAAAAGTCGTGGTAGAAATAATTTTAATTTACTTTTTCATGATTTCAAATGTGTCACCCCTCTCACTCTCACTGTACCACCATTTCTGAGAATGACCCATATATGACACAACTCAAAGCAAAAAACTGTAACAAAAGCGCATACAAAAACAACAACAACAAACGAAATGACACAGTTTTAAAAAATAGTCATGAAATGAGAACAAATGAACAAACTCACATAATAATACAAACATTATGTCACACAGTATACTTGTTTTTATCACAAAGAACACGCATACATGTTTTTTCAAGTCTAGGGGATATACAATTAACAATACTGTTCAAATAATAGACATTGACAATGGAACAAAAACACAAAAAAACAACAAAAAAACCAACAACAACAATACTGTTGATAGCTAAAGCTAAGTGAACTTAGTAAAGCAACTTTTTAATAAAGCATGATTTTTGAACAAGCAAAAGCTGGCACACTGAATACTGTTTTGTTCGCAAAAGAGAAAAGATGCAGCTTTGTGATCCTCTGGTCAGTTTCAGAAGAGAAACTGACCAAAGCAAAAACACCTCCAGTCAAACAATCATGTCATAAAGTTGAAGTATTATAACCAAACTTTCAAAGTGCCTTCTCTGGATAACCTAACTAATATGCAAGGGGGAAAACATCAAGAAATAATTAATGTGGTCTGTTTCGAAGCAGTTATGCAATTATGGATTGATTATGTGTTGTACACATGCAACAAAGACCACAGTCCAGAATACAATGCTTGAATTAGGAAGGGAAGGGGGGAGGGGAGGGGGGGGTGAGTGAGGCGATTTGCTTACCTGAACATGAAGTGGGGGTGGGGAGGGGCGGAGGTCTCTTAGCTTTTACTGGGGGTAGGGGGGGGGGGTCTCTGCAATCTGCAATAACCGGTCCCGTGCACCACAACAAATACTAGAACTCACACAGGTTAATTTTTTCCTTATATTAAGAACCATTAAAAAGAAAACGGTCGCGAATCAGTAAAAGAAAAAAAACAAGAAACCAACTGATTAAACAGAATTTTTAAATCATAAAATAAGAAAACAAAAAGTTGTAAAATAAATACATTATGTTTCAGTCTCTCTTTGGGCTTTGCTCCGTGATTTTGCAAGTTTCTGCAGGTCTAAGCAGCAAAAAGCATTTAAAATAAAAACACACACACAACGAATAAATGCTAGAAAATCACAACAGTGGAAAGCGTTACAAAAAATGTATAAATATTTATATATATATATATTATATACACATATACTACATATATTGCACTACAGGTTACATAGCTGCAACGATAAGCCGTCCATCACAATAATAATAATGCCATTTAAATGTTTGAAACGACCAAAACCACACACTGTAGAATCACAGACAACAATTAGTATACACTTGTTACTTAGTCAATTCCTGATTCCATTTCTTTATCATAAGAACATTATGATTCTTCAAGTTTGAGAAAAAATCAAACAGATTTCCTTACCTAAACTGAAGACATAAACACTGTTACTTTGTTAAAGTATGCCATCTTTCACATGTATCCAATCAGTCATGTTTACCACCACATATCTGGCTAGGCTTTCACATGGGACAAGTTCATCCTTCCACTTTAACATTTTCTTTTTTTATTTTAAATTTCATTACTTTATTGTCCCTCTGCTAAAACGAATTGGGTTGCTTCCTCCCAGTGAAAGTCTAGCAGCAACAGAATGGCGCTACCCAGGTGTGTGTGTGTTTATAGTCTTGAGTCGAGCGTTTGAAAATGCCTGAGCCTGAAGGCGGGCGTAACTTACACTTCTTGGTATCAGTCTGCCTTAGAGATGAGGACGACAGTTGGCAAGATGGCCAGAATAGCGCGCTGCATTTTCCTGCATAGAACTAATAAACTGCCGCGACGGTGCGGCCTGAGCTAAACATTGGCGGGCACTGCTCACAGCCCGGCACACGGCACTGTAAATATTCCCCGTCCCTTCACCTCTCTCGCCTCCATCCGCCCTACCCTTGGTCTCATGCCTGTTTAGGTGTGGTCTGAGCCGCCTGCGCTTCAGGCACACAGTGTCTTTTATTTGCTGCTGTGGTGAGACAGGGGAGTGACATGGAAGCGGTCTCTAAGTCCGCACAAAAAGTTGACCCATGTCCATCTCAGCCTTGATCAGCTGATCCCAAATCCAGTGCGCTACCAACTGAGCACAGTCCAACTGGTAGCTTAGTTGGTGCGGCACTGGACCTGGGATCCGCGGGTTACAGGTTTGAATCCGCCCCGGGCAGACATGGGTCAACTTTATATGGAGACTCAGAGACGGTATTCTATGTCCCACCCCCATGTCACCTGACTGTGGCACAAAAAAGACCTCGGTCAATCTGCTATAAGTGGAGGTGGGGTGATTCCACCTAAAAACACCCACAGACCATGGAAGAGAAGCGACCCATATTTCCATGCGATGGGGCGATAAAGTAATGAAAATGACATATGAAAATGAAAAAAACTAAGCCCAGGAAGATCTGTGGTATGCAAGACGGATGATACCTTTAAGAAACACACAGAAAACAGCAAAATCTTCAGTGTACTTTTCACAATCTATGCTCTTGTAAAAACAGTGAGGCAGAGTATCCATCATGTACAGCCAATTGGCTCGCTTGGAACTTCCAAGGAAAGAATTAAAAGTTCATGATATGCAGAATATCACACTGTTTGAGGTAAAAACAACAGATCTACGCATGCTTGGGAACTGCAAATTTGTTCACTGTAACCGAATTGTCACGTGCTATAGAGATAATAACAAGTAACTTCCACTGTACTTTCGCCTATACACGCAGTTCTCCCTGACATCACGGTTATTCCTCTTCTATACTTCTTAATACAGATCTTTTTGAAAAGTAATTATCAAGTAAACTGCTGTATTAAACAGAAAATGCTTCAACACTTCTAGCACCACAGCATCATCATGGATTGACAAAAGCAGGTAAAATATCAGAAGGTGGAAGGAACAAAACGAAACAGAACAGTCTTGGAAACAAGGAGTTGCAATCATCTTGTGATCATTCCTTTCAAATTTTCTTTTCAATTTTAAAATTCATGTAATTTATTAAGCATGTAAATGTATAAAGGTGCCATTATAGCAATACAGTGAGAGTGAGATTTTTTCAGGCAAAAGTGCCTGGTACCACCAAAGTCGCTTTTACAGTAACTGAATTTTAGTAGAACAGATCTACAATAATGCAAGAAATGTTTCAAAGTCAGCTTCAATATTCTATACTTCCCATGTAAACCATTGTAGAAACTGTCAAAGATCAGTCCATGCTTCGGCGGGGATGTAGCTCAGTCGGTAGCGCGCTGGATTTGTATCCAGTTGGCCGCTGTCAGCGTGAGTTCGTCCCCACGTTCGGCGAGAGATTTTTTTCTCAGAGTCAACTTTGTGTGCAGACTCTCCTCGGTGTCCGAACACCCCCGTGTGTACACGCAAGCACAAGACCAAGTGCGCACAAAAAAGATCCTGTAATCCATGTCAGAGTTCGGTGGGTTATAGAAACACGAAAATACCCAGCATGCTTCCTCCGAAAACGGCGTATGGCTGCCTAAATGGCGGGGTAAAAAACGGTCATACACGTAAAATTCCACTCGTGCAAAAAACACGAGTGTACGTGGGAGTTTCAGCCCACGAACGCAGAAGAAGTCCATGCTTCCACTAAAACAAACAATGGCTGCTTTCTATGGGTGGGGAATTTTTGCTGAATTAACGTTGCAGATTGCATGACACTGGTAAATTAGTTACAAAAAGGCATCAGCCCAAAAATGTCCATTCTGCACAGTCAACAGCCCCATCACATGGTCCATTCCTTGTGATGGCTTGCGTGCCTCAGTAACCCGGAGAGCTATGCCAGCGGGAGCTTAAGCTCCTGGTAGGGTCACCCATGCTGGACAGGTCGAAGGATAAAGGTCAGAGAAATTTGGACCACCTCGTTCAGAGGTTTGCGTAGGGCCAACACCCCTGCCTAGAAAAAAACACACGTTTCAGAAGCATTGACGACGTATCAAAATCAACCTGACCTGGGAGATGAAGGTCCTTCACAAAGAAGGTTTATGACGCAGTGCAGTGAAAGCCGAAGTTCGGTCAACAGCCAAGCCATACATTTTCTGTGTGTTCCTCGCTGGAAGGATCCCAAGTAACAGCCTGGACAAATCTATGGTAACTTACAAGATGCTTTACATGGGAAACAATCTTTCCCAAAAAATCTCACAACATAAAATGCGCATCCAATTGGAATTTTGTTTTCACAAGAGGTAAGCTACACACAGGCAGCAATTACTCTCTTGTACTTTCAAATCCAGTGCCAACTTCTGAGATTCACAAAGATAGAGGTGATTCAAAACACATTTGGTTTAGGCCACACACAAAAAATAGTCTGTTTACGGTATCCCGACCAACCCTATTTTTTCGCAAAAAAAAAAAGTTGGGAAAAAAAATAAAAAATAAAAATTAACAAGAAGGGCAAAGCCCATACGACTCACATGCTTTACACATTTTTCCTACCAAAATACATGTGACCTTGACCCAAGGTCAAGGTCATCCAAGGTCATGCAACACAAAGCTGTTAATTCAAGACATAGGAAGTACAATGGTGCTTATTGGCTCTTTCTACGGACGACTCGGGTGAGTACATAGACTCACTTTTGCTTCGCATGTGAGTCAAAAAAAGGTCTGTTTTGTTTTTGGCAAAATAACTTAAAATATGGTTTTTTGGGGAAAAAAAATCCCAACTTACCGACCCTATTTTTTTTGCCTATGTTACCGTAAACATACTTTTGTTGTTGTTGTGGCCTTACCTGATTACAAGAAAAAATATGCCAGCAAGTCTATTTGAAGACTAAAGTCTTCCAGAAGATATGAGAGGACAATACATTTATTTAGCAAACCAAAAAGTATGAGAACATTTAAGACTGAATGAACGTACTTGGGCATGAATGAATTCTACCCGTTCATAACTTAACTTCTATATATATATACGACTAGTGTCTGTGTGTCTGTCTGTCTGTGCGCGATGCGCGGCCAAAGTTCTCGATGGATCTGCTTCAAATTTGGTGGGCTTATTCAGAGAGACCCCGGACACAACCTCATCGATGAGATATTTCAACACGTGCTCTCAGCGCGCAGCGCTGAACCGATTTTGGTTCCACCTGAGCTACCCGGGCCCCCATACCGACACACCAAAGCCGCTAGACCACATCACAACGCCAAAGTTCTCGGTGGATCTTTTTCAAATTTGGACACCGTATTCAGCTACACCCCGGACACAACCTCATCGACTGAGATATTTCAACACGTGCTTTCAGCGCGCAGCGCTGAACCGATTTTGGTTTTTCTGTTCATTTCACCATTACAAGTAACTCTTCCTTATCTTCTCCAGTGTTTTGCGTTTATCTCCCTTCCTTCGTGTGGCTTCAATCCATATTCCCGTTACTGACTACGTTACTATTTTTAGAATGTCACTGCGCTGTCCAGAACGCTTCCCTTGCACCCGTAAGTTGTTCTTACTGTCAAAGTGAAAAGGTCGAATCAATTTATAGCCACGCGAAAAATACACTGTCACCTATCTCTATATATTTATAGATATAGATATACATATATATATATACGGTTTCTCTGTGTGTGTGTGTGTTTGTGTGTGTGTGTGGGCAACACCTGTGGATTGTAGAGTTCTGTTTGTGATGTGGTCTGGCGGCATTGGTGTGTGTCTATATATGTTCAGGCCTTCCTTCCAGAAGCCATAACAGCTATTCTCAATCCCGTTTGAGTGGATTTCGGCTTCAAATATGATTGTGGTGTTTCGGCACTCGGTTACATTTGGCGTCGTCGACAGCGATGGGACTCGACATGAGATATTTCAACACGTGCTCTCAGCGTGCAGCGCTGAACCGATTTGGGTTTTTCTCTTTATCTTCACCAGTGTTTTCAGCGTTTATCTCCCTTCCTTCGTGTGGCGTCAATCCATATTCCCGTTACTACATTACTATTTTTAGAATGTCACTGCGCTGTCCAGAACGCTTCCCTTGCACCCGGAAGTTGTTCTTACTGTCAAAGTGAAAAGGTCGAATCAATTTATAGCCACGCGAAAAATACACTGTCACCTATCTCTATATATTTATAGATATAGATATACATATATATATACGGCTTCTCTGTGTGTGTGTGTATTTGTGTGTGTGTGTGGGCAACACCTGTGGATTGTAGAGTTCTGTTTGTGATGTGGTCTGGCGGCATTGGTGTGTGACTGAATATTCAGGCCTTCCTTCCAGAAGCCATAACAGTTATTCTCAATCCCGTTTGAGTGGATTTCGGCTTCAAATATGATTGTGGTGTTTCGGCACTCGGTTACATTTGGCCACGCTGTCTGTCTCTGTCTCGCGATTCACCCCGGCGAAGCCGGGTATTCATCTAGTTAACAATATAATATGCACGGACACAGATTTCACTGACACATGAAGTTCCAGAAAATAAATGAACTTCTAAAATAAACTTATGCTGTCTCCCTTATATCATGTCAGAGCGTCATACATACATGTATGCTATGTATTACTTTACACACACATAAATATTTTGTCGCTGAGATTACCTTTCAAAGCAGAAATAAAAGCTGAGATTATGTACCATTCCTGTGTGTATATCAATATGAACTGCCAAGTACTATTTGTCCCAGAAAAATCACCGTTCCACTTTGTTTGTCTCTTATATCTTGTTCGTAAAGATCAATATATGTAGATCAAGGTCCTCCTGATCCTTTAATTTTTATGATTGAGCATAAAATGTTTTCTTGATACAAGAAAAAAATCAATCATACATTTGAGTCGCTTCTTTGATGCAATCCTCTATCCTCTCTCCAATATTAAAATTACGAGAAGAAAATTTTTCCAAACTGGATGACAGGCCTTGCTTTTATTGAAAATAAAGACTAGAAGTCAAGCATTAGTACTTAACATTAATTTGCGAAACCTTCACTTCAGTCTTTGATAAAACAGATAAAACAGTTTTGTTGAGAATCTTTTTCTGGGGTTCTGACAGCATAATGTGATTGATCAAGCATAAACATCATTCAACAGTTTACAATTTACAGTGGAACCCCCCTTTTAAGACCCCCCAATTTAAGACTCCCTCCTTTTTTAAGACCTTGTTTTCTCAGATTTATGGAGGTCTTAAAAGGGGGGTTCCACTGTACTACAATCAAAAATAACAAAGCCATGAAGGTACATGTACATGCATGACACTACACACACAAAATGTAAGACAGATTGAGTTTCCCACCTGCACAATCTTTCATAACAATAACAAGCAGATGTTTACACCTTATCACTCTGCTGCAAATAAAGCACTACAATTCAATGAGCTTCCTGTGAGCTCATTAATTTAAAACAAAAAAGCTTAACAATCTATATGTGAGCAAACTTTTGTCTTGGTCTTCAGCCGACCAATTAGCAAAGGTGCGTAGCTCTGCCACAGTCATAAAGGAGAAGAAAATTTTTCTTCAAATAAAAGTTGAGCGTCTCCTTTTTACCCCATTCAGAGGTTTCATTTAATTAAACAAAGCTTCAAAATCGAAACACAAAACATTCACTCAGAAAATGATTTTCCTATTTGCACTAACATCAAATCTGTAAACAGAAACGTCAGTTACACTTTTTACAGTAATCGATAAGAAAAAAGAGGTACACCAACAGCTTCATCCCCGTTTCTTTCTCCCCTAGTCTTTGGCACGTACTCGCTTGGGAAGCTTGACAACTCTGTGATTGTACTTCAGACACTCGTCACGCTTGAGTGGTTTGAGAACCTCGTGGATACGACGGCAGTGTTTGTTGAGACTCTCAAGATGCTTGAACTCGTGGCCACACTGCGTGCACGCAAACATTTTCACATGTGAATGGGTAATCATGTGACGGTTGAGCGAGTCGCTGCGGGAAAACCCTTTGCCGCACTCTGAACACACATGTGGTCGCTCGCCCGTGTGAACGCGGCGGTGGTTGTTGTAGTTGCCGATGTCGGAGAACTCCTTGCCACAGTCACCGCACGTGTAAGGTTTGAACCCGGAGTGGATTCGCTGGTGACGGTGATACCCCCCGCTCCACGAGAAGCTCTTCCCACACACCTCACAACAGTACGGCTTGATGCCGCTGTGGAACCGCATGTGTGCCTCGTAGTTAACGCTCAGTGCAAACGTCTTATCGCACTTGACACACTTGAAACTCTTGTCACCGTGGCGTTTGAGGTGAGAGGTGAGGTTAGAGCCGTGCAAGAAACCTTTCCCACAGACAGGACAATTGTGCGGCAGTTCCTCAGACTCCTTCCCACCCTTCCTCACCGTCTTTTTCTTTTTCTTCTTGGGTGGAGATTTCACCTCTTCGCCATCAGATGAATTCCTGTAGAAAAGTTTTGCGGGGCTGGTGTCGGCTGAATCGGAAACGCAAGGGCTGCTGCAGTCCTGAGACAGCTCAAGACCACATTCGCCAAACAACGGCAAGTTAGCGAATGGGCATTCAGAGGAGCTCGGAGAAAGCTCTTTGCACAGATCTCCGGCATGCTGACTGCAGCTGCCGTCCGGGTCTCCGCTCTCCAGCAGAGCTTTCTCCGTGGTGATGTCCAGCATTAGGCCGAGGCTTAGGCTGTCAGACTCGGAGATGTCAACATCCGACTCCGCAAACTCCATGCTTTCTTGAGATGGTGTGAACGTTCAGTATGTCTGCAGAGTGTACAGAGGTATGAGCGTGATCAAAGTGTCCAGGCTGAGTTTGTCAGAATCACAGCTTTCCCCCAGACAGGAAGTTCTGCAACAGAAAAGGAAATATAAATAAGACAATATTTTTCAGTTGTTCGCCAAATGTTACTTCATTCTTGAGAGCACGCCTGTAAGCTATATATTCAATGAGCATGTTGTACTCTAATGCTGTGATATATATGTATACAGCATTGAGTTTCGCAAATTATTTGAATGAACCAAAAGCAAACTAGCTAAAAAAAACAATGGTGTACACATGAATTAATAAATACACATGGACTGACTTTTTGGGAGGTGGCACGGCAGCCTCTGTTTATCAATAAACATTTTCCAAACAGCTCAGCTCTAGTTCTGCTTTGTTACTGCTCATTTCTCTGATCCTTTAGCAATGTCAGCATGTTCTCCTTTTGTTGCCCCCTAGCCTCAACAACAACAACAACAACAACAACAACAACAACAACAACAACAACAACAACAACAACAACAACAACAACATCATCTTTATATACGCAGTGGCTATACTGTTATGCCTCTTAAACTATGTCATCCGGCTCAGCCATTCAATGGTTATGCCATTTGAGGGTGAGAAGGCTAGATCTACACTATCATTATCAAAGGTTATATCATCGAAAAGTGATTCTGTGATTTTACTGTGAGGCCCTGTACCTATCTCAAAATAAAGACTTTTTGAGATCAGTAGTAACGCCCCACGCATTGGCGTTAGAATGTGTCTTGGCCATTTATTTATTTATTTATTAAGGAGATTTCTATAGCGCATAACTAACAGCACTATGCGCTTTACAATATCACTAAGTATAAGCACACGAAACATACTCTGATTAAATAGAACTTAGCTTAGCAAGACATACTAAGAACACTAAACATTTGAGTTCATACAATAACAGAGAATTAAATTAAATACTGGACAAGCGATTTAAATAAGCTTAAGGCCTACACCAACTGCAATGGGCTATTTCAAATACAAAAGTTTAGTTAACTATAAAAGGCAGTGCATAAAACTCCATAATCCTAAGAGGGTCGAACAAATAAGAAACATAAGACTATTTTACTATAAATTAATTACTTCATAAAAAAATAATAAACATGGAATACAAAGCTGTAATTGTTCACAACAAATTTAAAAAGATTTTCATGCCATATTGCACAACACATTTTGACACACACGCGCACATACACACTTATACACACACACACACACACACACACACACACACACATGCACACACACAGTAAATTCAACAAATATTTAAATACATAAAAAGAATTAAGTAAGCGTTTAAAACATATTTTACAAACAACAGTAGTACGTATATATAGTGTTAAATATATGTGAGACTACCCAATACAAAATATTTAACTAGTGAGTTTATTAAAATGCTAGCAGATATAAAGATAATCATATCATGAGGCAGGCGTGTGCTTTAGGTATTGTAAGCAGACTTGAAAAGGGTTTTAAGGGTCTTTTTGAAAGTAGAAGAGGTTTCACAGTGACGGATGTGGTGGGGAAGTTGATTCCAGAGAGTGGGAGCGGAAAAGGAGAAAGAACGGTCGCCAGTGGTTTTGGTTTTGGTGCGTGGGATGGAAAATATTCTGCTGTCAGTGGATGAGCGAAGCTGTCTGGATGGAGTGTAAGGATGCAAGAGTTCAGAAAGATAGACAGGAAAGTGAGGATCAGTGAAAGAGTTGAAGCAGATGTTGGCGGTCTTGTCTATGATGCGGAAAGATATATAGGAAGCTAGTGGAGTTGTTGCATGAGTGGTTGTATGTGGTCGTGTTTCTTTGCCCTGAAGATGAGTCTAGCTGCTGTGTTTTGGACTTTCTGAAGTTTGTCTGTGAGGTGCTGGGGAATGCCTGTGAGTAGAGCGTTGCAGTAGTCAAATTTGGAGAGAATGAGAGAGCAGACAAGAGTTTTGGTGGCGTCAAAGGAAAGAAGATGTCTAATGCTGCTAATTTTTCTGATCTCAGTGTATGCGGATCTGCACATGTTTGTGATGTGCTTGTCCATGGAGAGGGTGTCTGTGAAGGTCACTCCAAGGTTTCTAGCAGAGGATGAGAGTTTGATGTCAGAGTTGCCTACAGAGATAGAAGAAGGAACGGAAGGAGGGAAAGGCTTGTTTTTAGGGTGGATGAGTAGGACTTCGGTTTTGTCGTCGTTTAGTTTTAGTTTGTTGCAGGTCATCCAGCGCTTGACGTCGTCAACACAGTCCTGCACTAGGCGGATGATGGAATCGAGCTGATCCGGGGGGCAAGAGCCCCGGAGTTGTGTGTCATCTGCAAAGGTTTACTTTCTTTACTTTATTTGGTGTTTAACGTCGTTTTCAACCATTCAAGGTTATATCACGACGGGGAAAGGGGGGAGATGGGATAGAGCCACTTGTCAATTGTTTCTTGTTCACAAAAGCACCAATCAAAACCCGCTCCAGGGGCTTGCAACGTAGTACAAAATAATACCTTACTGGGAGAATGCAAGTTTCCAGTACAAAGGACTTAACATTTCTTACATACTGCTTGACTAAAATCTTTACAAAAGTTGACTATATTCTATACAAGAAACACTTAACAAGGGTAAAAGGAGAAACAGAATCCGTTAGTCGCCTCTTACGACATGCTGGGGAGCATCGGGTAAATTCTTCCCCCTAACCCGCGGGGGGTATCTGCAAAGGTTTGACTGGAAACCGAGTGGTGGCTGATGAGAGCTGATAGAGGTTTGGTGTAGAGGATGAAAAGGACTGGCCCGAGGACAGATCCTTGAGGAACTCCTAGTGAAAGGGTGGAAGTTTTGGAAGTGTGGTTGCCTGCTGAGACTGTCTGTCTGTTCTGTCCGAGAGATAGGTTTGAAACCAGGTGAGTGCTGTGCCGGAAAGTCCGAAAGAGAGATGGAGGCGGTCAAGAAGGATCTGATGGTCTATTGTGTCAAAAGCTGCTGAGAGGTCAAGTAGGGTGAGAATGGAGAGATTACCACCATCCATCGCGCGCAGGAGGTCATTCATGACACGAACAAGCGTTGTCTCGGTGCTGTAACCTGCTCGGTAGGCGGACTGTGTGGTAGGAAAGAGGTTGTGAGAGTGAAGATAGTCAGAGAGTTGAGAAAGAACAAGTTTTTCAGTGATCTTGGAGAGGAAGGAGTTGTTGCCCCTGCCCCACCTCTTAACCACATAAGCATGAATTGAATTAATTAATATGTGCCCTCCACTTTTGTGCATGTTATTTATGTGCACAATCTCTGGCAGAAAACAAGGATGGTTAAAACGGAAAGTACATGTATGTACTTTGAAAACGCCAGTAAATTATGATGTGTGTTAGGCCAACAACAAAAAAAAGTCTGTTTACGGTATCCCGACCGACCCTATTTTTTCGCGCGACCCTAGACTTTTCTTGGGCATTTGGGGGAGGGGGAAAAAAAAAATCTGGTTTTTTTGCAAAATAACTTAAAAATATGGTTTTGATAAAAAAAAAAAAAAAAAAAAAAATCCCTACCTACCGACCCTTTTTTTTTTTTGCTCACGTAAGTGTAGCCTATGCGATGCTAACTTTTGTCTGTCTGTGCGTGCGTATGTATGTATATGTATGTATGTCTGTGGTAGAAACTTTAACATTTGACTGAACACCGAAATACTAATTTTACCTGGTTATTATCTAAGCAACAGCTTCAAAATATTGAAGCAATGATCAACATTTCATCGGCACGTATGTAGGTAAAGTGTGTGTCCAAAGAAAACGGGTGGTGGGGGGTTTTGGGGGGGTAAAAACAGGTGACTGGTTTGTGTCGTGTGTGGTACGTAGACCAGGTCAGGGGTCAAGGTTAGGTCAGATCGCGTGAAGGATTGTGGTATAGATACAGTTATCACCGAGCTGCAGTTCGCCGATTCGGAGAAGACGATTTCACATTGTTCGGTTTCGTAGCTCCAGAAAAATAGATAAAGAAGATACCAAAGGAGATTTCCTACAGGTTAATCTGCACAGCGTGTTTCCCTGTGTCTGCGCGAGGAAGCGCTGTCGAAAGCGCAGTGTCGATCTGGCCATCTGGCAGTCGTGTCCCCGTAAGTACAGTAGGCTACAGACAGACAGATCTAGATCTAGTGTCTCGCACTCTTGCACCGTGTCACCTATGCTTACCGTGTGTGTGTATGTGTGACGGAGTGATTGAGTTTGTGTTACTGTTTGTCGATTTCTTACGTGAGCCTTGAAGGCTTCGCCTCTTGTTTGCCTATGTTACCGTAAACAGACTATTTTTTTTTTGTTGGCCTTATTAGTGATAGATATAGTTTAACGTATCGAAAGTTTGTCGTTGGCAAAACAACTTGTATGTAAAAGAGAAATTATATCCACTCTCTGGCGCTTGATTTGGACAGTGCATATTATTATTAATCTTTTCTGAACTACAATAAGTCTTCTCAAACACAGAATTAAGTACCATTAAGTGTCCTATCTCTGAAAACTCAGAATGAAATTAGACGGGGTCAACAAAGAAAAGTGGCATCACCTTAGCGTACATTTGTAGTAATCTTTCAAGAAGAGTATGACTATAAATTATAATATCAATTCCAATTTATACTAATTACTACTCTTAGAAGAAAAGCAACGTCATTCTCTGTAGGCACAAAGAGAGCGGAACTTTACTGGTGAACTTCAGCGACAACAAAATACGGGTAATGTTGAAATTTAGTGTGTTAAATTCATAGCTCGTAATTCAGAGGCTTAAATGCATTTAAGCCTCCAAATTTGTAGTACCTGCACTTGTAATCATAACAAGTCATTTTAGATCCCTTTGAAGTCACAGGATGAACTCCGATGAACTGTACGAATGCATTTCGTTTACATGCGTCAAAGAAGGAAAATTTATCTGTATTGGTGGACAGGGAAGGCAACTCTATCGTGTAAATGATGTCCCTTAGTTGACAACGTACGCCATTATAGCCGCACTTTCGTCGATACAACAACCAAATTAATTAATTATGCTTAAGTTTGGAGCTCAACCCTTCAATTAATTGCATGACAAATGTTCTTTGGCTTGAGAAGTTGATTACAGGGACTTGTAAAAAGTTGTATACAAAACTAGTAAAGAATGCCACTGGATTCTGAGCTATGAATTTAACACACTAAAGTTCAAGATTACCAAAATACGAAAATCGGTACTAAAATACCAGTACTCAGGACAGAATTAAGTCAGGATTTTACAAGAAATCATGTTTAGAATATATTCATATTGACTGCACGGTCCTGGCTTTTCTGCAAAATTCAACACGAACACTTGCACTCGGCTAAACCACAACGTTGTACAGCTCAGGAATTATAGTTACAGCAACTATTCCAGATGTATGCATAATAACTAAAGTTTCTCAGTACTTACCAACAGCATAGTAACATAATTCTGCCTGCATAATATTTTCCAAAGCTCATCAGGGTGCAGTCGACATAGATTTTCTATTTCCAACCGGAAACCAAAGACCTTAAACGCCTTTGACCGTGACCTTCGCCAAGGTGTGTCCTTTGGGGCCCTCTGTGGGATACAAGAAAACAACACAACATAAAAACAACACAGAACATTACGTTGTGATGTGTATTGATAAGATATAGACGGGAAAATGCTTAGAATATTAACACAAATAAGTCAAAACTTCAAACAACGTTTTTCCCTCGTACCAAGAGTATCAAATTTTGATTTATCTCTTGTACTGTGAACTTGTCTGGACCTCACCAGTCGAAACTACTCCAAAATCCTGAGAAATGTTTGTTTCCGGTTGAAGACCGCATGGCTGACACCCTGCCAAACAGTTATTGTTTTTGTCTCAAGGCAAAACTTGCTGAACTGGTACGTCAGACAGAAGAAGCTAACTCGCCCCATCCCTCAAAGTTTAGAAGAGGGAGTAATGGAGGATCTGTACCACATTTTGCAGTCCGATCCCAAGTCTACCCGCGAACAGCTAAAACAGAATTTCAAGCGGTTGGCACTGCAGCACCATCCAGATAAAAATCAGTGCACAGACGGATCGTTTTTTGTCAAGCTAAACAACGCCTGGGAAATTCTTGGCAACGAAGAGATGAGACACGAATACGATGTGAGATGGAGGGAACGATGTACGGTCCAAGACTTGCCCATTCAAGAAGAAGTGGAATTTTCAGAGTTTTACGCAGAAGACTGCGAAGGAGAAGAAGTGTACAAGTATCCATGCAGATGTGGAGGTGATTTTACTGTGACCGAAACTGACGCAAAGCTTAGATTTGACATCATTTGTTGTGAAACGTGTTCATTGACTATCAAAGTTCTTTATTGTGACTTAAGTTATGATAAACACAGTACTAATAGTGTGAACAGTACACTTCGGACTGATCCGGCAACATGATTTAATTATATGTTCACTATTATTCACCAACTTGCATTGACTGACAGAGTATAATTTATTTAAATTTTCTCTTCTAAATGGAAAATTTGGCTCTGTGTGGGTGGGTGAGTGTGGTTTGTGCATGTGACTACATCAGTACATGTGTGTATGTGTGTGACAAGAAGAAAAAAAGCAACATCAATATCCTGTATCTATAGATCTGTGTGCATGGATTACATACAGGATAGTATAGCTCATGCAATGTTTTTTTCTCTCTATCCATGCCATGAAATTAGAGATATAAATACCATCTGAAGTTGACCCCTTGTACTTGTTTTGTTTGCTCTTTTGTTTGGTTAGTTGGTTTGGTTAATCACAGACCTGTGTGTGTGCCGTGTGTTGACAAAACCAAGTCGTTCCTGGTCATTTTTTTTCAAAAATGACTTTTTTCTTCATCAAAAGGTATAGGTCGAGCAAGAGAGAGGGCGCATCTTTTGTGCAAATTTTGATTTTTATTATGCTTGGATTGGGAGATATGCACAAGAATCCACAACATAAAATTTTGTTCAACTTTAATTTAAGTACATGAATGTTAATTATGGCAAAACCCAGCAAGGAGTGACAAGACCAAGTAAAGTTGAACCAGCTGCCATGGCGACCACCTGTCATTGTCAATAACGACCACCTGCCCATAACGCCCAGCCAAAAGGACCCCCAACGCTTTTCACTATATAATTCACCTTTTCATAGCGACCACCTGTCTAACGCGACCCCGGGCAGTCAGTTTCAGTCCCAAATGAGGGTTTCAACCTATCATAGACGACCATCCACTTCTCTGTGAAGGTTTAAGCTGCTTAAGGGCAGAATACACCGGCGCAGTTTCAGCGGCAGAGATGACGCACTGCATATTATTGATGCTGCGATAGGGATTATGACGAGTACTTGGCCTGTTTTCCTTTCACGCAACGTGTAGCGGACTGGGATAATCTGCAGTGCGTCGTCTGTCCTGCTGAATTTGCATAGGTGAGCGCCGGGCCTAACGGTACGGGCAGTCACTTCTGAGTGCACTAAGGGCCGATGATACTCGGAAGCCATCTGTACTGGGTATTGAAAAGAATAGTGTTATGAGAAGTAAGGACCCACTGCAGATTTATCATCAACACAATCTCAATGTCCTTGATGCAGTCATCCTTTCGTCTTCGATTATTGTGGCCAAGAATCTGTTAAGGAGTCTAAAAAGTGTCAACATTTTAATATTTTTTTAAACCTCCTTAATTTTACATGAATAAACATCTCGGTACTCCTGTCCTTCTATTTCAGCCTTTGATTTCCAGTCAAGTGTCCGATTTGTCAAATATTTGCAAATAAAGCACACATGATTGTTACATTTACACACATGGTTTGTAATAATTGTTCTTTATCTAGTTATCTCTGTAATTTAATCGAGATAATCATAACTTTAAAGAAATTTACTCCAACAGAAAAAGTTGATTTTTGAGTCACTTGAGAAAAAGTGACTCTATGTAATCGGTCAGTGTTAGTCTGTCCGGCCGGCCGGCCGGCCGTCCGGCCGGCCGTCCGTAGACACCACCTTAACGTTGGACTTTTCTCGGAAACTATCAAAGCGATCGGGCTCATATTTTGTTTAGTCGTGACCTCCAATAACCTCTACACTTTAACGATGGTTTCGTTGACCTTTGACCTTTTTCAAGGTCACAGGTCAGCGTCAAAGGAAAAATTAGACATTTTAGATCTTTGACAAACTTTTCTCGGAAACTATCAAAGCGATCGGGCTCATATTTTGTTTAGTCGTGACCTCCAATGACCTCTACACTTTAACGATGGTTTCGTTGACCTTTGACCTTTTTCAAGGTCACAGGTCAGCGTCAAAGGAAAAATTAGACATTTTATATCTTTGACAAAGTTCATCGGATGTGATTGAAACTTTGTAGGATTATTCTTTACATCAAAGTATTTACATCTGTAGCCTTTTACGAACGTTATCAGAAAAACAAGGGAGATAACTAGCCTTTTCTGTTCGGCAACACACAACTTAACGTTGGGCTTTTCTCGGAAACTATAAAAGTGACCGGGCTCAAATTTTATGTGAACGTGACTCATTGTGTTGTGAATAGCAATTTCTTCCTGTCCATCTGATGCCTCATATAATATTCAGAACTGCGAAAGTGACTCGATCGAGCGTTTGCTCTTCTTGTCTTGGAAGCAACTTCAGTGGAAGTAGCTTCACTGGACTTACTCGATTTTGTCAACACACAGCAGATCTATGTGTGTGTGTGTGTGTGTGTGCGTGTGTCATTCAAATCTGTTTCAAAAAGGAGATTAATTGTATACTCACGGAATAAAATAACTTAACATGTTTTAAAATTTAATATCTCAAAATCGGAAAAAGTTGCAGGAGAGCGGGGTGGTACGATCATAGAACCATCAATTCCTGAGAAGAGAAAAAAAACCGGAATGTTCTCGGTTGCTTAGTTTTTTCACAATTGGTCCTCAAAGACGCATGGTGTCATTTTGGAGTTTACTAGACTGACGCCTAAGCTTGCCGACGCTGCCGACAGCCAGTGCACGCTGTGTGTGCTGTAAACAGGTAGGCCTGCACTCTTTGACTCTCGGGGCACGTCTACCCGTACTTGAAACCCGCAAAAGGTCTGCTGCTGATCCACGAATATTGCATGAAAGTACTGCCTTTGGTTTGTCCGTTTGTTTGTGAGTGAAAACAACTCACTAAAATGTTTCTTTCTCTTTGCCCAAAACTGTTCACTCTGTCTTTCACCATGCCACGAACGTGTGTGAACGATAGACTCGTCGCAATAGGGATGTTGAGAGGAGGGATGACTTATACTGATGTTGCTAGGAGATTCGGAGTGACCAGGCAATCAGTGCACGCACAGCGCTGTCAAACACACAGTGCTAAGTTTGTAAACTCCAAAATGACACCATGCGTCTTTGAGCTCAAATTGCAAAAAAACGGAACAAGCCAGACTATTCCGGTTTTTTGCCCATAATGAGCAATTGAACAAGCTTTACGTTGGTACACAAATCACTCCTGTAACTTTTTCCGATTTTGAGATATTACATTTTAAACAATGTTCTTCTTCTTGGCGTTCGCAGAGGTTACACAATCAGTCCAGCACTGGTGATAAATGTTGTTTAAACAATGTTAAGTTATTTTATTCCGTGAGTATACATTCACATGGAGAACACACTCTTTGAAAAATAATTCTTCTTCTTCTTCTGCGTTCGATGTTATGGCCGTTAAATCCTCAGTTCGGTGGCTGCCAAGAAGTCCGCAGTCTTCTGTAGATCGGCAGCGGGTCCCCAGAGCTTGGTGCCCAGGCTGGTGTCTTCCGGCCAGTAGAGCTGCTGGCGTGCTGTCTCCAGCATCCTGCACTCAGGTCAAAATGAGCCGAACTTATTTTGACCTGAGTTCAGGATGCTGTCTCCAGGTGTGGGCATGTTTGTAGAACGTGCTCAGGGGTTTGTTCCTTTGAGCCGCACTCACATTTGGCTGTGTTGCCGAGTCCCAGTCTCTTCAGGTGTTTTTTCAGTCCACAGTGACCAGTGCGCAGACGAAGAATGGTGGTCTGGCTTCTTCTGCAAAACAACAACGAACAAAACCAAAAACTCGACAACAACAACAGGGATAGTGTCAAGATGAGAGAGACGGACATTCACTTTGTGTTTGTCGACTGACGTTGGCCTTTATTTACGCGTTGATGGGGAAAAAAAAGAAGAAAAAACCCCACACGTTCATATGATTTGACTGTGCAGCAGTCTGAGCAGATAAAGCCTGAGAATTAGGGGGAAAAAACAGTACCAGGTAAGGGTGGGGAAGAGGTTGAATATTTGGCTGGGATGGAGCGGGACACTTACTCTATTATTTTCTCAAATTCTCATTCTGCTGATAGTTCTTATGAATCACCTGTTCACTTTCGTTTTCGGAGTGGAGCTCCCTGGTTCTGGCTATGTAATGGTGGTACCCATTCCGGTTGCACTCACAGACAAAACTACTCGATAAAATGATGCGACAGTTATCTCCCATGACACTGACAGAAGAAACGCAATGGCAGTTCTCGAGTCTCTTAAACCGTTTCTTCGAGCGCATTACATTACTAATGTGCTTCTTGCCATCTCGTTTTTCATCTTTAAGACATTACCTGGTGTTTGTGACGTCCTCTTCGAAGACTGCAGACTGGAATTGGTAATGATGTGTTGCTAAATAGTGGGACAGATGTTGATTGTACGTTGACAGTGACACTTGACGGTGTCATCTGCCCTTGACTTGAAGGAGGAATATCTCACTTTTGTATCGCTTTCGTGAATTCTGTTAATTTTTCTGTGATTGTACATGGAAAAGATTTAACACGTGGCGTCCATGTTGGATATCAGATTCAGTGTGTGTTCTTTTTCCCATGGAAAATAGTCTTGGAGTAGGGGTACCGTTGGGTCTAAGTACAGCTGAAGACTTAAAATAGATGACCAGTTGGATTGATAGGAACGATTGTAAGGACCTTATACACAGACCTTTTTGCAGCCCATATACAGCCAGTCTGATTGGTTTGGTTAATGTTGTAAACACAAAATAAAGTGTGTCAAAATACTAAAATGATAAGTTGCAGCCATAGGACACTAAAAATAGTCAAATTGACAATGGCAGGTGCATTACTGGAGCTATTAGATCAAGGGTGTCATTAAACTTGGAAGTGTCCTCTTAATTGAGAAGCTGTTGTTACACTTTACAGACCTGTAGCGGGGCGGGGATGTAGCTCAGTCGGTAGCGCGCTGGATTTGTATCCCGTTGGCCGCTGTCAGCGTGAGTCCGTCCCCACGTTCGGCGAGAGATTTATTTCTCACTCAGAGTCAACTTTGTGTGCAGACTCTCCTCGGTGTCCGAACACCCCCGTGTGTACACGCAAGCACAAGACCAAGTGCGCACGAAAAAGATCCTGTAATCCATGTCAGAGTTCGGTGGGTTATAGAAACACGAAAATACCCAGCATGCTTCCTCCGAAAGCTGCGTATGGCTGCCTAAATGGCGGGGTAAAAACTGTCATACACGTAAAAGCCGTGGCAGTTTCAGCCCATGAACAAACAAACAGACTTGTACTTTGTAGCAGTGTATAATTTGATTTTTGATGATACATTCTATGTTCTCTGTCCACAGAGAGAATGGGAATGGCTTACTTTCCTTGGATGTATCATTGTGCTGAAGAACCGAAAGCAGGGTGAGTGTATTAATTATTATGTGGGATAATGTGCTGGGTAAAGTTATGTTTTATACATTTTGTATTTTTATTCAGATTGAAGACTTATGTAAAGCTGAATTGTTTGCTGGATCTGTTAGTATAAATTTAGAAGGTAAATAAAAAACAGTAATTGTATACCTGTAACAGGATTATTCAATCTCTTCATTTATTTGATTTAATTCCAGCAAGGAGAGTAATCTTGAGTAAAACATTAACACATGATGTAAGCTGTTTTGTGTTAATAATCTGTGCTGATGAGAATCATGGCCACATTTATTAGTATAGCCAAGTAGGGTTTTTGGATGAATGATGTTCTGCACTGTCAACTCAAACAGAAGAGTTGTGTTTCCAACAGACGTACTGTCAGTGTCTGTGTCATTGAGGGTAGTAATTAGACATTTTGAGTGCATTCTCAAATTTGTTGAAACGGCCATAACAAGTTTTGACCATTTGGAAAGTTACAAGCAGTCCTTGGCATCGCCATTTCTGACCACGAGGAAACTGACAGTTCTGCAGGTCAGCCAGAACAACGGCACAGTTTTCAGCAATTTATACAAAGTTTGCCGCACTAAACAACATTCCTTCAGGATTTGTGTGGCTTGGGTGACTACATGAGTTTGCTCTGGTTCCAGCTAACCTGACCAGCTATGTGAACACGGCCTGCATGTTCGCCAAGGTGCTCAACCTCATCCTCTTCTTCAAACACAACTTGGCCTATGGCATCCTCTACTTCTTCGTTGGACTGTGTGAGTGCTTGCTTTGTTTGTGATGCAGACCTGGGAACCCATACGATATCGCCGTATTTTGTATGCCTCAGTATTAGTATGGTCGGTTCGAAAAAAATACGATGAGAAAAGTTTCCTGGGCTGCTTTTCTTCACAAGCGCATCCTTGTCATTCCTGTTTATTTACTTGGGCACTGTTTATTTTAATGAATAAACAATAATTTTATAACTCGGCATTCGATCAATGATTACAGGGTTTGTCATTGAACATTAAAAGAAGCATTTGTAAATGTATTGGTACACTTAATTAATGGAGCAACGGATGCGTGCGAAGCATGTTTTAATCATCCATGTTCAAATGTCTTGTAGAGTACACTCATTTTTCTGAAAATATGCCAAGTTTGTTTAAGAATACTCCAGGTACAAAACAGGGGTTCCCAGGTCTGGTGATGAGTTGCGCTTCTGGTGTTGGTTATTTACTGTTTGAGCCCAAGCCGTCGGTTTGGTCAGAGTCCAGTCTGGTTACCTGGCCAGGAATTTCTTATGTAAAATCTCAGGATTTGCCTCCAAAGATCAATAACATCTATATTATTATGTGTATGTTTGTTATTTAAGATGTTGTTGTTGTTTTTTGTCCAGGAATGTATATGACCCGCTGTTTGTAGCTTGATCCCTACATTACTGAACCTTTAAAGAGATTAATATCGATTAACTGAACATAAGTATCATATGTACCATTAAAAAGGAGTGACGATACATTCAAGTTAATCTAAAGATGAATAAAAAAATAAATAAAAAAGGTGTGTTATTGGAACGTTTAATTTATGACAAAACGAAATGTTACCTTCACTGATCTTTGACCCAGATAAGTTCATTTTCTGTATTATGAGTGTTTATCTGTCTGTCTGTTTGCTGGGTCCAAGATCTGTGAGTGTGACGTTTTGTTTTGTCATAAATTAAACGCTCCAATAACATACCTTTCTTGTATTTTTATTCTTAGTTTTGGAACGTTGGCCGTCTGTTTGTATTTGGATTTCTGCTGATCTAAAGATGTTTTTTCTTTGCAGTACACTTCATCTTCTTGCCCCGTCCTGTGTACGACGGCCCGGAGAACGTGGTCTACTTCAGGGGACCTAATCTGCAGGTAAAGGGATTGACAAGGGGAGATCTTGCAACAGTTGTCTCCCTTCACCCATCAGTCTATTAGTTTATCAGTCTATCAGCATTATAGGGATTTTACCAGCTATTAGAAAGTTTTTGTTTCTGGAGGCAATTAACAGTATTGTTTGTTTAAAAGAATTGTGTTACTGACACAATGAAGGCAAAGTCTGGAAAAAATATGAGGCTATCACCTTTTTGGCTCACGCAAGTGTAGCCTATGCGATGCTGACTTTTGTCTGTCTGTGCGTGCGTGCGTGTGTGATAGAAACTTTAACATTTGACTGAACACCGAAATACTAATTTTACCGGGTTATTATCCAAGCAACAGCTTCAAAGTATTGAAGCAATGATCAACATTTCGTCGGCACGTATGTAGTTAAAGTGTGTATAAAAAAAAAACGGGTGGTGGGGGGTTTTGGGGGGGTAAAAATAGGTGACTGGTTTGTGTTGCGTGTGGTATGTAGACCAGGTGAGGGGTCAAGGTTAGGTCAGATCGCGTGAAGGATTGTGGTATAGATTCACTTTTCAGTTCTAAACGAGCTGCATTCGGCGATTCGCCGATTCGGGGAAGACGATTTCACATTGTTCGGTTTCGTAGCGGCTCCAGAAAAATAGATAAAGAAGATACCAAAGGAGATTTCCTGCAGGTTGATCTGCACAGCGTGTTTTCAGTGTCTGCGTGAGGAAGAGCTGTCGAAAGCGCAGTGTCGATCTGGCAGTCGTGTCCCCGTAAGGCTACAGACAGATCTAGCGTCTCCCACTCTTGCACCGTGTCACCTAATTTTGCTTACTGGGTGTGTGTATGTGTGACGGAGTGATTGAGTTTGTGTTACTGTTTGTCGATTTCTTACGGGAGCCTTGAAGGCTTCGCCTCTTGTTCTTCTTAGAGCGCCGAATATAGCTCGTGCGAGCTCCCATATTGAGATACCCAAAACACCCGCCATACACAATGCTACCTAGGATGCATATCTGTTTTCATTTCTACTGGCTTACTGCAAGTTTTTTTTTTTTTTTCCATTTATGATTTTGGAAACTCACAGTAGCTACTTAGTTTGAGATTGATAGAATTACTTTCCATGCCACGGGACGGGAAAGTTTAAGTAGAGGTATACTAGTCTTAAAAATGGAGGGTCTGAAAGCTCAGATTTCACTGTGCGGAATACAAATTACAGTTGCATGGCAGGTTGTCTAAAAGAATGACATACATGTACATTTTTGGCCTCTCCTTTGACAGGATGAGCTGGAGAGAGATCGTCGCATCAGCTGGGTCATCACCTTTTACGCTGCCTGGTCACCGCAGTGTTTGACCTTTGCCCCCACCTTTGCCGAAATCTCTGCAGAGTGAGGAAATTTTCTTTTTATTTCTGTTTTACTTTTCTGTTGTTTCTTGTTTGTTCTGTTTCGGTGGTTTTTTTCTCCCTTTTTTTCCCATTTTGTTGTTGGTTAGTTTTTGTGTATGGAATAGAAGCCTGCAAGAGGCATTTCCCGCTTATTACTGTATGTGAGAAAAACAGCTATAGAGAATCAAGGAATACAATTTTTGGGTTGTGAAACAGGACCAGACCGGATGATACATAACTCCTGTGTCAAGTGGTGGGAGCATCGCTTCTTACTGATGGTGTTGTTATGTTTCCCTGGGTGAAGTGGTAGGAACATGGCTTCTTACTGATGCTGTTGTTATTTGTGCAGATACTCTCTGGACAACCTCAAGTTTGGCAAGATTGATGCGTCACGGTACCCACTGGTGGCAGAAAAGTAAGTTCATGTCTGTCACTGATTTTCTGGTGCTTCACTGTTTCCGTCTGTTTAACCCAATGTCCCCTGACAAAAAAATGGCAGGCAGCCTTCTTAATCCTGAGCAAAGGGAAACTACTCCGCACAACATGCACACATACAAAACAAAACAATTCATATAAAATCATAGAGTACTCACATTTATATAGAAGATGGCAGAATAACTCGAGAATACACTATAGTTTCATATGCAAGTATGTTCTGTCCACTTCCGATGAAATAAATGTTGTTTAAAAAAAAAAATCCAGCAAGTGTTCTTCAAAAACGTCCAACGTGTCAGCCTTCAGTCCTCATTTACACCAATGACCCATGGAGAGCCTCCGGCGTACAGCAGCCTTCATCAGGGCCTCCGGAGTTGCTGTCTGAGCGAACGACGAAGAAGAAGAAGAAGAATTTACTCCAATATATGTTGAAACTCCCAGAAAAATCCTCCCGAAAGTCATGTTGTCGAATAACAACACCCACATCGATGTCAGACTCATCCCCTTTCACCTCTTCAAGTAGAAAACCTTCGAAAGGCGTGTCAGAATCGTCATCTGAGTTCCCCATGATTGAACACCATACTTCCAAACCTTCGTTCAACGCCATTTTGTCAGACAAAAAAATCTCAAACTTTGAAAATTCACAGCTAACACACTATCGCATCGATTCAAACTCTGCAAACGCTAGAATGAAGCAGCCGGAAGGAAGTGCATTAATCACATCCGGTCGCAAGGCCTTATGGGTAAGGCTCAAAGCGAAAGTGAAAGTAGGTGACCTAGTGTTTAGCGGGCCATGCCAGGCGTTTCAGGGATTTCATAGGGAACTTCCGGCGGGCCATGCCGGGCGGTTCAGGGGGCATTGGGTTAACCAGAAATCAAGTCACACAGTAATATCATGTATTTGATTAAAAACTACAAATACTGCACGGGCAAATGGTCAGGCCTCTTTCTTAATATATTTTTTCGACATATTTGTAATTGCAGATATAACATACCTACTGCAGTCATTGATTTAGTTTTGCTGGTTGCTGTGACGGATTGACTGGTGTTGTAAAAGAGCGCATAGATTGAAGGTTTTTGTAGGAGTCTGCATTTGAGCAATTGTGGAAAGTAATCTTGGTTTGAAAATTAGTTACTTACTTCATTGACTGGATGTACAGACCAGACATTTGGGTATTGCCACTTGATTTGGAAACTGAAACATTGTTGCACTCATGTCAAACATGAACCTGTTGTTTGTAGAGGTTTAGTTTTGTTAGAACAGCCGTCTACAGTGAACATGCTCCGTACGTACGATGTGACTGTGTCGGGCAGGTTTGGCATTGACTGCAGCACCTGGTCCAAGCAACTGCCCACTGTCGTTCTCTTCCAAGAGGGAAAGGAAAAGATTCGCAGACCCACCGGTACTAAGAAGACCACGCTGAAATTTCTCTTCACAAAGGTGAGGGCTGCGCTGCCTCATGGAAGGCAGAACTTTGTGGTTATTGTTGATGTGATGAACATTTCATTTTGATGCCCTCGTGGCAAAGCCATTTGGGGCTTGTGAGACAGGGAAACCCCGGTTTTGTAACAAAATAAACAAGTCGCGTAAGGCGAAATTACTACATTTAGTCAAGCTATGGAACTCACAGAATGAAATTGAACGTAGTCCGCCGCTAGTGCAAAAGGCAGTGAAAGTGACGAGCCTGTTTGGCGCGGTAGCGGTTGCGCTGTGCTTCATAGCACGCTTTACTGTACCTCTCTTCGTTTTAACTTTCTGAGCGTGTTTTTAATCCAAACATATCATATCTATATGTTTTTGGAATCAGGAACCGACCAGGAATAAGATGAAAGTGTTTTTAAATTGATTTCGAAAATTTAATTTTGATCATAATTTTTAATTTTTTTAATTTTCAGAGCTTGTTTTTAATCCAAATATAACATATTTATATGTTTTTGGAATCAGAAAATGATGAAAAATAAGATGAACGTAAATTTGGATCGTTTTATAAAATTTGGTTTTTTTTTTTACAATTTTCAGATTTTTAATGACCAAAGTCATCAATTAATTTTTAAGCCACTAAGCTGAAATGCAATACCGAAGTCTGGCCTTTGTTGAAGATTGCTTGGCCAAAATTTCAATCAATTTGATTGAAAAATGAGGGTGTGACAGTGCCGCCTCAACTTTTACAAAAAGCCGGATATGACGTCATCAAAGACATTTATCGAAAAAAAATGGACAAAATGTCTGGGGGTATCATACCCAGGAACTCTCATGTCAAATTTCATAAAGATCGGTCCAGTAGTTTAGTCTGAATCGCTCTACACACACACACAGACAGACACACGCGCACACACACACACACACACACACACACACACACACACACACACACACACACAGACAGACAGACACGCGCACACACACACACACACACACACACATACACCACGACCCTCGTCTCGATTCCCCCTCTATGTTAAAACATTTAGTCAAAACTTGACTAAATGTAAAAAGGAAATAAAAAATTATGAAAACAGATTTTTGACTCCCCTGAGTAATCAGAATTCCCCTGAGGAATTAGCAGTGTTAGGCCGTCCGTAGACAAAAACCGTAACATTGGGATTATCTCGGATGTTTTTGAAGCTAGAGCTTTGAAACTTTGTGCACTTCTAGGGTTTGATGATCTGACATGACCCCAGCTTGGTTGACCCTCGTAAAATGTTGGGGTCACAGCGGGGTCATGTTTGGTTCCTAAAAACTTGGCATTCAGGATTTCTCTTGTGATTTTGAAGCTAGAGCCTCCAAATTTCACATACAAGAGAGAAAGAGAGAGAGAGAGGAGCGTGCATGCATGTGTGTTTGCATGTATTGGTGTAGCCTCATTCACTCAGCATTAACCTCTAACAGCTCAACATTTTTCTCATCTTCTCTTTACTCAGGAAAACGTCATACGAGACATGGAGCTGAACGAGGTGTACGGTCAGTGCAAGAAGAACCCCTTACACCGCCGCAAGGAAAAGGACGCCGTTGAAGAACCTGCTGAAACCAAAAAGGATAAGTGAATGACCCTCCGCGCCTGCCTGAATTTCATGTGTTCAAGGATGAGAGTGGAAAATATTGGCAGCCGTGAAGACAGGGTCATGATTTCTGTTAAAATTATGATGGCTTGAATTTTTCTGTTGAGTTGGACTGTGACTTTGAAGTGACCTGTTCCATTGAAATTTGCAGGAGGGTGGAAGAAGAGAGGTGTGGGAGTGAATGTAGAAAGAGTGAAGCAGGGTGGGGGAGGGGTTGTGGTGATGATGAATGAAACGGAGAGTGTTTGTGTCTGGCAGGTAAAGATGAGAGATACAGTCAGTGTGCCAGTCTCTGTGTGTGACCGGCAAGTTGAAGACCTAGCATTGTCGGGTGTGTGGAGAGGGAAACGTTAGCAAGACCCTCATCATATCTTGTCTCCCTCATCTTGTTTATTTTTTGTATTGTATTTTGCATATTTTGTCTTATTTTTGGGGGGGGGGCTCCAACTTTTTGGGGAATTTGCAGATTTAAACCAACATTTGTTTTTAATAAATATTCAAATGAGAAACCACTACAAGTGTGCTCAGATTTGCATTAGGTTTCATCAATTTGAATTTAAACACTTTCCATACCCCTCCAAGAATTTCACAGCTTTTCTTTTCCACAGTACGAGCCCTGTATTTTACAAGACAGTCACTTATCAAGATACTCAAGTCATATTACTCATATTATTTTCATAATAACTTGTGAAAAAGCCTGCTTTTATTGAATTCTGTGGGTGGTTAACTTCTTTTCATACAGCCGCGTAAATATTAGGTCTGTCTGGTACTACCAGTCTTCATTTGTAAAGTTATATCTTTTTTTTCTCTCAGTAAGTATAGCTTGATGTCTTCTTTTTGTGAATGAAAAAGACTTTGATACCAGAACTTTTTAATAACTTTTCAGTGTCAGTTCTAGAAAAAATCTTCCGATATGTAACTGTATGAGGAATCTTAAGACTTTCGCGACGGGAGGTGACTAAATTAGTAACAGCGCTGACACGCCCACGGACGGGAAGTGACTATTTGAGTAACAGACATACAAGGTACACGACTCGTGATTGCTTCCCGGTTTTTGAAGCTTGCAATAAATTGAGTTGTTTCCCTTGATACACGTGACTTGCTCTCCGCCATGTGCAAATTAGAGAAGATTTGAGTGGTTTTTTCGAACAAAAAAAATGAATCGAAGGCGAGCCTTGTCACGGGAGGAGATTCTCCGGATGTTGGATCTTGAGGATCCTGTAGATCATGATTCCGACGTGTTGTTTTCGCCTCAAGAAAGCGATAATAGCAGTGATATTGAGGAAGAAACAGTCCTGTTGTTGCTAGTATGAGTCAGCAAACTACACGTGGTAGGGTGGTACTGCATGGATCTTCGAATCGTGTAGTTGCAAGGGGGGTGTGGCAGCACTGATAACAATGGATGGCTGGAGCCTCCTAATCCTTTTGGAAATGTTCATAGGTGTACAGTTGGGACTTTGTTGTGAAAATGTGACTTATATTCAATATGGATTACCTAGACATCATTTGGTGAGTGTCACAGTTTTGTTTCATTTGAGTCAGGATGCTGTGAGTGAATGCGGGATTTGCTTGTTTTTTTCTTTGTACTGTCTCCTTATTTCTGTGTAGAATTTTAACAATATTTCAGCTAATTCATAGGTTTTACACCTTGTTTGGTTATAAAATTATTTATAATACTTTCTGTTAAAAAATAACTTTTAAAAAAGCAGTGGAAAAGAAAACACACACAAAAAAACGTAAAAAAACACAAATTATCCCCCTTTCACCCCCCCTTTGCTAAAACAAATCGCGTGACAAACTTATAAATAGCACGACTGAACTGGGCATCCATTTTTTAATTAGTACACAAAATTTGGTGGTGATTGGACTTAATTCAAGCTTGCTAGACAGATTTCTTTACAGTTACTGTTTTTTGGGAAGTTTCTTGGTGGCAAGCTTGGGCAGGCAGGACGTTAACGCCGTGGCAATGCTAGTCACAATAGTGTTAAGCGCATATTTCTAATTTTGTCCGCTTTATACCTTTGCCTTCCAAAGGCAGCGAGGGAGAGGAGTTGGCCCCGCCCTCATAAAGCTGGGCCAAGACTAGTTGAGATTTCTTACATCTCACTCCCCTATGACCAAAAACGGTTATGGGACTACCTTGACCACTTTATGTCTGTAATTTCACCAAAGCTGGAATGTAAGATGTTCTTTTTCCTCTTATGGTGCTGTTTACTTAATACAAAAACAAGACTTTCTGGGTGTGACATAGCTCATCTTTGTTTTCCTTTGACTGGTGCATTTGATGAATGAATTTGCAAGTCATCATTGTATGGATGTAGCATTGGAATGTTTGACAGAACTGATGGTGTGCTGAAAACTGACTGTTGTGACGAATGATTGTGAAGGTATATCTTCTGTACATGCATTGGAAAGTTTGGGCAGACAATGATGTTTGTGAAGGATGTGTGCGTGTCCTTATTTTTCTAGCTGCTCGCATCAAATTCAGATTATTTGTCATGTTCCACATTTGAAGGAAAGTTGACCACAATTTTTACTTTGTACCTAAGTGTTATGATCTGATTAAATGTTTTTTCCTTGAATAAGGTTCGTTCATGTTTCACTTGTTTGATTCATGAAAAAATGCATTTTGTGTCAGTTTGTTGTTGAAGAATTATTGACTTTACAATTCTCACACACGGTTTTGTTTACACTACAGAGTTTCAGTTTGATTCACTTTCAAAACTCAGTATCTACACGCACACACACACGCACACGCACACACACATAGTACTTTCCACACACTCTTTGTATTTTATTTTTATTGTTTCCACAAATATTGCAGGCAACATTAACACAGTATTTATGTCATAAACTCATTATGCACCACCAAAATCCTTATGCTCACAAGGGTAACACATCCAATGAAGTGACCTAAACTTACATTCACTGCCAATGTTTTAGAATTTGTGATCATGTACAAGTTCATTTTACACACATTAGCACAGTTATGATAGACAGTGATGCTCTGCTACTTCTGACGAACGAAATCCCCTTAAATTTCATCTTCGGTAATGCACAACAATACAGCATGAACACACGCTATGAAGCTATCAGTAAGACACAGTTACAGACACACTGAACTTCTGGTTTTGTTGAAATAAGGCAAGGCTGAAATTTGTACACAACAATACAAATGTACAAACACGGCTGAACAGACATTCTCTCCGTGAAGTCAAGTTTGCTTTTCTTCACAGAACAATGTGCTACTTGCACATAATTATGCCAAAAGAAAAGTTTATGCTTTCGCAGCTAACCGCATACATACATTTTATTCATATTTAATAAGTGACTGAAACACCTGTAAAACAGAAGCAAACTGAAACAACAAATATCTGTTAATCACACCAGCTGTCAAGTAACTGAGTAAACTGATGCATTATTTATGCATGCAATCACTGATTTGACACACTGTACAATTCTGGTTCACCCAACTTGAAACTCTGACTAGGAAGAGAATGACAATACCCATGTTTCTTTTTAAATGCACATTGAATGAGTAAACTATTTCCTCATACATGAGGCCACACACATACTTCTCTGCTTCTTCCATTGGGAATATCGAGTTAATGCATTCAGTGAATTAAATAAGGGTGTCTTTGGCTAAAACATACACTACAGTTTGCAAACAGACGTGTGTTCCGCCCCCTCCCATTCTCTCTCTGACACACACACACACACAGACACGTGCACACACACACAGTGCAAATAGAACTGAGGTATATTCTCTCATTGATGTAATAAATTAGAAACTTTTTGTACCAAAATCAAACAAAACAAAACTTTTGCGGATGTATGTGATCAAGTCTGAGTGAGAAAATGCACAGTCCCTTGCCATCAAGTGGCTGGTTTCAATAAACCTGAAAATAATATGGACAAATCACACGTAACATGCTGCCAAGGACACAAAAGATAAATAAATAAATAGTTTAATTTCTGGTAATTTCTAAAGTGACTGACTAACACAGATAACAACAGTTTGGTCTCTGCTGTTCCCTCAAAGTTTTGTTTGTTATTTTACAACCAGGCACACAATGACACAAGTGTAACTTTCTGTAAACTTTGAATCACGTGAACGATACACACACACAAAAGGCAATTTTAAAACAAGAATGAAGTTCAGCAACAAAGCAAGATGTACGTGTATCTACAGATGAGAGTTTTTCTTGCTCTATTTCTTCTTCTGTATCATTTGCTGAAAGAGAGCTTCTTTGATACAAAATCCACACAAGCATGGTTGTTACACACAAAATTGGGGGAATATTTCCTGATGCAAAATCTTTGTGATCACAAAATGCAGTGTCATCTGCTACAAATGTACTGAACCTAAACAAGAATAGAAGGTTGGATAAAAAGAGAAAAATATAAATGAAAGTTGTTGGTCCATTCCAATGCTTCTTGTAGGCTAAGGTGCCAGGAGTATGATTTCACCTTACTCTCACTTACTTACTTACTTACTTGGTTTGTCTATTTTAAGAGCCCTTACTCCCCTTTGCTACTTTGGTCTTAGAGAAGAAGACTTGCACACAGTTACACCAAACTAAAAGTGAACACAAAGCCGATACCAAAAATGTCTTTTTTCAACCAACATTTGTTCATATCTATACAATCAACTCCTTTCCTGTCATTCGCTTACATATTTCACCTTGCAAATCCTTCAGCAACAATAATGGCACAGATTTTGCTAGTGACCACAGACACTGTTTTCTACTTTTCTACCGGGCACAATACTTATTGCAACATTTTCTTGTGACTTGAACCCCTTATGGCCGGGCAAATCTCTATGAGATATCTGAGTGTTCAGCAAGTTAATAACTCTGACTTATGATATATTCATGTTGTTCACATCCTAGGTTCGTATGACTTGAAACACATTAATAATGGCAGAATGTACAAGTGCTGCTTGCACAAAGGAAATTAAGGCGATGAGAAAAATCTCTTACTTGGTACAATGACTATGTAGATCACTCTTATACACGCACGAACAATGACATTTTCTCTCAAGGTATGAATGCAAGTCCTTAATGAGCTCTTCTCTTAGAGCTTGAATGTAAGTTTTTTGCCGTGCAAACCCAGCCCAATAAAAGAGCTTCATAACACAGCAGAATGTACGGGTTAACAATACACATATCTACACCCGAAATGCCATGCATTATCTGGTTCATCTCCTTGCAAGTTCTGCCTCAAAACACATTTTGTCTGGAGGGAACAGTGAAGGGAATTTCCTCTGGCATCCGATGTGACTTCCCACTTGAAACAGATTTTTTTTGCAACAGAAAGCAGTTTTTTCTCCAGCCATTTTGCTGCCAATCTGTCTGGTGCCATGACACTGGAATTCCCTCTTTCTTCAGGGCTTTTCCCTTTGAGAGCGATTCTGTCTCGTGGAGGAATTACAGAGTTCTTTCTCCCTGGATGTCTGTCTTTATGCCTGAGCAAGGAACCAGTATCAGAGTCATTATGGCATAAATTCCTCTCACAGAGTTCAGGTTTTGTTTGTCTAGCAGCCAGCTGGCCAGATCAACACATTTCTCTCAAGGCAAACCTTCCCGACAGTTTCAGACCTTCCTTTGGCAGAAAAGTTGTTCAAGGGAATGAAGACTCACGAGGCCAGTCATACTGCACTGTGTCAGAAATTGCACATCCACGGCCACTTAAACCCCTATATGATTGCTCTCACGGCAACATGAATCACTTTGTGATCGTTCTCACGGCAACATGAATCACTTTGTGATCGTTCTCACGGCAACATGAATAACTTTGCGATCGCTCTCTCATGGCAGCATCAATCACTTTGCGATCATTCTCACGGCAACATCAATCTCTTTGTGATTGTTCTCACGGCAACACAAACCGCTTTGTGATCAATCTCACGGCAAAATGAACTCCTTCGTGTCCACGCTGACTCTGATGATGATGGAATCGTCCCTGATATAGTTCCTGGTCTTGAGAATGTCGTGCGACACGAACTTGGGGTAGCCGAAACCCAGAGACTCCACATCCTTCACAGGCTTCTGGAAGTGCTTCCAGGTTGGGTCCGGCACGAAACTCTCCGTCAAGTTGGCTCGCATTTCCACGTCGTTGGGCTGGTCGTAAAGCGTGAAGGAGACCGGCAACCGGAACGGCCATTCCAGAATGTTGTCGTACTCCCCCGGCAAGAGTTTGATGTACACCGACAGATACTTCCCCTCGCCGGCTCCGTTCCCGTTGAGGAAAACGGAGAGAGCCGCCTTGTAGCCGAAGCGGGAGGTATAGAACGGCTGACTGACGAGCTCCTTGCCATTCTTGTAGAGCGCCTCGATGTACTTGGCTTTGTAGGATGAGATCTTCCAGACGAAGGTGCCGTCTGTGATGTGGGTGGTGACGTGGAGGGCGGAGCAGAGGTGAGCGATCTGTTGTTGCTGTCGCTTGACCAGATCCCAGGCCAGGTGTAGGTGTGTTTTCTGTGTCTCCTCCAGGTGTCGGTCCATGCTGTAGCGAGCACACTGAAAAACACACAAGTTCATCAGTTATAACGTGAGTGTGTGAACAGAATACAGAATCTTTAATTGCCCAAGGTTTGGAATTGGTCTTGACATTGCGATTAAGAAACATTCGCCCCAGCCATGCACACCCAACACACGCATCTATAAAAAATGATCAACTTTTACTGTTACAGCCATGGGGTTACTTGGAGCTTTATTAATAGACAAATGCCCGGAAATAACTGTGGGGTTTGTATGGGTTGTGAAAGAGTGAATACTCTTGCTTTTGTTGAGGCAAACTTTCTACACATGCTCCTGGTCCACGTGTTTCAGACACACCCCTCCCTAGTGACTGGCCTATAATGCCACGCGAGAAATTTGCCTCAATTAAAGCGAGAACATTCACTCTTTCACAACCCATTGATTTCCGAATATCGGCTATTAAAAGCGAAATAAATACAAATTTAGACTAACAGGCAACATTTGGACTACATGTAGCAATAACACACACAGACAAAGACTAACATTTTTGATTTCACTGACCTTGAATTTGCATCCAGCCTCCTTGAAGGGGCAGTTGGCAGTCGCAGAGGGACATAACTCCTGCACATGAACCTCTACCTCCTCCCTGGGAATCTTTGTGGGGTCGCATCTGTTGGGGCACGACACTGGGAACCTCGGGCACTGATACTGATGTGTCTGCACAAAGAGAGGGGGAAAAGTTAGTCTGGATTGAGTTTGTTGCACAACTCAGCTAATGAATTTTGCTACATTTCAAGCAAGACAAAAGAACACCACAACAACAACAAAAAGGCTAAAGATTGATTAATTTTGCAGCTAATGAATTTTAATGCATTTCATACAAAACGAAAGAGAAAATCAAAACTTGACTAAATGTAAAAAGCATACACACACACACACACACACACACACACACACACACACACACACACACACAAGCAAGGAAACAAACAAAGGGGTAGAAGGATGGGAAGAATTTATTGAAAATATCAGAAGCTCTGTTACTAATAAGAGCATGAATATTGGGGATAAAGAAACACAATTTCAATAGACACATTTTCTCCTGTAAAAAATCTACTGGTAATAAAGTTAACAAACTAAACATTAATCAAGCTAAACAAGGCTGCTTACCTGTAACGTTTCATAGACAAATTCTCTGTCACAGAACTGGCATGTGACAGTGCGTTTGTGACACTCGTTCTTCATGTGATTGGTCAGAAAACGTCGCTCCAACTTAGCTCCACATTTGTTTTCGCACCACATGATTTCTTTGGGGCAGTTGCCTGCATGCGTCTGAAAATAAGAAGCAAAGACATTAAAAACATGAAAAACCCATGGGTTTATACTTTATTCTTAGAGTTTACAACTAGACAATGAAAAATAAAAGTCGTTTTTAGAACGTAAAAGAAAGATATTCTTTTTCCTTTTGTGTGTGCATGAGTACATACAAACAGCTCCAATGAAAGAACACTTTATATGCACAAAAAGAAGCGCAAACAAGGAAATTTCTTTCAAAAGTTATGGAATTTAATCTTTTTATTTGTTGGCTGTTGCAACTCATGCATATGCTAAGCCTCCTTGCACAATGCAAAACAGCATAAGGCTGATAAAGACTTCAATACCTAAGGTCTAATTTCACCGAATACCACACTTGGATTCTCTTCGCAACTCAACATACCTGGTCCATGTAGTCGCCAGGGAATTCCTGTGAGCAGAAGTCACAGACAACTCGTCGTTTGGGACACAGGTACTCAATGTGGTCGTCCACGTTGAAGCGAAGCAGGTGAGCGGAGCAACGGTTGGGGCATGGAACCGACTCGTACAGACAGGTGTCCAGGTGAGTCTGGAAAGAAAAACAAGAATTCATGTTATACAAAAATTAACACACTCAGTGGTACTGCTAAGGTCATCTCTTGAGCTCTGATAAAGGGACAGGTAGACAGACTGACAGAGAAACAGGGTGGAACTGGGCAGATGGAGAGAGAGAGAGAGAGAGAGAGAGAGAGAGAGAGAACTCAGAACTGACTTTATTACATGAGGATATAGGATTTAGGATCAGCCTAATCTTCCAACCTGTCCTTTAGCAAAAGAGAAAGAGATACACAAAAACACAGTGGGACTAAAATTAAACTGGAAAGATGGATCTGACATTGGACCTTGGTGAGAAAGGGAGGGGGTGGGTGGGTATGGGAGGGCAAAAGGAAATGTGGTGGGGGATGATGAGAAAAAAGATGGCAAGACAGAAGGAGACAGAGGAAGAGAGACATACAGAAGTACATCGTCTGGGGGTAGATGGGTAAGCGTCAGGGGAGGAAGTGAGGGTAGGGGCTAAGAAGGAGGCTAGGAGGAAGAAAGAACGAACAAACGAACGTTATTTTACAAGACACATTGTTTAAGACACAAGGTTTAAGACACATTGCCTTGTCTAACAACCTTAAACAAATACTACTACTAGACATACAATATTCAAATAAACAAAGAGACGGACAGCGAGAAAGGCAGATTTCTTCTCTGATGTTATGCTGCATTTTTCAACTGTTACCTGCAATGTCTGCAGCTTGTCCACCCAGCGACACCCATCTTTGGCATGCGTGCAGCGAATCAAGCTGTTCATGATTTCTCCCCGCACCTCCTTGTCTGGGTACAGCTGAAAAATACAATAAATCATCATGAGCATTGTTATCTTTATCATCTGCACACTCTTCCCTCTCCTCGTAATCTGTACGGTCATCCTTGGCATCACACACACACGCACCACGCACTGGCACACACCGTCGCACACACACACACGACACAAAGTCACTGCACTCACTGTACTTCCGATAAATACTGTATGAATAGTACACATCCTCGCAACATATCCAGGATGATTGATTCACTGAACCCGTGCACCATCATGTTAACTTGCTTTCTCAGCCGGTGTTATGATCCATTACGAGATTGCACAGAAACTGTGATAACTATCTGAAGCGTGCACATCTGTCACCACCCTTCAACCATCACAAGCCGGCTGTGAGTGGTTGCTAAGGAATCTGTTTGAATGAGTTGAAGTTCAGTAACCCTTTTTAGGTCAAGTGCAGGCAATCTATCAAAGCCTGTAGGCCACGTTATTTCTTTATCCTGTGACTGTGTGTGTGTGCGTGCGTGTGGAGGTTGGGGTGCGTGGTTTCTTGACACGGCTGAGACCGTAATCAGAGTCAAACTCACAAAACATATACGCAGAGAAACACTCAATGGAGGCCGAGAAGCGGGGAGGAGGGGGGGTGAAGGGTTGTTTATATGTGTTGTGTTTTTCATGTTGTTGTTGTTGTTGTTGTTTGGAAGGGCGGTTTATTTATTTGTTTTGTCACGTTTTTGTTTGGGTGAGGGGGTGCGCAAAACGAAGAAACAGACCGCGCATGACCCACAACTTAATGCTCATTGCGAGCCTCACATCAAAATGTCCGAAAGTGACGTTCAAGTATGTTTTACTCTTTTACTCCCAACCTCATTATACAGGCCATTTCCTTTTCCAGAACACGAGACGACGCATATAATCTGGGGTAACAAGTACAGACTTCCTGTCTCTCGGCCCCCCCCCCCCCCCCCCCAACCGCTTGGGCTTCTCTTGCAAAGTTTCCGGCCGAGTACGTGTATGTTGCCCGTCAGAGGGAGAAGGGGGAGTGAGAGAGTCATTTAATGGAAATTAGAAAGACGATTTGAGAGAGTAAGAAATTGTACTTGGAAAAGAAAAGAAGCTTTCTAATTTCAATTAAATGACTCTCTCTCCCTCCCCCTCTCCCCCCCCCCCCCCCCGTCTCTCACGCTCTTTCTCGCTCTCTCTGTCTCTCTGTTGGGTAGGTCGCGCGGGTGTTGCTAAACCAGAATGAACCTAACCATTTTAAAGTGTACATTAATTTTGAACGCCAGATTAGTTCTCACGCATTTTCACTACATAACTGCACCCGCCACTTTAAAATGAACACTCGTCCCTTTTCTTGTCGAAACGAGTAGATGCACAAGAAAACCATCGAACCTATAGTGCTACAAAGAAAATTGCACGGAGGACATTTCAACAACATACTTCAAACGACGCGCAAATATTCCTGAGTCATCGAAATGTTCATTTTTGTGTGGCGTTTTTGAGAGTCGTGGGAAAAGACACAATCACTTTTTGGCCGTGGGAATTTGTTGGTAAGATGTGTGTGCATGGTTTAAACGAGTTATTCATATATATGTAATATGCAAGACAATAACTCACATCATTATGCATGTAAAGTCACGGAGCACAAGACTGATGTAATGTTCGTAACTGTGCTTTTGGAAGACAAAGAAAACTTGCGGTGGACACATTTTCCAGATTGTCATGATCCTGTGTGTGTGTGTGTGTGTGTGTGTGTGTGTGTGTGTGTGTGTGTGTATGCGTGAGTGCGTGCGTGTGTGTGTGACGGTGTGTCAGTGTGTGTGTGTGTGTGTGTGTGTCCGTCCGTCCGAGTCCGTCATTCTACTTTCTGTCTGTCTATCCGTCTATTAATCTACCTTCCTGTCCACTGTTTTAATAACTTGATTGTCCGTGATTATTAATTAACAAGTCGCGTAAGGCAAAATTACTACATTTAGTCAAGCTGTGGAACTCACAGAATGAAACTGAACGCACTGCATTTTTTCACAATGACCGTAGTCCGCCGCTAGTGCAAAAGGCAGTGAAAGTGACGAGCCTGTTCAGCGCGGTAGCGGTTGCGCTGTGCTGCATATCACGCTTTACTGTACCTCTCTTCGTTTTAACTTTCTGAGCGTGTTTTTAATTCAAACATATCATATCTATATGTTTTTGGAATCAGGAACCGACAAGGAATAAGATGAAATTATTTTTAAAACGATTTCGGAAATTTAATTTTAATCATAATTTCTATATTTTTAATTTTCAGAGCTTGTTTTTAATCCGAATATAACATATTTATATGTTTTTGGAATCAGAACATGATGAAGAATAACATAAAAGTAATTTTGGATCGTTTTATAAAAAAATAATTTTTAATTACAATTTTCATATTTTTAATGACCAAAGTCATCAATTAATTTTTAAGCCTCCATGCTGAAATGCACTACCGAAGTCCGGCCTTCGTCGAAAATTGCTTGGCCACAATTTCAATCAATTTGATTGAAAAATGAAGGTGTGACAGTGCCGCCTCAACTTTTACAAAAAGCCGGATATGACGTATTAAAAGACATTTATGAAAAAAACGTCCGGGGATTTCATACCCAGGAACTCTCATGTAAAATTTCATAAAGATCGGTCCAGTAGTTTAGTCTGAATCGCTCTACACACACACACACGCACACACATACGTACACCACGACCCTCGTCTCGATTCTTGACTAAATGTAAAAAGAGATTTCAATGACGTTGTTCTTACCTTGGCGTAGTCTAGTGGTTTGTCATCCTCCGGACACTTGAACACCCCTCCGCTGCAACACACACGAGAAGACATCCATTTTGAGCACATCGTAATCACCTTCAACAACAACTAAAGACATTCAAATCACTACACGAGACAAAGTTAGCAGAACTGCTCACTCCCGTGTTCGCCATAGAAGGAACTGAAAAAGGAGTGTGCGGCATCGCGGCGCACACTCTCTGTTGTCCTGGGCGAACGCTTTCTGTGCAAAGTTGGATTTCTTTTCTTACTTTCTTTCTTTATGTGTGTGTGTGTGTGTGTGTGTGTGTGTGTGTGTGTGTGTGTGTGTGTGTGTGTGTGTGTGTGTTGTAGTTTTGTTGTTATGCTTTTAGTGTTTTTTACAGTTTTTTTAAAAAGTTAATTACGTACATGACACACGTCAATCTGTGCATTTAATTCAGAAAGAAAATCAGAAAAGAAATTCCACTTTGTACTGGTAGCAGCCAAGCTGTAGATTGTGCAGGTCTTTTAGTAGTCTATGTTAAACGTGGACGGAAAAACTTATCCATGTAAAAGCCTATACGCAAATATGTAGTGGTACACATGATGGGTTGCGCTAAAGGATTATACCTTTAACTGACAGTCGCCCATGCACCAGCCAGTGTATGCACATACTTAGCATCTTTTCGCTTCTTTTGTTCTGCGATGGGAAAAGGCGCGGAAAGTTAAACAGTTATTAGCGAAACGAGAAGATAAGTGTTTTCAGTGTCATCAAATCGTGAAACTGACGCAACTTGAACTCACTGAGTGACGCACAGCGTCCCACGATTTCAGCCCCAGTCGCATTGGAGTACAATATCACAGCACAGAAAGAAAACTTCATCACCTTCACTGACCCTAAAGAAAAAGTTCAATAACTACCACACACACAAAACTAAACGAGTAACCAGGACGGATCAGCTAATTATTTGTACCCAAAACGAACCGCCGAATAGCACGTGCAAACTCTGAAATCAACTCCGCCCACTGTCATACATTCACAAAGCCAGTCCCCCTCTGCCGGGTTCAGTCCTCTTATTGTTCACGAATCTGTTGTCAGTTTCTGCCGCAAAGCATGAACTGGTTCAAGTGTGATAGAGACAATTATGAGAGTGAAGTGGCGGCAATGATTTCACGATTTGATCCTCTAATTTGGAGGAGCCAGTAATCAACACAATCATGGTTTCGGTGCCAACTGTGATTATTCAAACCTGACTATTTTGAAGGGTGACAATTGAAGGCACAGCATGAGGTCCGTTTCAAATGTTGTTACCCGCAGAAATGAATGATGAATGAAGATACAAATTGCTATGACAAAGAGAGATGATATTCGCGTTCAGATAGCAATAAATGACAATCAAATGGTAACTCTACGCCATTTCGCTTTGTCTCACGCAGACAGAGTCACACGCAGAAAGAGAGAGAGAGAGAGAGAGAGAGAGAGAGAGAGAGAGAGAGAGAGAGAGAGAGAGAGAGAGAGAGAGAGAGAGAGAAAATTTGTGCCAAAATTGAAATCAAGCTGGTCGAGATCATGTGGAATTATTAAATCATGAGGAACCGTGAAACACCGATAGCCTAACAAGAATCCAGCAGCTAAAAGAAATAAACGAACAAACTTACAAAGTGAAGAAACAGACATAGAAACAACAACAACAAAATCAACAACAAAAACCCCGTCAAATATCCAGCAAAATACTGATCCATACAGAAACAAATAATTATAGTTTACAAACTAACTTTCATTCAACAAACCGGCCAAACCCCCAAACAAACAAAACAAGGTTGACACTAACTTTAGCCGAGAGCGTGTCTCAGTCGAGCTGGGTGATAAAATACCCCGCATGAGACACAAGCGTCCCTTCAGGGTACACAAGGGCAGACAGGAAGAAGGGTATAATAGGCAGGAAATGAGAGGCAACCTCTTCAAGCGAGACACTGCACAATCAATAAATCCTAGAGAAGGGGGAGTGGTCACAGCCCACACACACGCGAACAGAGGCAGGTAAGGCCGGACCACGTGTTCCGGACTGAACGTTTGTTTTGGTCATTAACAATCAAAAAGGTGCACGTTGTATTACAGCCAAAACGAAACATCGGCCACAAGAACTTCAAACTACTATTGGTCTTGAAAGTCACAGTGGCGGAACAATGAGATACGCAATAGACACATATTGACAATATAAACAACGAATTAAACAGTTGTTAATCCTCTCTTCAGCAGTGCAAACATAACTTGATTGAATGACTTTCGCGCTCAGTTGACATTTCCATTTGACGATTATTACAGTCCATGTAAATACTTTAAAGCTTTAAAAAAAACTCAGTGGAGATCGGTCAATTGCTCTTATCATATTCCTCGGTAACTGATGGTACAATCAAAGTGTGTGTGTGTGGGGGGGGGGAGTTTGAGAGAGAGAGAGAGAGAGAGAGAGAGAGAGCCGCGTGAGAGAGAGAGCCTGAGAGAGCGTGAGAGAGAGAGAGAGAGAGAGAGAGAGAGAGAGAGTGGAGGCCGGGGAGGGACGTGGCTGATCAAGATTACACCGGAACCAACACACCCACGTATCAACAGATCGACAAGCCAACGAGCTGTTCACTTTATTAAACCGGGCAACGAACAAGAAGGTGAAAAATCTCTCACAAATCCCACCACTGATATAAAGCGACTCAACAGGGGTATCACTAACACCAACACTAAAGCCCAACAGCGGAAGAGGGTTTTAGCGGGTCAAAGAATAACAGTGCTGACTGAATCTGACAGAACAACTCGTCTTACTTGTCAAGATAATTTCAACTGACAAGGGAAGGACAAAAATGTTTTGGGACCATGTATGAAAACGAACTTCCTGTAAATCTGTATGCATGCGAATTTTTTCAACCGCCAAGATCAGTCAAGAACCAACCAACTAACTAAACTGTGTACCTATACCTACTTACCCTCTGGCCTATCTATCTATTCATTCGTTTACACAGTTTAAGCATTTTTCACCGCTAATGTCTTTGAACGAACTACTGTGCTCTATACTGACCTACCTCAATACTGACCAACCTATCCATCTGCCTACTCTCTCTCTCTCTCCCTCTCTCTCCATTCATTTACAAAGCGGTTAAGACATTAATTGTTTCTGCTTAATCATTTTGAACGACCTACCTTTTGCGCATCACGGCCGCCGTGAACATCATACCGTGGCTGTAGTTGTCAGACGGTTATATGACAGCAGCAACAAAAGGATTCAGCCTGTATCTTGAATTTGCAATCACAGATCATATACCTTTAGGACAATGTATCCACTAGGCAATACATCTGCCGGACAAGTAATACTTCTAAAAAGTGGCAACACCGAGGGTTTTATATAGCACGACTGACGAGGTTCCGGGCTTTATAATTATATGCCCCTGTATTTCAATGTACACCAACCAAAGCCCGCCACAGAGAGAATTTAACTGTGAAAGAGATATATTTTGTCAGCTTGAATTTTAGAGGTAAGCGTGATCATTGAAATGCTGTGCACCTGCCTCGACTAAATCTGTGTTGCAACCTTCTTTTAAATCGAGAGTCAAGGAGAAATTCTGCCTTTGAATAAACAAGATTTCCATTGGACCTGGAATTCGCTTTTCCTTTTATAGAAATAACCAAGTGCTAAATATACAGACTGGTTTCAATTGAAACCCTAAGAGAGCACTTGTTCAAGGCGTATTGCTGGAAAAAAAAACGATTGAGAGAGAGAGGGGGGGGGGGGGGGAAGAGAGGAGAGCGGCGTGGAGGGTGGCGAGGTGGGTGGGGGGGGGGGGGGGGAGTCGAGAGATTTGTCCATGGTTTGCCCATGGTTTAAGTGTCCCTCCTGCTAAAAACTACAGCCTGATTTCAATTGAAAACCGCAAAGAGCACCTAATTCAACGGCATTCACTCAAACGATTCAGTTAGAGAGAGAGAGAGAGAGAGAGAGAGAGAGAGAGAGAGAGAGAGAGAGAGAGAGACACAGAGAGAGTGAGAGACTGAGAGAGAGAGGGGGGGGGAGGGCAGAGAGCGCTTTTCCACTACTTCATCTCTCCTTTCATAGCGAATACGCACACACGCACCCTTTCGGCCCCTCCACGAACCCTCGGATACCCCGGCTCTTGCTACCTCCCAACACTACTACTCCCCTTTCACACAATTTCACTGCACTCGCTGGTGGCTATGTTTTTTATGACAGTAGAAATAGAAATTTATCTGAAACATCTGCCGTTTCCGGTTCTGAGGTTAATTCGCTCAAGTGCTGAGCCGGAAGTCTTCCCGCGACCTTTTCAAGAGCAGCAAATATGACCCGGCCGACTGAATGATGATGAATAAATCATACACTTCATCCCCGAATTCATCCTTGAAAAGTTTGACAACTTGAATTTCTCGGCAGAAGAAGGCGGACGAAAGGTGAAAGGTTATGGAAAAACGGTGGGAGGTGTAAGGGGGAGGGAGTGCTGGAAGAGGAGGGTTGGTGGTAAAGATATTAAAAGTCAATTACTCGTGTCTTTGTTTGAGACTTGATCGAGGGTGAGATTGCGCTTTTTGGATGAAAGACAGATTGACAACGCTACGAGTTGTCGCCTTTTGTTTGCTTTGAATTGTACAACGTTATTGATCGTGAACGTGTTTTACTCCCTTCCCATTTCCCGATTCACAGTCGGCTTGATAAAAATGCATTAGAACCGTTCCGCTTCAGCCTTGCTCACCTTCCCGAGCAGAGGATCATGAATCAAACGTCCACTGCTCATGCATCTAATGGCTCTGCTTCATCACAAAACCTGCAATTCAGTCTTTGGTCTTCACGGACTGTTCATCGAACAACCGTCTTCAGTGACTGAAATGTTTAAACGCTGCTCAGTGCTAAGATATAAGAATCGTCTATTATTTTACCCCAACGATGATCATAAAACCAGTGTCAACACAACTTGTGAATGACTGATGAAGCATCAATTATAATCTTGTCCGTTTCAAGTGAGACGCGACACAAATGACAGCCACACCACAGAGTAGAACTGATCATGAGAACCCGTACACAGATCTATGAACCCATTTTACCAGATGCCTTCAAAACATTTTTGGACGATCAACGATCGACAATAAAACAGTCTGTCAATTAAAAGATGCAACACAGCCCTATCCAAGAGTAGAACTGAGATTCCACAGACCTATGTACCTGATTGTCTACACACATCATCAACGGTGGAATGAAATGACCCCCCTTACACTCACCAAGCATCAGATGTCTGCAGCGGACTCCTCGAGCGGGCGCCACCACTAGAGGGCGTGGGTGATGCTGATGTGCCGCTGACCGAGACTACATCGTTGGGCAGGAAGTGGGTTTGGGTTCCCACAGTCATGCACACCATCTCGCACGAGTCGCCTTTCGGAGTGAAGATAATCATTGTCACAGCGATGTGTTAAGACTTTCAGTTCTTGTGTGTCCCACTGAAGACGTTTCGGGATGTCTTCAACCTATGCCTTCGTTGAATAGGCTTGCATCAGACCAAGAATAAGCACCATCGAGCAGATCTTCCAACGTCAAACTGATGAAGAAACCCGAACAGTTCAAGATCGTTTACTGCTAACTGATGATAAAGACCGAAGAGTTCCAAACCTAAGACTGCACAGACTGATAATAAAAGCCGATAGAACTGTTCAATTTCTGTCAACGATTCTATCCCCGTTTGCTACTGGTGCAGCTTGCAAGGTCCTGCGACAACAAAGCTAAGGGATGGCGAAAGAACGAACTCAGAGGATGCTAGTCCTTGTGGGGCCCTGTTGCTTGTAGGTGACGGCACGCGACTGCAGGGGTTTTAAGGGAGAGGGACAGATGGTCACCGGTCCACCCTCGCTGGGATGGAATGCAGCGTCTGACCAGCTCATTGGTCCGAACACCGTCCACACCTGCCTCTCCGGCCTGGCGCTGGCCACCCGACCCCCTCTCAATGCCAGAGAAACAAACCTGTCCCCGGCCCCCTCTTCTCGTTTTTCACCTTGCGGTCTCGGACAATGGCTTGCTCTCGCGCCTCTCTTTGTGTGCGGCGTGCGTCCAGACAATGGGTGCCAATACATTTCTCTCTCTCTCTCTCTCTCTCTCTCTCTCTCTCTCTCTCTCTCTCTCTGCCCCCCCCTCTCTCTCTCTCTCTGCCCCCCTCTCTCTCTCTCTCTCCACGCATCAATCAGGACAAAAGGATAACGATGTATCCAAACGCAGAACACTCGTAGTGAAAACAGTTCTGACAGAAATACCGTTGAATGCTTTTCAGATCACAATTTAATCTGTAAAACTGTACCGTTAAGGAACTGAACCTTCCTCTATAAAACAATATCAAAATAACGGGAGAAAAAAAACACGTGCAAATGTTACCATTGACATCTTATCTGCACTCTCCTTGCCATATCTCATCCAAACACCCACCCCATATTATCAGCCAGCACACATGCTTCCCGCAAACCTGACCGGGGCAGAGACGCGTGTATGGCCATCTGTCCAGCCATGATGGGTCAACGGTTCAAATTCCTAAATGAAATTAGCCACAGAGAGGGGGTGGACGTATGAAAGGTGCAACAGAAAGGACAAGGGGAGGGCACCAAACAAGAATGGAACAAAAAGAAAGCGATGATAGAGGGGTGAGATGGTGGGGAGGGAGGGGGGGTGGAGGATCAAAGGCACCGCTGCACGTGCTACCTGTAGCTTCACCTGGCAGGTGACCGCCGGGCGCTGACCTCAACAGGTGAGCTAAAATAATGAGCGGCTGCAGGTGGGACATGTATACTAAAGTTGAGGTAAATTTTGGTACCAGCAGAAGTGATATAGACTATACTTAATGACAGACTAAGGCACATTTCTACGACTCTTGTGGGGCCGTTTTCATCTCGGCTTACAGCAAAATGATATAGATATCGCTACAACATTTCAAAACAAGTTTACAATTGTGAAGAAAAAAAATAGAATAAGTACAGGGTTCTTTTCACATATTTTAAACGTATCATTTGAAATATCTATCATGGTCTTCATCTTTTCCAAAACGATATAATTAATTGTTTTACTGTTTAGACTGAGGAATATTAGACCTGATCATGTTTTCTCATTGTGCCAACACAGACAGCATACCAGTGAGACAATCCAGTAGGCAGTGAAATGTTTTTAAATAAAAAACATAAATAAAAAAGGCGGTAACGCGCGCACCATACCCTCAGTTTCTTTGTGTCCAAACCGCCACATTGTCATTAGATGCTTTTGTGTCATGAAACTCAACAGCCATACTCGTGAAATTTCCATTATAAACGACAAAGAGGGGGCCACAGCCGGCACACGCCGCTCCATTCTTTATTTCCCTCCTTCCCCTATTCTTCATGTCGCTCCTGCCCTTATCGGCTTCTGTCGCATAACACCCCAACACCATGTGCCTCCTTGGTCCGTCATCTCATCATGATACGCGCTACACTTCTTTGTTTATTCCCCATTTTGTGGTGCCTCAACCTCTCCCCCTAATATCAAAATCTTCTACACCTAAAAAGGGTCTTGCGTTTAATTCCATTATCTGGGTGCATTTTTAGGGGCAAATATGTTATTCCAGCTTAGTGGGTAACTGATACACATAACTTTCACTGCAGAAAATCTGACAGAATACAGAATGTAATTGCCTACTGTTCCCCAGTGCAATAACATGAAATTCCGTATTCTTACGTCGAGAAATCGAGTCAGTTCGGGTACTACCCTCCAACCCCTCTCTGTTTAAAAAGTAAACCTGGTGTAAAATTTCAATTTCGGAGTCAAAAAACACAGAAAAAGACAGCACCTGTTGAAATCAACCGCCATCAACGCGTGATCAGCAGCAACACTAAGGCACTTGAATGCAATTTCACACTTCTTTCCCCCTAAAATTGAAACAGACACCTCTACTATCTCTGTAACTCGCCTCTACCCCACCCCCTTCGCCCCCACCGTGACCCCACTCTCTTCAGTACTCATTGTGAATCGTGAAGTGAAAGGAGGAGTTGGTGGGGTGTGGGGGTAGGGGGTAACGGCACGCGACTGACTGTTCCCCCTTCCTTTTCAAGTTGCACCTGTCGGATCCAAGCCACGTGTCGGTTGGCTGCCTTGCTACCTGCGCAGGTCCCGCGCGTACCCCCCCCCCCCCCCCTGAGAGAGAGAGAGAGAAAGAGAGATTTTGTGTGTGTGTGTGTGTGTGTCTGTGTGTGTGTGCGTGTGCGTGTGCGAGACAGAGACAGAGAGACAATCAAACAGACAAACAGACTCGGACAGAGACAAAACTCTGATAGTTAAAAAAGCGGGGAGGCGGGTATTACTTGAAGTGTTTACGTGTGTCTGGCAGAGAGGGCGTAATTTCTAAAAAATTAATAGTTATTCTCCGGATGATCGAGAGACAAAAACGGACAAGGGAAGCAAATGACCGGAACTGACCCATCCACGTATACCTCCCTTACCACCTGCCGCACAATGAAATGGCGACGCTTCAAATTTGTCACAAATGACAAAAAACGTTTATTGCTGCAGTAAAATGACCGATGGTGACGATAATGGCGACAGTTGGTATCAACGGTAATTGCACATACAACGACCGGGGTTTGGCCCTGAGCTGTAAACTGTCAATTGAAGTTGAACCCGTTACAGCCTCTAGGCGCTGAGGCAAGGCTTTGTAGTCTTTGTTCGCGCCGGCTCAGTTTTGTCCAGTAACAAGGTGTCATTAGAGGGTGGGACCAAGCTACGGTGATGCCGACGAGAATCCAATAAAACGATCTTTTAGAAGAGCGATGGATAATGCATTTATTGCAGTTACCGATTCGAGGACTATTTCATTGAAATTACAATAATAAGTCCGTTCAGAGATTCTGAGCCTTGCGCAATATAGTCCTCTTCTCCAATATCGGACGGCGAGTTGAACAAGAAAACTCAGAAACCCTGAGTGCAATCTGCTTTGCTGACGTTATGAGAAGTTCAGCTGAAAAGAAGGAAAGTAACTCTAATTTCCACGAGGGACACCTCACAAGACCTTACTTTTACTTACCTAAAACGGACTATGTGCTGTGAAACGCATACAAACATTTCTGATAGCTATACGCATATGGATGGGGCAAGGCGACACAATTACCATTTTTTGTCCTTTGTCCAAAATGTCCCGTCACTAAAGTTAAACAGGGTCATTTAACTGATAATAAACAGCTGCTCTTGATATTAAGCGAAATAATGTCACTTAAGCATTTCACATAAAACTGATGACTACGCTGGATTTTGCTGATGCATGCTACTCTTTCTAAACTACAGTATGTGTCGCTTAAGAGATTTCCCCAAAACAATGTCTGTAATATGCACTTTTTAAAGTACACTAAGTAGCCTCTAAAATACAAAATCTGGAATATTACGAGGGAAATACAAACAAACGAACAAACAAACAAAGAAACAAACACAAATTCTGCAAGTATTCACGGGCACACCTCCTTCAAATTACCCGGACCCTATTGCGACAATATTTTCTTAACTCGTGGGATCTCTGCATGAACCTAATCTGCAACCCGCACAGATGGTTATCCACAGGAAATCGGTTCTCTGTCATAAGCTATTGAGTTCTCTATTTCTGCAATGTGTGCACAGACTGTGGTGTCCTCGTTAAAGCTCGGCTGATCAAATATTACTCCTGTCGCAAGCGCCATTTCCGCCAATAAACCACGAACCTCAGAAAGACAAGCACAGGAGCCTGGATCGATAAGCCTTGCCTGTAGTTTCTTATCTACTTTTATCCTACTTTGATGCGTATACACTTATCAAAATCCACGTCGATTTAGTGTGCTTAAGTGTTCCTCAGTTAACGTACAGTGGATATATAGACGTAGGGAGAGTTGAGTCAAGAGAGAAAGGGTTTTAAAGGGCGCGCCTTATTTACAAATACTTCAGGTGACTTTCTTTTGTGTGAGCTCTCAATACTGCAATATTGTCAGTCAATACTGCAGCAAAATGTAAGTCATTTTAGCTTTTCTCAATCCGGCATCATCGACTCTACTCTGGTAAAAGTCAAGTGTCAGTGAGACAATATATTATCATCTTAGCTTCCAGCCTGCCAAAGACAAAGACACTGCAAGAACATTGCATGAGGACTGATAGCTGGTTGACATATATATATAAATACAATTTATTGAGGGCATACAGAGTAAACATATTTAAAACAAGAAGAGCAAACGCTCGATCGAGTCACTTTCGCAGTTCTGAATATTATATGAGGCATCAGATGGACAGGAAGAAATTGCTATATATTCACAACACAATGAGTCACGTTCACATAAAATTTGAGCCCGGTCACTTTTATAGTTTCCGAGAAAAGCCCAACGTTAAGTTGTGTGTTGCCGAACAGAAAAGGCTAGTTATCTCCCTTGTTTTTCTGATAACGTTCGTAAAAGGCTACAGATGTAAATACTTTGATGTAAAGAATAATCCTACAAAGTTTCAATCACATCCGATGAACTTTGTCAAAGATATAAAATGTCTAATTTTTCCTTTGACGCTGACCTGTGACCTTGAAAAAGGTCAAAGGTCAACGAAACCATCGTTAAAGTGTAGAGGTCATTGGAGGTCACGACTAAACAAAATATGAGCCCGATCGCTTTGATAGTTTCCGAGAAAAGTCCAACGTTAAGGTGGTGTCTACGGACGGCCGGCCGGACGGCCGGCCGGCCGGACAGACTAACACTGACCGATTACATAGAGTCACTTTTTCTCAAGTGACTCAAAAAACACAGCGTGAAAGAATATTTTCTTGGAGGAATAATGACTGCCAATATACAGCGTGAACCACACAACCAATATGCCCCTATTTCATTATGTCACTGGCGGCGGCAACAGTTTTATGAATTATTCATTCTGTCTCGGGCAGCGTTACGTCACGCAGAGCGCTAAAATATTACGATGCAACAAGAGCAGGACCTAATTAAACGCCACGACCTGCACGTGCAGGGCTGGTGACACTGTCACGCACACGCTGTAGTCATCAGGAGGCGATGTCGTGTTCCGCTCGTCAACATTGGCTGATTACATGCTTTCGTAACAGTGTCACTGTCACTTCCAAAACTCGAGCAGTAGGGGTATTGTTTGTGTTCCAATACATCATCGTCAGAGGCCATACTGGCTAATCACCGTCAGTTGGATTTCGTGGACCAAGTTCCGGTCAGTGTTTCCTGGTCAGTCTCAGTTTCAAGTTGGGTGACGATTTTATCCACAGCTGACGAAAATGATATGCTTCATTTTCGCACCATTGGAGCCGGAGGAGGGCCGGATGAACAAAATAATAATCACTTCCTCCTCTCCTTTATGTGACCCCCTCCCCCCCCCCAACAACCCCGCTCCCCTTCTACCAACACTCCTTTGTTCTTTACAACAGCAATGCTGGTAGGAACCGTATTAGCATAACATGTTTCCAATTGGCCACTGAGGATGTTGAATCTCAATTTCAGCAATGCCAAGAGGACAAAGACGGCTGACTGCAGTAGTGGTGGAAGACATTTTCTGATGACCAGCGACAGAGAAATTACTGAAAATTGCCTGAAAAGTACGAGGTTTGCTTCAATCAGTATCGACATTTTTTTTCTGAAACTGTCAAATCTGTAAGCATTTGGTCAACTTGAAATGCAAACACTGTGGAATGCCGGCAACATTTTCACTGATGTTCGCCAGATTTAAAAGAACAGGTATCCACGACACAAACTATATCCCCACTCGCCTTAAACCTAAAATCAAAACAAAACGAGAAGAACAAATAACAACAAAAATTGACCAAAACGACAAGACCAGAACAACCTCTAACAAAAAACACCCCAAGCCATACACTATATGTTCTACAAACACACGCACGTACCTTGCCTGTTTATGGAGGCTCAGATTTTACAGCCGCGGTAAAACTGCAGAGTATCCGCAGGAAACACATCCATAATGTCCTCTCGCCGCAGCCTCAATATTACCAGCAAGTTGAAAAACAATCAGCACGGCGTACGCTATACAACGCGGTGCACTATATAATATATTTGCACCTCTCTCTCCAACGCAGTGAAGAAGACGCCAGATGTTACTACGTTTTTACGGCAAGGACCCCTGCAACGCCCTCGACAAGGCTCGCTACAACATAAGTGTTTTGACAGGAATCTACCGGCAAGAGATATATATGGACCTCTCAACCAGATGGTGCCGCGGTGCTGCTTGACGGAGAATATATATAGCAACCCACAAAAGAAACGCGAACTCAAATTATATCCTTGCAGCTTTTCAAACCACCAAACACTGAAGTTAAACTCTGGTGTTATCCACGACCTAGTTCTTCTTGAAACACTGAGTTCTGAATAGAAGTCCAATTGAATTTACTTTTACCACCCCATCCCCCCCTCCTCCTCCCTGAATGTCCACTTATACTTTTACTATGATCAGTCGTTCTGTTTTGTTGCAACATCCAAACAGCACCACACGCACGGCCGCCTGTCCATACAATCCATTCGTTTGAATGGTTGGTGCTGAGAGTATTTTTCAGAACAATAAAACTCTTGCAACATGATCAGTGGAACTCCCGCGCACCCCGAAATCTAGCGTTTCTTCTGCGGGTGGGTATAGTTTCTCTTTATTTTTGTGTCAGTTTTACATTACCTGCTGTAGGTGTTGCTGGGCTTGAGTTTGTTTTAGCCTTTGTAGTGTGGTGTAAACTGAGAACCGTTATAGCTTAACGGATCCAGCTGCCAGACTTGACTTGACAGATCTTGTTCGAGTGTTGAGTCGGTAAATCCGAGGGCTCTTCAAATGACCTAAAGTCCTTGAATTGAATGGTCTTTCTGCCATGTTACTGATCCACAAGGTATAGTATTTTCTAACGTATTGTTTGTGCGCACTACAAGCGGCATTCATAAACAGTACTACTCTATTGCAACACTACCCCCCCACTGACATCTGTCTCCAAATCGAGTCAATCTAAAAACGAACGCTCGCACACACACACACACACACACACACACACACACACACATACGATCGCACGCGTGATTGTTTAATCAGATTGACTGATCAGCCTGTCGGACCTCCTCAAATCAATCGATTTGATTATCAATGATTACTCCAGTCACGCAAAACAACAATGCCGGCTTGATCAAAAGTTTCCATCAAAACAATGACTAAATCCTTGCCAACAGCAACAGCAGCAGCACACACGCTACAACATGAGAGAGAGAGAGAGAGAGAGAGAGAGAGAGAGAGAGAGAGAGAGAGAGAGAGAGAGAGAGGGAGAGAGAGAGAAAGAGTGAGAAAGAGTGAGAGAGACAGACAGACAGAGAGAGAGAGAGAGGGGAGAGAGAGACAGAGAGAGAGAGAGAGAGAGAGACAGAGAGCGAGCGAGAGAGAGAGAGCGAGAGAGAGAGAGAAAGAGAGAGAGAGAGAGGGAGAGAGAGAGGAAGAGAGAGAGCGAGAGAGAGAGAGAGCGGCGAGCGAGCGAGCGAGAGAGAGAGACAGAGAGAGACAGAGACAGAGAGAGAGTCCTCCCGAAAGCGGCATATGGCTGCCTTAATGGCGGGGTAAAAAACGGTCATACACATAAAATTCCACTCGTGCAAAAAAACGAGTGTACGTGGGAGTTTCAGCCCACGAACGCAGAAGAAGAAGAAGAAGACAGAGAGAGAGAGACAGAGAGAGAGAGAGAGACAGAGAGAGAGAGAGAGAGAGAGAGACAGAGAGAGAGAGAGAGAGAGCGAGAGAGAGAGAGAGAGCGAGAGAGAGAGACAGAGAGAGAGAGAGAGCGAGCGAGCGAGAGAGAGAGAGAGAGAGAGAGAGAGCGAGGGAGAGCGAGGGAGAGAGAGAGAGAGAGAGAGAGAGAGAGAGAGAGAGAGAGAGAGAGAGAGAGAGAGAGAGAGAGAGAGAGAGATAAACAACAATCTGCATGCAATAGTTTACCTTCAAGATTCTATGAAATCAACGTGTTTTACGTAAACCATGCAAACGAGAAAAAAAAAATGCTGAACAAAAACACTGTACCTGTATTCAAGCGTGACCATGCGAAGCCTAGGCATGGTGATGGTTTCGTTCTGCACTCAGTCTATGGTAGAACTTTCTAAACGACACTCGCTGGTGGAAGCTTTCAAACTTCTGAAGTGTCACTCAACAAAGAAAAACTTCAAAACCTTACGCGAGCTTAGCACAACATCACAAGTTTTAAACTGACGCAGGACAAAACTTTAGATGTGGACAGTAATGCCTGTTCTGTTGAAATATCTGTCCTCAGTGTCAACCGAACATGCATCCACACCCGTCGACACATAAACACGTAATGACTAGCGCGCGCTCCTGTTCACGGGAGGAAGAGGGCGGGGGACGGGGAGCGAGGGAGGGAACACAAGAACAAAACAAGCATGTCAAGCATCAGGCATAGCAACGCACACCATTTTTTAGGCGCGTGTGTGCATGCACACAGCGCGAGCCGCGCGCGCGCGCGCGCGCACTCCCTCGAGGCTTTTAGGCGAGGGCTTTGGGGAGGCTAAAAAAAAGGCTGCGACAGCAAAGAAAGAAAGGAAGAAAGAAAGAGAGGGCGCGTAGCAGCAGGGAAGAGTATCAAGGCGAAGGCGTCACAGCAAGGCCTAGCAACGAATTTTTAAATACTCGCGGTGCATCATCCTTCAACTCTCGCTGCATGCGCTGCATGGATTGCACGTGCGGTGTTGCCACGGTGACTGGTCTCTGCAGCGCAGCACTGCGCCGTGCACTTTGCTGCATGCAGCGGCAAAAAACGGAAAGCTGGCGTTTTTTTGCTTTTTGTCTCCGACAGTGTCACATGAAGGAGCTTAAAAACTGAAGGACGAAGGACGAAGAAAAAGAAATACAAGGTGCATGACTTGTGCTCTGTGATTTGAAAAAAAAAGGTGATGTACCCAAGATGCTTCTTGGACTGTCTCTGCGCGGCAACTGGGGAAAAAATAGACTTAAAGTAGGCTATGAATTATGTAGATCTTTTGTGAAACGGTTGAGTTTAAATGTGTTTTTCTGTTCTTCTGTTCCTTCCTTACTTTTTGTTTATTAAATCTTAGTTTCTGTTCATTCATTCACACCCCCAACGTGCAGTAAACCGGTGTGGGGTAACATGACAAGCCAGAGGCTGTCCTTGCTGAAGATATGTATTCCTTTTAACTCGGCTAGAAGAGGAGAACTAAGGAAGTTTGTGTGTCTGTCTCCCGGCTGCTCCTTTGTTTTTCTTTGTTCATTTATTTGTGTGGTTGTTTAATTGTTTCCGATTGGTGTTGTTTTCACCTTGTTTTTCTATGCTTATTGAATTTTTACAGTTTTCCAATGTGCTATGACATTTAATGTTGTTCTGGTTATTTTAGTCATGATATATACCATGATCGATATCAAACAGTGACTTATTGGTTGACAGGATGATCGACTTTATGCTTGATTAATTGACTGATTGATTAGATTGAGTGATATACACCGTCTTGCTTTCCTGCCTCCCCCCCCCCCCCCCCCCCCGGCCCCCAACAGCTAGAGAGAACATGGCTGTCAGACTTTTCAAGTTCTCCCTTCCTGACCCCCCCCCCCCCCCCCCCCCAATCCATCTGGTCAAAAAAAGTTACATAGTAAAATGATAATGTTGAAGAAAACGCTGTTCACCAGATGACAATGTCGCGTCGCCCAATTACACGCTACGGGTAGTAACGATTTTTGTCCCCTCTCCATTGTCTAGAGGTCACAACATTCGGCGTGAAAACCACACCGGGACATCTGCCAGACATCTATCAATACATTGTCTCTTCCCATCACCCACCTCCCCCTCTCTTTGAAAAGGGCGGGGTTGTTTTCACAGGCCGGAACATCAGTTCTAGAAAATGTCAACCGCTTCCCATGTGAAACGGGAGCGTGGAAGGGTGCGAAGGCTGATGAGAGCATCCTGGAATGGAGTCACTGTCACACTCTGAATGTCAATTGAGTTAATTTTGTAGACCTGGGGTGGTACGCATGAGAAAGTACCCAAATGGGTGATACCCAGGCACAGGGTCAAGTCAGATTGGTTGAAATCTCACATAAATCTGTATTTGAACAAACCCGATCCAGCAGTGGGATCCCGGCATCCAGTAAAGCACTTTGTCGTTCACATCAGCCTAGGTGACCGAGCGGTCCAGGTTAGTTTCATCGGGTGTCATCGGGTGTCAGTATACTTCCTCTTTCACGCGTCTATTCGGATTGTAATATTCACAACATCAGTCGAAAATTAGGTATTCAGGCAAATAAGGTATTCTTGAAAATTAGGTATTCATAAAATGAGTTAAATGGAAATTGGGTTCGCATGGAAATTGGATTCTCATGGAAATTGGCTTCTCATGGAAATTGGGTATTTGGTTCTTGTCAGTGTGTCAGAGCAAAGTGAGACATTACCAATTACACAATGAAGCCTTTGGGAGCTGTAACATCCGACAGGTAAGCTGGCGCAAATATCTTAATGCTGTGATTATATGCATGCGTTTTGGTTTTCGATTGATCGTCTAGCCACCCGTATATAGGCAGCTTTATCACCTACGCACGCGCTCACGCACGCACTGACGCACGCACACTCACATATACACACACACACACACACACACACACACACACACACAGCCTGAAATCAAATCAGACAGCACAAAAAAGGCCGCTAGAAACAAACACTGCGAGCCTCACATTAGCAACACGGTCAGTTGCCACCACTCAAAATATCGATCGATCCTGCGAGACACTGAGTAACGAACAGTGCAAATCAAAAAAAATTCTCGTCGGCAGCAGTATCGCAAACGAACAACTCCCTCGTTCGACCCTCGGTGCAAATGAGTATTTTGAGTCCGTGAAGCTGTTATTGGCCACCCCTCTTATCCCCAATCGCAGTTACTATACCATTCAAAGACATCGATCCTTTGAGAAAATTTCATCAAATACATTCGTGTCAGCAGCAGTACTTCGAACAAACGACTCCCTCGTTCGACCTTCGCTGCAAATGACCATTTTTAACACCGTAAGCTGCTATATGACACCAACGTGTCCAGCCAAATGACCACAGCAGTGACCCTAATCTCTAGATTTTCCCCCCCGTGTGTCCTTTCAGATTGCAGTATTCGTAGAGCAGTGGGAAATCGGGCATCTACTTCCTCTGCGTGAAAGAGCAAGAGATGTCGAAGCGTATTAATTGTCCAAGTATTTGAGAACTGTTAGTTCAACATGGCAAGCTGACGCACATACCAATGACGCTTCGGATTTTCTGTTCGAGCATTTGAAGACACTTCAAGCACATCGTCTACTATTTCTGCGGGAAAGTTTCATATTCAGTGAAAGGAAACGAGCAAGTGAGTGACAGAACGAAGCATTATTTGATTACAACCTCAAAGTAAATCTTTCATAACTCAAGTGGAAAGTTGTTGTGGGTTTTTTTCAACTTGAAACTACCCCCTTTCTGTATTTTCGCTTCTCTCGGACCCACCTCGTTCAAGAAAGAAAGAAGAAAGAGAAAAACAATGTAAGGCTTATATGCAATTGCAGAAAACACAACCTCAATCAAATCACATAGACAGAAGCAAACAGAGAGAAGCAAACACTGCAACCATCAAATTAACAACAGTGTCAGTTGCCACCAAAGCCAATAGATCGATCCTGCGAGACAATGAGAGCGATAGAGAGAGAGGGAGAGAAGATGCACGGAGGGAGAGAAGATGCACGGAGAGAGAGAGAGAGAGAGAGAGAGAGAGAGAGAGAGAGAGAGAGAGAGAGAGAGAGAGTAGTATCGAACACGTTCGACCCTCAATGCAATGACTATTTCGAAAGCCTTTTAAGCTCTTATGCGCCACTACCTCTCAATCAATGTGTCACTGAAGTGCCCGTACAGCCAAATGACCACATCAGTGACCCTAATCAATGGGGTTTCCCCTGCGCTTTCCACCTGTGTGACATAGTGGGCGTTCTCTTGTGGTCAATGTATCGCCGATGGACACTAAGCCTATCATAGACTGGATGGATATATTCCGGCAAATGAAGTGAATTATTCAGATGTCAAATGTGGCGTTAGTTAGTACGGTCATCTTTGTGTGATTGACACATAGAGAGAGAGCGCGGGGGGGAGGGGGGGGGTAGAGAGAGAGACTGAGAGACTTGAGAGAGAGAGAGAGATAGAGAGAGAGCGGGATAGAGAGCGGGATAGAGAGAGGGAGGGAGCGAGGGAGGGAGAGAGAGCGAGCGCGCGCGCGCGTGCGCGTGCACGTGTGTGTGTGTGTGCGCGCGCGCGCGCGTGCGCGTGTGTGTGCGTGTGTACGTACGCGGGTGTGCGCACATGCCTTACAAGAGCCACCATTCAAATAAGGCCTAACGGTAGTAAACAATCAAAAACATTGTGACTAATAAGTGTACTGTAATTATAGTAACTACACCTACATACACACCTTCAGACCACCCCAGCCACCGAGTTATCCATCCAGGTGACGAATCAGTCAATCTGAAAACCGCAACCACTGTCGACAGGGGGTGTTTACGTGTGTACCAAGGCACCCGTTGACCATGAAATGCACCCTGAATTACAGGTAAACAGCCCTCAACTAGCCAACACAAGGGAGATTACATGGAGTAAGGAGGGGTAAGTAGCCCCCTCGACAAGTCTCCACATTCAAAACCTCAAGTGACTGTAATCCTTAGTGAAAGTAACTGCTGAATCCTGGGCTGTTTGTACGGCGCGACACTGGACAACCATAGCGTGTTTTAAATGAGAATAGGTACAGAGAACTGGAACTTGCCGTTAGTTTCGGCTGTTTCTGCACCCATACGCGGTTTTTCTTTGACATTCTGCGCGCGCACACACACACACACACATACGCACTAACACTAACACACACCAACACACACACACTAACACTAACACACACCAACACACACTAGCTAACACTAACACTAACATTAACACACACTAACACACACACACCAACACTAACACACACACACACACACACTAACACTAACACACACCAACACACACACACTAACACTAACACACACTAACACACACACACCAACACTAACACTAACACACACACACACACACACACACACACTAACACACACACACACAAACACTAACACACACACACACACACTAGCTAACACACACACACACACACTAACATACACACACTAACACACACACACACTAACACATACACACACTAACATACACGTAGACACACACACACACTAACATACACATGCACACACACACACACACACAAACATACACACACACACACTAACATACACACACACACATACACACACACTAACATACACGTACACAGTGTACAGAAATCTGTCCACGCTGTTACTTGATCTTCAAAATCATTCCAAAAGTCATACAATTCTTCCTTGGTTTGGAATAATAACATCATCAAACTGCACATATAGCATAAAAGCCAGAATTTCGTGAGATTTAGTGTTTGGAATACTGCATAACAACCACGACAACACTGATATCATGCTTATGAAACATACTCAAAAACTCTGTGTTGTGTCACTCCTAACTCAAACAAGCTGAGCCCCGCCCCCCTCCATTTTTTGTAAAGCGATCCTGTCAACATGTAAACTTTGATGATCATCTATATGCCATCTTGCTTTCACCAAGAAGTCGTAAATTTCGTTTTCGTTTAAAAGAGCCCGCACATAACAAGTCGCAGACGGCCGGGGTGAAGGGTCTCTAAAATAATCCACCGCAAGAGTCCACTTTCCCTTTCTGTAGAGGTGTAGCTACCTCCCACTTTTGCTGCTCTTGTAACCTTTTTAGCGCTTACTTCAAAGCTGTTCTAGCTGAACCCTCGTAAAAGCTCAACAAGCACTTTGTGAAAATGGTAAGAAAAATACTACAAGCTGTGTTGACCGTTCACACGGGGAAACTAAGCGTAAGCCGCTTCATTTCGGCGAGTCGACAGAAAACAGGCAAGAAGATCGTGCGGAGAAACGAAAACAGATAACTTTGGCATCCCTGGTAATTGACAAATAAATAAACGTATGCAATAAAAAAAATAATTTATAAACCCGTCTTATACACAGTACTAATGCTACGCATTGACATTTCCTCATGCATATTTAGGTACCAAGACAAAGAGCCTTTACAGAAGCTTTCCCTCATTTTCTCAAACGGACATTATTCTCATTTTTCCAAACAGACCAAAAAAGTGTGTGTGTCAATCAAAGGAGAAATATATGTCAAAATATTTTGTAACATTAAAAATACGTCAGACAATCATAGCCTAATCTAATCTGAGTAAAAAATAATTTTTTTTTTTATAAATTAAGGTTGGCCAATGGCTGAATAAATTGTGATTTAAATAGCCCAGTCTAGGCCTGAAAGATATGTAACTGCTAAAACAGCGAAGCTACCACAATTAAAGCTGAACACAATAATACTCACACTTCTCTCTCAGTTTATACAGATATTGGCTGTCCTTTTCTCACTCAAAGATGAAATACTGTTGCATTCTTCACACCCAAAATCAACCTAAAATCGGCCCGTCAGACTGGTCACTCTACGAAAATCTGCTCAGTCTTCTACGCTTCGATACCGACGCAAGACCTCCACACTAGAATAATCGTTCCACAATAAATCTTTCACGAGCTGAGGTCACACGCAATGCGCGCGTGTGTACCCGCACAACAGAAATCGAACAAGAGCAGTCCCGATGATTAATTGCAGGCAACGAATCGTGTTTCAGTCAGTCTAATGCAAAAGCACTGTAAAATTGATTGTCACAAGAATTGTAATAGACTAAGTAGGCTACTAATTGCTGTAAAACTACTAGTGCTTTGAGCTGCAGTCAATCTCATGCACAAGCACTGTAATTGACCAAGCTCGCTCATAATGAGCGTAATATTATAGGTGAATTGTGGTTTCAGCAGCAGTACTGTACGTGACAGTGTTATTGACTCGCTAATTTCTGGTTTCACGTGCAGATATTACCCAATATTGACGGACTGTGCGATGATATCTTCTGCTATGGTCTGTTGAGACAGTGATATCAAAATCGAGACCGGAGGTCGAGATTTTGATATCACTGTCGAAACAGACCAATAGCAGAAGATATCGTCACACACTCCGTCAATCTATCTATATATATATACGACTTGTGTCTGTGTGTCTGTGTGTCTGTGTGTTTGTGTATTTGTGTATTCGCCATGCATGGCCAAAGTTCTCGATGGATCTGCTTCAAATTTGGTGGGCTTATTCAGAGAGACCCCGGACACAACCTCATCGATGAGATATTTCAACACGTGCTCTCAGCGCGCAGCGCTGAACCGATTTTGGTTCCACCTCAGCTATTTTGGTTCCACCTCAGCTACCCGGGCCCCCATACCGACACACCATAGCCGCTACACCACATCACAACGCCAAAGTTCTCGGTGGATCTTTTTCAAATTTGGACACCGTATTCAGCTACACCCCGGACACAATATCATCGATGAGATATTTCAACACGTGCTCTCAGCGCGCAGCGCTGAACTGATTTTGGTTTTTGTGTTCATTTCACCATTATAAGTAACTCTTCCTTATCTTCTCCAGTGTTTGGCGTTTATCTCCCTTCCTTCGTGTGGCTTTCCCGTTCAGTTGTAAGTTACTATTACTATTTTTAGAATGTCACTGCGCTGTCCACTGCGCTGTCCACAACGCTTCCCTTGCACCCGTAAGTTGTTCTTACTGTCAAAGTGAAAAGGTCGAATCAATTTATAGCCACGCGAAAAATACACTCTCACCTATCTCTATATATTTATAGATACAGATATGCATATATATATACGGCTTCTCTGTGTGTGTGTGTTTGTGTGTGTGTGTGGGCAAAAACCTGTGTATTGTAGAGTTCTGTTTGTGATGTGGTCTAGCGGCTTTTGTCTGTCTGTATGTTCTGGCATGTGAGAAGCCACAGCAGATAATTTAGGGCTAAGAAATAAGCTCTAAAATTCTCAATCCCGTTTGACAGGACTTCGCCTTCAAAGGTGATTGTGGTGAACCGCCACGCTGTCTGTCTCTGTCTCGCGCCGTTCACCCCAAATTCCCGTTTCTGAGGTTCTTTTGTTAGAATGTCACTGCGCTGTCCAGAACGCTTCCCTTGCACCCGTAAGTTGTTCTTACTGTCAAAGTGAAAAGGTCGAATCAATTTATAGCCACGCGAAAAATACACTCTCACCTATCTCTATATATTTATAGATATAGATATACATATTTATATATACGGCTTCTCTGTGTGTGTGTTTGTGTGTGTGTGTGTGGGCAAAAACCTGTGGATTGTAGAGTTCTGTTTGTGATGGGGTCTAGCGGCTTTTGTCTGTCTGTATGTTCTGGCATTTGAGAAGCCACAACAGATAATATAGGGCTAAGAAATAAGCACTAAAATTCTCAATCCCGTTTGACAGGACTTCGCCTGCAGAGGTGATTGTGATGAACCGCCACGCTGTCTGTCTCTGTCTCGCGATTCACCCCGGCGAAGCCGGGTATTCCTCTAGTATTTATATATACGGCTTCTCTGTGTGTGTGTTTGTGTGTGTGTGTGTGGGCAAAAACCTGTGGATTGTAGAGTTCTGTTTGTGATGGGGTCTAGCGGCTTTTGTCTGTCTGTATGTTCTGGCATTTGAGAAGCCACAACAGATAATATAGGGCTAAGAAATAAGCTCTAAAATTCTCAATCCCGTTTGACAGGACTTCGCCTGCAGAGGTGATTGTGATGAACCGCCACGCTGTCTGTCTCTGTCTCGCGATTCACCCCGGCGAAGCCGGGTATTCCTCTAGTGTTAGATATATTGCTAATTCTCTGGACATTTTGTATTTACTGTAAAGAAATTACAAAAGTATTTGTCTTAGTTTTGGCTGTTCCATATCCCTCCCTCTGATTATTATTTCTTTTTGTTCACTCTTTTCTTGTACTTTTCAGTATTTCAAAATGTCTTTTCTTTCAAAAAGTCTTTAGTCACTTGCTCAACTAAATTCTGGGATAATTACATTTTCATATATATTTGTTTGTTTTTAAATGTAGGTGTTTTTACATTAGTCAAGTTTTGACTAAATGTTTTAACACAGAGGGGGAATCGAGACGAGGGTCGTGGTGTATGTGTGTGTGTGTGTGTGTGTGTGTGTGTGTGTCTGTCTGTCTGTGCGTGTGTGTGTGTAGAGCGATTCAGACTAAACTACTGGACCGATCTTTATGAAATTTGACATGAGAGTTCCTGGGAATGATATCCCCGGATGTTTTTTTCCATTTTTTCGATAAATGTATTCGATGACGTCATATCCGGCTTTTTGTAAAAGTTGAGGCAGCACTGTCACACCCTCATTTTTCAATCAAATTGATTGAAATTTTGGCCCAGCAATCTTCGACGAAGGCCGGACTTCGGAATTGCATTTCAGCTTGGTGGCTTAAAAATTAATTAATGACTTTGGTCATTAAAAATCTGAAAATTGTTAAAAAAAATTTGTGTATAAAACGATCCAAATTTACGTTAATCTTATTCTTCATCATTTTCTGATTCCAAAAACATATAAATATGTTATATTTGGATTAAAAACAAGCTCTGAAAATTAAAAATATAAAAATTATGATCAAAATTGAATTTTTGAAATCAATTTAAATCGTCTTATTCCTTGTTGGTTCCTGATTCCAAAAACATATAAATATGATATGTTTGGATTAAAAACACGCTCAGAAAGTTAAAACGAAGAGAGGTACAGAAAAGCGTGCTTCTCAGCGCAACTACTATCCCGCTCTTCTTGTCAATTTCACTGCCTTTTAATTTTGATCATAATTTTTATATTTTTAATTTTCAGAGCTTGTTTTTAATCCAAATATAACATATTTATATGTTTTTGGAATCAGAAAAAGATGGAAAATAAGATGTACGTAAATTTGGATCGTTTTATAAAAAAAAAAATTATTTTTTTACAATTTTCAGATTTTTAATGACCAAAGTCATTAATTAATTTTTAAGCCACCAAGCTGAAATGCAATACCGAAGTCCGGGCTTCGTCGGAGATTACTTGACCAAAATTTCAACCAATTTGGTTGAAAAATGAGAGCGTGACAGTGCCGCCTCAACTTTCACGAAAAGTCGGATATGACGTCATCAAAGACATTTATAAAAAAAATGAAAAAACGTCTGAGGATATCATACCCAGGAACTGTCATTTCAAATTTCATAAAGATCGGTCCAGTAGTTTAGTCTGAATCGGTCTATACACACACACACAGACAGACAGACAGACACACATACACCACGACCCTCGTCTCGATTTCCCCCCTCTATGTTAAAACATTTAGTCAAAACTTGACTAAATGTAAAAACAAGTCGCGTAAGGCGAAATTACTACATTTAGTCAAGCTGTGGAACTCACAGAATGAAATTGAACGTAGTCCGCCGCTAGTGCAAAAGGCAGTGAAAGTGACGAGCCTGTTTGGCGCGGTAGCGGTTGCGCTGTGCTTCATAGCACGCTTTACTGTACCTCTCTTCGTTTTAACTTTCTGAGCGTGTTTTCAATTCAAACATATCATATCTATATGTTTTTGGAATCAGGAACCGACAAGGAATAAGATGAAAGTGTTTTTAAATTGATTTCGAAAATTTAATTTTGATCATAATTTTAAATTTTTTTGATGTACGGCCGTTAATCACAGTCTTCTCAAGGACACGTACAAGAGCTAATACCACATAACAGACTCAGAAACTATACCTTCGTCTGCGAAGATCCTTCACCAAATACTCGAGAAGCTCAATCCATCTTCTTCTCACAATATGTCACAAATCACGCGCAAATGGCTCAGCCGCGACAGGTACGGCTCACCCTTGTCAAACGAGTTGCAACGGTTCCGTCGCTGAGTATCAGCAAATGACCAATGACTGTACGCTGATAGTAACACTCACACTGTCTAAAAAGGCCTGTCGTTTAACACGGATATATATCTATCTCAGCACTATTATACACGACTCGTCCGCTGTCTATTGTAGTTACACACACGTACAGTTGTCACAGGAGCTCTCCGACAATCCCATCAAAATCAGCCATCAGTGAGTGGACAAGGTGACTTCATCTCATCACCGTGCCTGACAACGCCACCGGACTCAAGGTATGGTATGTATGACCACACTTTACTGTCCGAACGAAACGACTGTGAGCCAGCCAGGAGTTTAAAGCGTTTTACTGCTGAAGGTTCAGCCTCCCTCGCCCCTAACAATGGGCTGCTGCTAGTAATTGCATAATCGTTGGCTGTTAAAAGAGGCCATTACCTGCTGGTCTAAAGGCCATACAAAAAAAGCCTCACGAGATTTTTTTTTTCCTTCTCCAGATTGAAATGTTTTTTGTTTAGTGTTCCCAGACAAACACATCAAAGCGTAATTGCTCAGTTTGAAACCTAATGTATGTGACAAACGCACTGATTTCAGCACAGACGTACATAATTTATTTCACAACAAACGCAGCTAGAGGTTTAAAACGGCATGTCCCAGTGACACTTATACGAGACAGCCTACATGCATGTATTATCTGAAGTTACGGAAAATTAAGGTAAATATGCGTACTTTCATGAATCTGTCATTCGTTAGTTAGTAAGACTCCATGTGACCACAGTGACCTTCAGATGGGACTCAATATTGAATCGCCTCACGGAGGTTGTACGAAGCTCCAGCTCATAAATTTGAGCGTATACACTGCAGCCAGTATCAGACAATAGTAGCAGCGAATCGTGTCTCTTTAAACTTCATAGTATAGCTCAATAGGATTCCGTGGGAGCACAGTGACATTCAGAATATTTGGCGCTCGACAGATGCTCAGCGTCAATAAACATTAGCAGATACAATGAGTGATTGAGAGTACACCATACGCTGAGTCAATAGTGGTACAGTATCATAATTCTGCGAATTGCTGGAGGCTTTTGCGAAGGTTGTCTGCTAATGTCTGTGGCAGAACTGAAACACGGACGTGATTCCGAATGACATATTAATTAATTGATAGAAGTGTGATGCAGTCGTCCCCTCTGGACAAGTTATAATATCTGGCATGGGCAGTTTCGCGGTGTACGCATTTTTCCAATGTCTGCATAATTCAGACGTTGAATCCCGCAGAACTAGGATAGGTGACCGAAAGTGCTGCTGTCAGTAACAACAAAGTTAACGAACCATGAAAACTACACAGTTACCCTATACTTTATATAGCTCCACTGTAGCGCAGTAGCCTATCTATTTGTAACACTTCCCATCCTGACCAATGAGAATCTCATGCCGTTTCTTCTTCTTCTTCTTCTGCGTTCGTGGGCTGAAACTCCCACGTACACTCGTGTTTTTTGCACGAGTGGAATTTTACGTGCATGGCCGTTTTTTACCCCACCATTTAGGCAGCCATACGCCGTTTTCGGAGGAAGCATGCTGGGTATTTTTGGTGTTTCTATAACCCACCGAATTCTGACATGGATTACAGGATCTTTTTCGTGCGCACTTGGTCTTGTGCTTGCGTGTATACACGGGGGTGTTCGGACACCGAGGAGAGTCTGCACACAAAGTTGACTCTGAGAAATAAATCTCTCGCCGAACGTGGGGACGAACTCACGCTGACAGCGGCCAACTGGATACAAATCCAGCGCGCTACCGACTGAGCTACATCCCCGCCCTCTCATGCCGTAAAATGCCCGATTTTCTCGTTGACCATTTGTGCGATGATTTTCATTGGTAGGTCACAGTTATCCCAGCCTCGAACATAAACCGCGTTTGAACATTAAAACCTCTTTACCAAAGAAAAATATTGTCACGACACTAATTCCGCACACGCATCATGTTTGAACCTTTGATATCTCTGTACAGAACAGAAATTTTTCAATGACACTAATACTTATACACTCGTCTCACAAAGCCGGTGGTTAATGAAGTGAGATAAGTGTGCTGGTTTGGGCGTCATCGCGTGCGTTGGGCAGAATGGACAGGAAACTCACTACTCAGTGCATGGCCGGTTTAATAACTGAAGGAAATGAAAAGAATTGATCGGGGGTAAAAAGAAAGGAAGCATTGAAGGAAGGAAGAATTGACGGAAGGAAGAATAGAAAGAACGACAGAAAGATACACAGAACAAAAAGAACAAACAGAGAGAAAGAGAGAAAGAAAAAAAAAAAAGAAAAAAAAAACTAACATGGAGACACAAAATATCTACTGCATCTGAACCACTAGCACCCCATAGAAAGACGGACAGGCAGACCAGACAAAAACGCCAAGGAAACGTAAACGAACAACTGACTGAACAAAATTACACTCCCTCGTGAATAATTATATTGACCACACGTCTAGGACTAAGCAGCAGATTCATTCATCAAAAGTCTTCCAAACTTTCAGCTGCCTACTTCCAGAACACACAGGTGTGGGTGATTACTGTGCAGTGCTTCGAACTGCCGCCGGCATCAATCACAGATCCCCCATAATCCAATCAGGTAGGAGAGAGATCGAAAGTGTCAGCCACAAAAGCAACTTCCAGACCAGAAAGTAGAGTCTCGCAAATTGCCGTTAATATTCAATACCGGTCTGGTGAAAATATCATTGCTCAGTAAAAACATAGTCCACCAAAATAGTTGTGGCAGCGGGAAAGAGCAAACATATTGAACTGAAAATTTTGAACGTGACTTTCTACTCCCTGCGGTGAATTATGCGATTGGTGAGTGTTACCTGTAAGTCTCTCTCTCTCTCTCTCTCTCTCTCTCTCTCTCTCTCTCTCTCTCTCTCTCTCTCTCTCTCTCTCTCTCTCTCTCTCTCTAAGAGACTCTCTCTCCAAGTGACTCTCTCTCTCTACGTGGCTCTCTTAGTGACTCTCTCTGTCTCTCAGTGTCTCTGTCTCTCTCTGTCTCTCTCTGTCTCTTTTTTCAAGCCCACACACTTTTACCTGCGGCAAAACAAGCCAGAAGCACACTTCATCCAAAACACGGAGCCGCCGTGAAAATGCAGTTCCGATTCGGGATAGCAAAATCAGCGCAGCCCAGCAAGTGACGAGAGATAGAAGTGTTTGAACGCCGAGGCTACCCCGAGGGCCGAATTGATTTTTCGACGTCACAGACTCACACGTACAGTCATTAACGGGCACGTGTGCCTGGCTCCGATATGCGCCAGATAATGGGACGGCAGGGGAATAAAAAACAAGTCGCGTAAGGCGAAACTACTACATTTAGTCAAGCTGTGGAACTCACAGAATGAAACTGAACGTAGTCCGCCGCTAGTGCTAAAGGCAGTAAAAGTGACGAGCCTGTTTGGCGCGGTAGCGATTGCGCGGTGCTTCATAGCACGCTTTACTGTACCTCTCTTCGTTTTAACTTTCTGAGCGTGTTTTTAATTCAAACATATCATATCTTAATGTTTTTGGAATCAGGAACCGACAAGGAATAAGATGAAATAGTTTTTAAAACGATTTCGGAAATTTAATTTTGATCATAATTTTTATATTTTTAATTTTCAGAGCTTGTTTTTAATCCAAATATAACATATGTATATGTTTTTGGAATCAAAAAATGACGAAGAATAAGATGAAATTAGTTTTGGATCGTTTAATAAAAATATAATTTTAATTACAAGTTTCTGATTTTTAATGACCAAACTCACTCATTAGTTTTTAAGCCACCAAGCTGAAATGCAATACCAAACCCCGGCCTTCGTCGAAGATTGCTTTGCCAAAATTTCAATCAATTTAATTGAAAAATGAGGGTGTGACAGTGCCGCCTCAACTTTTACAAAAAGCCGGATATGACGTCATCAAAGGTATTTATCGAAAAAATGAAAAAAACGTCCGGGGATATCATACCCAGGAACTCTCATGTCAAATTTCATAAAGATCGGCCCAGTAGTTTAGTCTGAATCGCTCTACACACACACACACACACACACACACACACGCACAGACAGACAGACAGACAGACACACACACACACACACACACACACACACACACACACACACACATACACCACGACCCTCGTCTCGATTCCCCCCTCTATGTTAAAACATTTAGTCAAAACTTGACTAAATGTAAAAATAACAAGTCGCGTAAGGCGAAAATACAATATTTAGTCAAGTAGCTGTGGAACTCACAGAATGAAAGTGAACGCAATGTAATTTTTCAGCAAGACCGTATACTCGTAGCATCGTCAGTCCACCGCTCATGGCAAAGGCAGTGAAATTGACAAGAAGAGCGGGGTAGTAGTTGCGCTAAGAAGGATAGCACGCTTTTCTGTACCTCTCTTTGTTTTAACTTTCTGAGCGTGTTTTTAATCCAAACATATCATATCTATATGTTTTTGGAATCAGGAACCGACAAGGAATAAGATGAAAGTGTTTTTAAATTGATTTCGACAATTTAATTTTGATAATAATTTTTATATTTTTAATTTTCAGAGCTTGTTTTTAATCCGAATATAACATATTTATATGTTTTTGGAATCAGCAAATGATGGAGAATAAGATAAACGTAAATTGGGATCGTTTTATAAATTTTTATTTTTTTTTACAATTTTCAGATTTTTAATGACCAAAGTTATTAATTAATTTTAAAGCCACCAAGCTGAAATGCAATACCGAACCCCGGGCTTCGTCGAAGATTACTTGACCAAAATTTCAACCAATTTGGTTGAAAAATGAGGGCGTGACAGTGCCGCCTCAACTTTCACGAAAAGCCGGATATGACGTCATCAAAGACATTTATCAAAAAAATGAAAAAAATGTTCGGGGATTTCATACCCAGGAACTCTCATGTCAAATTTCATAAAGATCGGTCCAGTAGTTTAGTCTGAATCGCTCTACACACACACACACAGACAGACACACACACACACACACACACACACACACACACACACATACACCACGACCCTCGTCTCGATTCCCCCCTCTACGTTAAAATATTTAGTCAAAACTTGACTAAATATAAAAAAGCATCCGACCAGGCCTGATCAGTAACTGCAAAAGGCGTTTGGCTGTACTGCATCGCTGATTCAATAATGCAAATTGTTAGCATTAGCAATGCCAATGCCGCATAGCAATCACATATTGAACTATTATTGCAAAGAGTGTGATGATCAACTGCTTTGACCAGGCCTGATCAGTAACTGCAAAAGGCGTGTGTGTAGAGGTACGTACTCACTGCCTCGCTGGTTCAATCATGCAAGTGTGTGCAATAACAACCTCACATTACCGCATGGCAATCTCCCATTGAACTGTCACTGTAGTATGTTTGATGAACTCATTTGGGGTTTGTTCAGTACACACACACGGTTTCATTCAAGACCTCCCTCATCAGAGGACGCTTCCGACTGATTCAGTCATGCCTTTGTGCACAGTAACAATGTCAATATCCAATGAAAATAACCTACTGAACTGTTGTGGTAGAGTGTGCACTGAACTGCTTTCTGGTTTGCTCAGTACCCACACGGTTGCAGAAGACACCTCCAACTATTTCAATCATGTGGTCGTCAGAAACAACAAAAGCGTATTTACATAAATTATAACAATATTAAATTTTGTTAAAGTATTATCGATTGTGTGAAGAACTGCTTTGGGGCGTGCCTGGTACACATAAAACGATTACCTGCATTGTACGAGGGCACCTCCAGCTAACTTAACCATGTCGTTGTGAGCAAAAACAATCGTAACGAGTTTAAATGCTCTACCTGCTAAGTGTTTGATGAACAGCTTTGGGGGTTGCTCAGTACACACAAAGTCACTGTTTATGGGGCGATTTGAGACGGTGTTGGGGCCACGAGTAACCCCTTAAACAGAATGTTTGGGCCCTGTCATTAAAGTACACCTGCGTGAAAGGGACACTTTTGGTTGGTACCAAGGGTGTCCACTTATGACATACGTACCACTGAAGTACCAAGCTGTCCTGACGCTGCCTCCTTTTTGTTGATTGAACGTTCAAAACAATTATGCTGATTAATACTCCAAAATGATCCTTGTATATTAAATTTAGCCATTTACCAAATAATTATGTTCATGATTCAAAATGATATCTCAATCCGCGTTAACTACAAAACAAACTCCCTATACACCAAGAACGGCAACGCTGAGCAATATAACATCTCTTACAAGCCCACCTGCATGCCACCTGTATCCTCCAAACGACCTCACGGCAGTTCTTATCAATGCGCGCCAAATAGCGCCAAATAGCCTTTAATGTTATGACTATGTAGGACTGCGGTATTCATCAGTATTGATCGGAACTTCACCTTTACGGCTGATCCACACGGCTGGGTGTCTTTGTTGCTGCAGATGGCGCCGGACCTGGCCGGCAACAGTTGTTGGGACCCCACGCTGACAAGGAATTATTCAAAATATACTAGACTGAGAAGAATACTCTTCAGAGCTGGTAGTGGGTGTTTTCAGATGTGACGTTTTATTGTTTAGACTGGGTTACACAAAACTTTGATTCAACTGCAATATCGTAGCATCTGTACAAATGTGAACATGGAATATACGCATAAGGTTTTATTAGCGGATATTGTTTGGATTGGCTACAACAGTGGTGCATGCTTGCCAGTGTTCATTGTTTTTACATTGACATTTTGCGAACAGCTGTATTTGTCTTTTCAAAGCACCGACCCGACCCATCTAAGCGAAAGAGGGCGTAAAGCTTCAATAACTACCGTCATCGTTTCTCAATCCAATCGATTGAACTTGATTATTAGCGAACCATTTTGTTTCTATCCAGAAGAGCCTGATTGGGAATTGGCATCCTCTGACTAATTACGTGTCATTCAGAGGTCAACAAAACAATGCCCCTCGTTAACAGCGCTCGACACAGAACCTCACCAATATTGCCTCTGAGGCAGGTCTTCCCTGTTGCTTTATAAAGGTTACAATGGAAATGTTTGGCATCGACTGATCGAGGCTATTTATGGACTATGTTTGCATGGAACAGTACCAAAGCTTTTAGCGCGCACGTGCTGAAAATAATTAATGCAGTGCATGCAAAAAAGCTTTTAATAGACAATGGTAACATTCGTTGCCATCGACATAACCCAGGCCTGAAAGTGGCGAGTAGAAAAAAGGTAAGTGGTGAGTGGAAATGTTGATCTACTCGCCAAATGCGAGTAAAGTTGCTGAAACAAATTGTTGGTTTGGCGAGTAAAATTTGCTCTCTGGCTAGTAAATTGTGAGAAGGACTAGCCAAAGGCCAGTGCCCCGGCCATTTTGTGGACTTTCAGCGCTGTGACCTTTCAGCTCCTGTATGAAAATGAAAGTTTGGGCAAAACGTGAGAGTTTCACGGTGGATGAAGGGTGACACAAATGACAGCATTAAACTTCTACAAATTGCTAAACCTGTTATATGGCTATTTGTCTGGCCTACCGGAAACGCTTTGCCTGGATATATAGACAGACAGACAAAAGGACAGAAAGACGAACGATAAGACGGAAGAATAGGCAGACAAACAGACAAACAGTGAGAACGATAAATGGGCAGTCGAAGACACAGTACCTCAACACACACAAAAGACTACAAACAAAAATACGTCAACCAACAAGCAAAACATTTCTTCACACGCTTAGCGCCTACAAATCGTGACTCATTTACTCAAGGAAAGCCTGCATAAGACTGATTGCCTTTGCTGACATCAGAACGGTCAAGCTTACAAGGGTCAATCGGATTAACGCTGCACCTCGAGGCTTCAGGCCGTCACACTCTTGCCTCACAGTTGAGCGGACTGTTTACCAGTGCACGTAACTCGCGTCAAAACGGATTCAGGACGTAACGGCATGGCCTGGGAGTCATCGGACAATACGAAAAAAAAAATCTGGAAGGACGTGTGGCCGGTGGGTGCGTTCAGGCGGACAGTATTTACTATTAAATTATATACAAATCTTACACGATGTGGCAGTTTATGTGCAGTAAATGCCTACTCCTCTCAATTACAATACATCCCACCCTGCTTTCCTCAAAAGTTCAAAACGGAAAGCTCTTCGATAGGCTAGATAGTGATATCCCTTGATTTCAACTAGAATATGGCCGTATTTTTCGGAAAACAGCACGTTTGAGGAATTGTTGGTTTGATGCCACGTGACCGTCCACATGTGTCCTGTTCTGCTTAGTTACAAGGCGTTATAGGGACACATTCTTACACTGGGACACACACACACACACACACACACACACACACACACACACACACACACACACACACACACACACACACACACACACACACACAGTAAAGGGAGACAGACTGAGACAGAAAGACTGGCTTCAGACGTACGACCTTCCCCGCGACAACTCGATCTTGATAAAAGGAAGATACACACGTAAATAAACTATGCGCTTAACAAATATACACGCACCACATCTTTTGCAATAAACACTTTCCTCTGTTTCTCGTTTTTTTCCAAGCTGGACCGATTCGAGGCCGTGACTGTGTGTGTATGTATATGTTAACATTTTTCCTGATCCCTTGAAGTGTAGGCCTCTGTTGGATCCCGGTGTCACAGGATATTTCGGAACCGGACGAATGGGAACCATTCCGATTTATCCTGGCCCTGGTGGCAGGATATTTCGGAACCAGTTATTAATATGACGATCGGTAAAACACTATCAAAACAAGCAGCAACATCATCCGCTCGCAACCTGCAACACCCTTCTTGACAAGTGCCCTATTGAATGTGATCGAAAAGAGCGTTGTAATCTAAAAAAGGAACCGAAGAACATGATCAAATAGGGTTAGGGTTCGGGTCAACAGGGATGAAGGTGGTTCCGAAATATCGTGGAGGTTCCGAAATATCCTGCCGCCAGGTGCAGGATCAATCGGAATGGTTCCGAAATATCCTAGGATTTGTCGGAACCGGTTCCGATTTATCCTGGTTCCGAAATATTCTACGACACCGGCCCTCAGGGGTTGGGGTTTAGACGTTCAACTGCTGTTACGCAGTCCCGTCACACATAGAGTCTTTAAGATACATTCTTCCCCGTGTAAACCACCATTGATGTAAACCTGCTCAGGCTTTTACAGAACAGGATAAGACCACTGATAAGGATACGATTTTGCTGCACTTTCTTACAATAAACAGCCTTGATAATTTCTGTGCAGAGTGGATTTTGTTTTGTTTTTTGTCGCTGAATTAATTTTGCAGATTGACATAAGTGTTACTACCGAAATTAATTCAGCCAAATTCCCCCACCCCGCACAGGAAATAAGCCAGACAGCAAATCAGTGTTTGGTATGTGTCCAAGTGGAAGTAAGGTCTCACCCCATGTCAAAACCTGGACAGGCTGTGGTGCTGAACATGATTTCTTACACGAGGAGGACAGTACCTTTAAGTGGCGTTACACTTAAAATATACAGGGTGTACCACAAAAAGAGGGACAAAAAGAAACTGTAATAGTTTCTACAAATACAAGAATTTTCGCAAGATTTTTTTCACCAGATGTGGACAACATCTCAAATTTTTATTATACCAAAGCATTTCGAAATCGAAGAACATTTGGTTGCTCTTGTCAGTAATTGATGACATGTTCAATCCAGGCCCCGCGCTGCTGGATGACGTGGGCCACAAAAAGAGGGACAAAATCAAACTCTCATATTTTCTAAGAAAATAATTGTTTTTTTCTGATTTTCAGGTGATATATCCAGAAGACCTGTAAGTTTTATCTGACAGAAGAATGGACCCCTACGATCACTTTTCCGTCGAAGAGAGGACCAAGATTGTGGAACTGTATTTGGCAACTAAGTCGCCTACTCTGGTTCAAAGACAGTTTCGACGCGAACACCCTGGAAAGAAAATACCACATCGTCATACTATCACACGCTTGGTTGATAAGTTCAGAAACACTGGTAGTGTGGTTAACAACAACAAAGGACATTCTGGTCAGAAAGAAACAATTATTTTCTTAGAAAATATGAGAGTTTGATTTTGTCCCTCTTTTTGTGGCCCACCCTGTATATATATAGTACTATAGATAACCAGTCAATCAGTCTCCGTGTACAGTTATGCCTTTTTCTCACAAAAACTTGACTGCGACTTTAATACTGCAGGCAGGGTTTCCATTCATAACCAAAATCTAGAGTCATATTTCCAAAACACATCCATCGGCCTCGACATCCAAACTCGGTCTTATCGTACACATCGTTGATGGAGGAATCCAAAAAAAATATACACTTCCCGCCGGCGGCGGTGAAGCAAGGCTCGCCGCCAGAATGTCTAAAACAGCAGGAACCGCGGCTGGAACTCCTGCTATCCTGGCTCCACTTTCCCCTCGTCAAGCCTCGTTCCACTTCAGAGAATTTTATTTCCCGTTTGTCTGCACCACCCCATCGCGCACCTAACCGCCCGTCTGCCTCCATCCACCCCACGCTACTGTTTACAGTGCTGCTTCATTCATACACGGACACGAGTCATGTCAATAAGTTATATTCTTTCTTAGCTATGTTGTGAATGCCGTTTGCTTTATTCATACAAACGCAAGGTTAGTCTGTAGATGAAAATGTCAGACACGCAGGGCCGGACCAAATGAGTTCTAAGGGGGGGGGGGGGGGGGGGGGGGGGGGGGGGGGGGGGTTCCTCCTTTTTTGGGGGGGGCAAATCAGCAAAGTGGCGAAGCCAAAAGCGCGCGCCTGCAAAGCAGGCGCGCGAACTAGGGGGGTCCGGGGGCATGCTCCCCCGGAAAATTTTTGAAAAACGGTTAAAATCTGTGCAATCTAGTGCATTCTGGGCCTTGTTTTGAGGGTTAAGGCCTGTCAGTGTGAGTTGGGGGGGGGGGGGGGGGGTACCTTTTTCTCATCGGATTTCACATTGAATAAAATTTGTTACACACACAAAATTTATTTAAAAAAAACAAAAAAAAACCCACTCAAAGCAAGGTACATGCTTTTTCCAGGGGTGGGGTTCCGGAACCCCTGGAACCCCCCCCTGGGTCCGGCCCTGGACACGAGTCGAAATGTTCAGTAAAATTTTATTGTCTGAATAGTTTAGTTACAAGAGGTAGCCGAACTAATTTTCCTTTTATCGAGTCTTCTCTCCTTCTGAATCAAGAAGAATATTTTCTTAATAAATATCCATACGAAGTTAATGATATAGTGTACTGTGTGCCAGGCTTTAACTGGCGTAAACGAAGCGTAAAGGTTAACCTTTCCCGTCAACTTGCAATGGAAGAGAAAAAAAAGCCAAACTTATTGACCTGACCTTCCAATCGCCCTGCTTCAGTCCCCCCTTTCAAAGCTATCCCTCTATTTCAAGTTTCTCATTGAATCATGACAAACCCTTTTATACACAACTGAACGCACCAAGATGGGTCAGCTCGAAATTCAAAATGGCAGATGACCCCCCCCCCCCCCCAAAAAAAAAAAAAAAAAAAAAAACCCACAACCCCCCCCCCCCCCCCCCCCCCCCACCAAGTATCACCAAGTAATAGGCACTTACGAGTCTATATGCTGACACAGAGAAAAACAAAGTATTTTGTGGATTACGACTTTCTTGCTTTCATTTCCCCAAAACCTTTGATTTGTCGTAATGCTGACGCGAGGTGCTGACTGCATGGGCTTTGAGCAACAAAGTGCCAAAAGCATGGAGCGCCATTGACACTTGGCTAATCTGGGTCCAATCGTGGTGCGGTTTTTTGAAGATTGGGGAAAAGCTGACGCAGGACCGGCCCCTCGGTCTCCCCCCCCCCTCCCCCTCCCTAAGCTTCCGACCGGCTTCACCACCCTCTTCCACCCTTTCCGATTCAGTCCTTCTACCCGCTTGGCACTCGGTTGGTTTAAACAAGTTTATTCAGTAAATTCCATTGGTACTATTACCGCATACATGAAATAAGGAACATGGAGCACAACAAGCTAAGCTTATGAGCGTACTCTTAAAAGCAAATGAAATTTGGCGGACGATTTTAATATAACAAATTTGAAATAATGTCAAAATAATAATGGTAAATTATGGTAGACAAACATGTAACAATAAAAGGAGAAAAAAACCAACAAAAAACAACAAACAAAAAAACAATGCTAAACTAACAACAGTACTCACACGCGCTCGCACACTCACTCGCACACACACGCATACAATGACTTCCACATGGTTGAAAATAGAATACTACCAGAACATGGAAATGTAAACAGTACTGCACATGGTGGATGAGATAAATGCATTCATTATTCAAAACGTTTGCTTAATAAGATAAACCTGAATAACTGGTCAAATATCAATGCATTTTCGCTGTCTGACTTGTCTCTATTGCCATACAGAAAATCATCAGCGGTTAGCAAATCATAGTTGGGCAGTATTGACAAGGTGACTTCACGTATTTGAAGAGATAAGGGGCAATGAAAAATATAGTGCTCCGCATTTTCAACAGGATAACCACAAGTGCATGACGGGTCGGGAATTAAATGTCTGTCAAATAGATCACTATTTAGATTGCTGATCCTCAATCTCAGTCTGCAATGGATAATTTCTGATTTTCGATCAGATGTGTATCTATACGAGGGAACAACAGAATCATCAGAACTAATACGTTTTTTAAATAACCCAATAGAATCAAGTTGTTTTACAGTTTCTGGAAGCTCATTCCACAGGGAAGTCGAAGACAGAAAAAATGACTTTTTATACAATTCAGTTCGAGAGTGGGGAGTCTGTCTGTCAAGTGGTCTTCGTCTATGGTAAGGGTTCACAGAAGCAACGAGAGGAGGCAGACGTTCTAGTAAGTATGGTGGCACGCGTGCATTAACTAATTTGAAATACAAAATCAATTTGTGTCTTTTTCGCCTCTCCTTCAGTGTTGTAAATCCTGATTCATCGTACAATTTTTGGTGACTCGTGCCACGAACTGCACCTATAATGGTTCTTATGGCATCAAGATGCAAGTTTTCTAATAAAGTAGCTAATCTGTCAGAACAGTTATCCCAAATGACGTCAGAAAAATCAAAATGGGGAATAATAAAAGATTTATACATAAGTTCAAGTGCCTTTCGGCTAAGGCGATACTTATAGGACCGAAAACATGAGAGAAGAACACGTACTTTAGATATAATTGACTGAACATGTGATTCCCATTTGCAGTCGCTCTGAATCAGTACACCAAGATGTTTGTGAACGTGGTTTTCTCTCAGAACTGTTCCATCAAATACAAGAGGAAGGGTTTCAGGCATTCTATTTCCAGAAAAGGTCATCAAATCTGTTTTTAAATTATTGAAATTAACTTTCCATTTTTCCGCCCAGTGTGCAATTTTGGCTAAGTCTGCATTTAAGATCTGTGTCCGCGTGTTTGCATCATTTAGAGATAAATACAAACTGGTATCATCAGCAAAAAGTTTAATGACAGATTCGATATTAATGACAATATTGTTAATGTACACAAGGAACAACAATGGCCCCAGAACAGAACCTTGGGGAACACCTGAACAAACACGTCCGTATGTCGATTTCCTGCCTTGGATAACAACGGCTTGTAACCTGCCTGTCAAATAATCTTCAAACCATTTTAATAAAACACCTCTTATGCCTATAGCATATAATTTATGCAACAAACCCTTGTGCCACACTCTGTCGAAGGCTTTTGATATATCACAGAAAACAGCCTGAGTCGTCAACTGCTTATCTAAGGATTGGCAAAAATCGTCATACATACTCAACAACTGAAAACTAGTTGAATCACCAGTTGGGTCTTTTAAAATGGTAAGTGTGTGTGTGTGTGTGTGTGTGTGTGTGTGTGTGTGTGTGTGTGTGTGTGTGTCGGTGTCGGTGTGCGTGCGTGCGTTAGGTGTGTGTGTGCGTGTGTGTGTGTGCGTGCGTATGTGCGTGTGTGTGTGTGTGTGAGTGCGTGCGCGTGTGTGTCTGCAAGCGCGTTTCAGTGCATGGTTCGTTGTCTCCCTTGGAGGCCAAGACATACTTCAGCGCAGGAACTTGTTTTTACAACCAATGCCACTAATTATGGAGACCCTGTATGTGTCAGCGTTCTGATGTGTTTCTTTGTGCTCAAAAATGGATGGTGACAGAACTGATGATACTAAACTCTCTTTCCTGGACCGTAACAAGATCACACACGCAATATACCATCTCAGGCATCATCAAACCCCCGAAAAGGCGTATCGTGTTACTCATTAACACACCCTAAAAAAGAAAACGAGCCAGAACTAAGCATCGTACGCATGCGCAGGCGGACTCGTGACTTTCTCATATTTCATCCGGTTCAACAATTTTCCTTCCGGGTCATAACCATGAAATGCAAATTTCAAACCTCGGTCCTGTTTTTCTCATTGAAACCGTTCCAGCATCTTCTCAAAAATCGTGGGAACAGATGCTTTGCGACGAAGACTCGCCCTTTAGTTTACAACTCTTCTTCTTCAACGACTGCAAATGTCAGTGCAGCGCGGCTAGATTCATTCTGAAGCTCAAAATGTCAAAGGTGCAAGAAAAAACCTTTACGACAGATGTTACAAGAGAGAGAAGAAACCGTGAACGCGTAAAAACAGACGTCAAAATAAACTTGCAGAACAGCCTCTGTGTTGTGACAGTCACACTAAAAACTGATGATGACAATCTTAATGATATTTTAAGTGAAAGAAAAAGACTTGTACGAGCTGAAAAAATGATTTGTCCATCAAGAAACTTCGCTGGAACTTCATTTGAAATTATTAAATAAGGAAAGGATTAGATTCTCCGCAAAGGAGAAAAACTAGGATATTATTATTACACACACGAAAGAGACGACGGCATCCCAAACAAAGACTCGGATTTACAAGATTCTAACGGCAACAACCGCCGAAGGTAAAAGCTGCAATAATAGGAAAAGTAAAAACACAACGTCTAAAGACTGCACAAAATAAAAAAGAGAACTCGTTTGTTTGTTTGTTTGTTTATGTGTGTGTGTGTGTGTCGGGTTTCTATGTGTTTGTGTATTAAATTTGTTCACTTGTCGGTTTTTGTGCGATTTGTGTATTTGTTTGTTGTCTTATTTGTTAGTTTGCCTCCTTGGTTTTTTTTACGCAGGACTAATTAACTAATGAACTGATCACGTTCAACTTCTTCCAACTCCCTCCAGCAACAAAACAATACCTGTCTGTCGCAACAATGGGTACACTGACACGATACTAATCAATAACTGTGAACTGATGAAAGAACACAATCACACAACGGTCACTCAAAATCCCGCAGCGAATATCAAAGAGAATGCATGCTGTTTTCAACCACAGAACCGTGACCACAACACTGTTTGGTTTCTGCAGGGAGCTTTGCGGAATCAGTGTTAATGATTTTGCGACGTTTGATGTTTGTGTTGGATTTAGGGGTGGATATGTTGTGAAGGATGGTGGTGAGAGAATGAGGGTGTTTGGTTTAAACAATGTTTATTCATATTTACATGTTCAGCAAATGTACATCGACATAAGGTGAAGACAACAACAAGCCTACGAGGGTCTTTGTGTTGTGGAAGTTAATTCTTTGTGTGTGTGACGTGTGTGTGACGTGTGTGTGTGTGTGTATGTGTGTGTGTGAGTGTGTGTGTGTGTGAGACTGAGAGAGAGAGAGAGAGAGAAGATGTGAGAGAGAGAGAGAGAGAGAGAGAGTGTGCGTTCGTGCCAGGGTCGTGTGTGTGTCGATAGGTAGGACTGTTTCTGTGTGGTGTCACCCAAAACCACCAATAAGCCAACAGCACAATGTCAACTAAATCAAATAAACCCCACAAAGCAAAATGACTCTCTTGTTGATTGTTCACTTCTGCAATTCACTTCAAAACGTGCACATCATGGAGCAAGTCTGACACAACAAAAGACAACATCAGGATCTTTTTTCTGCACCCGCAAAAAGCACACACTTCAAAGCTCTGTGGCCATTTCGCCACAAGGCGCCAGATCCCTTGAAGTAGGAAACGAATCGTGCGGGAGAAGTCCTCAGCAATCAAGACGACCAGGATGTGCTTAACTTGATCACGTGCTGCTTTCAAGCAGTAGAATGTCGTTTATAAATAAATTATGAAGGGGACATAAAACCGTGTGGCGAATGAATGCTTCGTTGTCAACAATTTAAGGACCTCTGGCTTCAATAGTTAATTCTGCTGCAATGTTTGCTCTCTAAACGGCTCTAACAATGACACTATAAAACAACAAAAAAGTGTTGGCTCTTTTTTTCAACATTGAGACAAAACATGTCCTTTGTCCCATTTCAAAAGAACACAACTGGCCACTGTCTTTCATTCTTTGACGTTTCCAGGCAATAATTGAACTCTGTAGGCCTTTGACGTTTCCAAACACACAAAACCTGAACTCTTGAGGCCCTGCATTGCCCTCTGCATGCGGCTAAAAAAAATCGTTCTTAAACAGAAGCTGCTGCCACTCTTTAGGCACAAAAGGCGATAGCAAGGTCTCTTTCTCCATGTTCAGTGAGAACCAGCTTTGCACCAATATCGTATGGATTAACACCTGACTTGTGTTGACGAAGAGCTTAGTATAGCGGTAAAAGAACAAGGTGTTTTCCACGGGGAGCGTGTGTGTTCTTTGCCGAGAGAAAACTGCAGCAGGTGCTTCGTTCTCACCGAAATCGTTTAAAACCCGAGCTACCTCTTTCTTTGTCTCACATAAACAAACACACACGCACACATAAACACACACGCACACATGCACATAAATGCGCACACACACACACACACACACAAACACACACACACACACTCACACACCAACACACAAACACACACAGCCCTTCACTCCCCCCCTTGTGCACACAAACTCTGTCCAGTAACACCCCCACGCCCACCCCACCCCTCGTTGCAACAGAACCACACAATATCCTCGTCCAAACGATCTATTCTGCAACCTCAAACCTCTCAACATCCCGTATGTCAAAAGCCATTCCGCTCAAGTGAGAAGCCTGACTGGTATCATATTGACAAACAAATCTACCTGCCTACAGCGATTCGTCCAACCCCAGTGAAAGCTGCTTTCCTTCCTTCCATATTGAACCAAAGACGGTTTGATCAATACAAAACTGCGGTATGCGGAATCTCTGCAGAAAAGGGTAAGGCAATCGTACGATACTCTTGTGTGCAAACTGGATGTTAGAATGAGACAGAAGACGAGAGATATTCCTTTCCATCCCCACGTCCCATATTACCACCTCCTCCCCAGGAAAACGAAAATCGATATCACGAAACTGAATCTTCAGTTGTGAACAGAAAGAGACATACTGTCACTCTCGTTGAAATGTCAAACATAGACCGTAATGTAGCACGATACAAAGTGACCTTTCAGAAAATCAGGATTGGTTACAAAAACAAAACCAAAAAAATTCTACACTGAACATAATGGTAAAGGGATGGCTACACAAAAAGAAACATTCACCCCAAAATGGCCTCTTAAAATAATCCTAACGTGTACAAACAATTAAGTCTAACTATGTCACGACAATGACACTATTAGCAAAAAAAATTTATCATCTGAAAAGTTACATTAATTATTAAATAGAAATGTCCTGGGTACATCGGCACGACCCATCCTACGTTTTAACCCGAACTCAACACGTCAGTACCCGCAGAACGTAATTCGAATACGTCCCAACGATACAAATGAACGCGAATTGACCACCTCGGATGACTGCAGTAAAATGTGTCCATTCCCAGCGATGCAATATAAACCGATCAATTATGCACGAAAGCCCTAGCTCATAAAACAAGCGGCATGCATGTCCGATACCTACAACTATACACCGTCCGTCAATTTAGACTTACATGCGAATTACATTGGCTTTACGGCAACACCTCGGTTCACACAAGGTCGCTTTGAATAGCGAACAGCTCCCAAGACGCTAAACGGAATTACACCTATACCACAGAGACCTATACTACAACCGTACCGCCTTTTTTGTTTGGCAGCAACTTCAAAGGAAGTGAACCGAGGTGTTAAAAGCCAAGCGTAAACTTCACGCCTCAGAAGCCAACATTCAAGGTCTTTGAGCAAACCGTTACGGCCAGAGGTCTGTCAAGAAAATCGTTACGGAGAAAAAGACGGTTGTTGTCTGCACTAGACCTGTCAGGGTGTCACAAAATCGTCTTTGTGCGGAACATGTCCGGAATGCAAGGGATTTAATGCACACGAGCGCTTGAAAGGGGACGCTATAAGTTGACAGCCAACAGGCTTTGCGCAATATCGAACAGATGGGTCTGGAAGGTAAAAGATGGAGAGGATGGGGGGGGGGGGGTGGTGCGCACCACAGAGACACTGAATGCACAACAGAAAAAGAGATGGGGTTAGAGAGAGAGATAGGAGGGCAGAATGATACGAGACGGACAGACACACAGATAGACAGACAGTCACACACACAGACAGGCAGACAGACAGACAGACAAAGACAGAGAAAGATGGACAGACAGGCAGACAGAGACAGGGAGAAGCAAAGTCTGTCCGAAGAAAACGTATATATCATAAAAAGGATCCAATGTTTTGTTTAGATTGTAAGGCTAATGTAAGATTAAATGTCTCCCATTCGTACATGTACCACGTAACAAAGACCCCCCACGACGTTTTGAGTTTCATTCGAAACGGCAATTAATCTTTAATTCGAACTGTTCTACAAAACATCTATGGAGTGACAGCTAACTCCAGCTGTGCTACAACATAAGTTACAAAGAAACACAGAAAATAGCCGTAACAGAACACCTTTCTAGCACGGGAATAGAAACATAAACCTGAATTCAGCCAGAAATTCCAGAACAACCTAAAAGCCTTTATTGGTCTGTAACGACATTGCTCCAATTTCTGCAATGTGATACTGACATAGCACAGACGCGGGCAACTAAGATCTTAAAGCCTTCTGTCAAAACTCCTTATTGTTACCGGAAAACAGGTTTATTGACTGCCTGTGAAATGGGAATAAGCTTTCTGCAAACTCTGCATGATAATACACGTAACATTAACCGTCAGACAATCCGCATTTATTTTCCGATATTTCAACCTGTTGGAACCACACGAGAGACGTTTATCACAATCACAGCATGTTGTCTAAGTCTCAACCATTATGAGGAGGTTGATTATTGGCAGAACATTGCTGGACGTTCATTGACAGAGACGTCAGCCTGTTAGAATCACAGAGACGTTAATCACAAATCAAAAACAGAATCATTCTGTCTTCCATGTTTTCTCATACACCATTTCCTTCCATACGCAAACACTCTAAACCATTACCACAGAAACACAAATGATTCTTCTTTGGTCGGCTTTGCAAAGCAACGAACTGCTTGTATAAGATTTCAAGACTGGTACTTACTTTTCAGACACCGCGTAGCAATGATCAGAAAGAAAGACACACAGAAAGAAATACTGACTTTATTTGACTTCCGCTTATCAACTTGCATCTAGGATATTATCCTTAATAGACATGGGGATGATTACCGTCCTTCGTTAACTGTCATTAACAGAGCACCAGGGCAGGCTTACAATTAACAATACGTAAGGCCATTCTATAATGGTTGCGAGTACGGTGAGCATAGTCACTTTAAGTGCGATACCGCCGTAAATATACGCAGTTTATCACTCACTTATAATTCCGAAACCACCAGACAAAGACGGGTTCATCTACAATGATATCGATGGGCGAGGTCTCTTCGGGTACATTTGTATCGCGATCACGCAGGGGGTCCATTGCTATCATATTTCATGGGGTTAGTCAAATAGTTCCGTTCATCAATAGATCGGCGACCGAATAATGCAGTCAAGTACTTATCTTGAACTGTAGGTAAAGTCTACACTGTCAACCGATCCGCTGACAGGTTTGAACAAGTAGTTCAAATGACGAGGTTTAAATTCCGGAGATGCTTTTCTTTCATGGCATTGTAACTGTGAAGTGTTTGTTTGAACGCTAAGGTTAGGTTTTCTTTATTCCTCTGCCTGTGCAAATCGTCAGTGTATTGTAGTAAAACTATTTGTCTTGAAGGGCTGTGCCACTAATACCATCTTATGAAACAAAAACTACACACATGCGAAACATTTCCGAAACATGCTTTCAAACGTACCGAGAAATACATTGTGCTTCAACAGATGGTTGTGCCTTGCCAAAGCTAAAAAAAAAAAAAAAATCTCCACATTCATCAAAAAGGGGGGGGGGGGGGGGGGGGGATATTAAAAAGGTCAGCCTGGCTGGGGGTCTATATCGATGGTTCGTCGAGTGTTCAGCAATGACACTTTGATGAGACAGCGCACAGAGAACAGCGGCGATACAGTTGAACCCCGTTAAGACCACCCATTTCAAGACTTCTCCGCTTTTAAGACTTTGGTTTGTCATATGTTCTGTTCATAATCTATGTTAATTTATCTCAATTTTAAAGATTCTCTCCTTTGTAAGACCTGATTTTCTCAATTGTTTTAATGTCTTAATATGAGGGTTCCACAGTATACACAATCTTGTAAACAGCTAATGGGGATCTGTCGACGACTGGATTTGAGGACGGTGATAACACGTACAATCCGGCATACCAACCGAGTCACAGTCACAGGTAGGTGTGAGTGCTTACCTGTTGATCCCTGACCTCGTGTGTAAAACAACCTTGATTATACTGTATACACCCGAGAAGTTTGATGTATTCAACCCTCGCCGCTTTGTTCAGCAGGGGTGTATAAGCTGTTAGCAAGGGTGTACGTGCGTGGAGGGTGGGGGTGGAGAGAAATAGGGCGGGGTGGGGTGAAGACGAAACAGTCATGGCGGTTATCATGAAAGTTTCAACAACAACAAAACAAAAAACAAAACAGAACAAAAACAAGACAAAAACAACAACATCGAACAAACAAGGAAACGTAAAAAATGATGTCAAATTTAACATTTACATGTCAAAGACAAACTGAGAGACAAATACATCAATATAAGAGGTTAAAAAATTTTTTTACAAATAAAAAGCTTACAAAACATTACTGCTGACACAACAAACTTGGAATTTTGAATGTGAACACAAACAGCCCTCGTGAATTCTTTCGGCACCCCTGTAACTTTTGCAATCAGCAATATACGAGAAATATAACAACGCACAGCATTAGTGTTTGGTTGAATCATATGAAGCGTTTCGGTATAAAGATGCAACACAAGGGAATTAATGCCCCTTTAAACTACCTTTTCTAAACGAGTGATCATGCATAAGTGGTGAAGATTAACTGCTCTCATGGCAGAGTGTTACGAAGCATCTATTGTGGTCTGTTCCCAGCTAATGTGGCGTGCTATTTTCTGAGTTCGATTTTTGTGCTGCAGATGTTATGCAAAAGCGATCAATTTACTTTAATTGAAGGGGGAGACATTGATCCGCCTGTCAGTTCAAAGGTGAACGCGTGACGGCAATTCATGCACAATTAATGATTTGCTGTAAAGCTTAGATGCTGAATTTCCATATACATCGCTAATAACTCGACCTAAGTAGAACATTCTACTTAAGTAGATGGACTGACATTATCATAATCTCCCGTCGAAACCATTAATATTGTTAATGTTACGATCAGCATACAAAATCCACACAGTCACACACACATAAAAGGCCGCCGCCGCCGCCGCCGCCGCCGCCGCCTCCTCCTCCTCCCCCTCCTCCTCATCATCATCATCATCATCATCACCATCACCATCACCATCACCATCACCATCACCATCATCATCATCATCATCATCATCGTCGTCGTCGTCGCCGTCGTCGACGTTGTCACTTCTCTCGATTATCACATTCATACGCTAAGTCAGTCGTACTCGGGTGTGTGTGCACTCATACGTTCATAATTACACTTTGACACAGACAATAATTACGGCAAAACGTCCGGTGATCACAGGGAACTGCACATGCCGCGCCCAAAAGGTCACCTTGATAACGTGATTGCTACACTGATCATTGGAAACATCTTCAACACGATCTCAATCCATATTATCGTCCTCACCATCACCGGATACCGTCACCGGATAAACTCAGCAGGCCATGTTTTTCAAGTGACATCTAGATAAGATTACTCTTTGTCGGAACAGACCAAAGTCAGGCGACCGGTGAGCAAGAAGCCACAGGGCCTATAATGATATGAAAGAATGGGCTCAATAGGCATTAAAACAAAACTTCAGCTAAATATGTTGAAAAGGCTCAATATTTGGAATATGCAAAAAGTATAACCTGGTGGGATCTGCCGATTAATACTAAATTGGTTGGGTCTTCAACTCTGAATAGATCATAATGGTCACAGCTTCGACAACGGTCAACGCACATACGCACGCACGCACGCACGCATGCACACACACACACACACACACACACACACACACACACACACACACACACTCGCACCTGTCGGCGGTTCGTTGAAAGACTGATACCCATCAAAACATCAGTTGTGTTGACTGGCAAACTGATTTCGTAATTTCCAGGTAAAGTGTTCCCCACCCTCGAAAATTAGTCGGTTCAGAAAGAGATGCCGAGAGAGATGGCCGCAGTTCTGTGAAGAAGAACCAAGCTCCTATACAACTTCAACACACAATCAGAGACATACAATTCTCTCCATGTCTCCGATATACAATGGACGATAGTCGTGGTTGAAGTCTTGACCACACACGCGTCAATTCAACCGACGAAGTTAAACGGTGTACTGTTAACAAGATGGACAGCGGAGATTCTGCGCTCATCACCTTTTGTCAAATCTCTAAAAGGACCAGCCGAACATTAACAATGACGGGGTGACTGTGATCGGCAAAGGCTGATAAAACCTACCCCCCCTGAGGGGTGTAAACCCAAGACAAGATCGTACAGTAGAACCTCCCGTTTAAGACCCGCTTATCTAAAACTGCCCCCTTTTATTTCAAACAACCTTACTTTTTCACAGATTCGGTACACAAGATCTATCAATTTACGTCACATTTGGACTCCCTCCTTTTTAAGACATGTTGTGTTAAAGATTTTGGGAGGTCGTTTTTGTTTCAGTGTTGGTTTAAACACAATTTTATTTAAAACTAGATGATTACCCGCTTCGCCGGGTACCGGCTTCGCCGGGAAGAAGTAGAGCCGAATACCAGGCTGCGCACGAAGGAAAGGAGATAAACGCGCAAAACACTGGAGACCTTCTAAAAATAGTAACGTGCAGTGACCTTCTAAAAATAGTAAGCGTAGTAACGGGAATATGGATTGACGCCACACGGAGGAAGGGAGATAATCGCGGCTGAAAACACTGGAGAAGATAAGGAAGAGTTACTGGTAGTGGATCCAGACCAAAAAAACACAAAATCGGTTCAGCGCGCACAGCGCTGCGCGCTGAGAGCACGTGTTGAAATATCTCATCGATGAGGTTGTGTCCGGGGTGTAGCTGAATACGGTGTCCAAATTTGAAAAAGATCCACCGAGAACTTTGGCCGTGCATCGCGAACAGACAGACAGACAGACAGACAGACACTAGTCGTATATATATATATAGATACATGACATGAAACAATTGACAAAAATGCAGCTAGGACACGAACTCAAGCAAATGCTTATTTGACGTGACCATAACAATGCTAAGTTACACAAGTTTTCATGATGGTGGACAACACAATTATTAACCAGAAGAACAAAATGTAGGAGGGGGGTATGGGTAACTTAATCAAAACAGGAGGATCTACAGAGAAAAAAACAAAACAAAAAAAATGAAAAAGAAAAATAATAAAAAAATAGAATTAAAAAAATTAAAAAAAATTAAAAAATAAAATAATGGAGGTCTTAAAGAGGGGAGGTGTGTAGATTGTTGGGGGGGGGGGGGGGGGGGCTCACCACTGAGCTGCATATATAGATATTACTCAGTGGGTTCCACTGTATATATTCACTTTCTTTTTCGTCGTGTTCCTCACTTTAGTTCTCGATGTGACATAGCCGAGCTAATTGTGTTCGCGCATGTCGTAACCCTCCATCAGATAGCGGAAGGAAGGTCAAAAGTATGCACTGGGGTAAAAGGCTCCGCACCTTTGCGAAGCTTTGTCAACACTTGAGTCCGCCTTCGCTGCTCTAAAATTGGAATGCTGCCCCGTTCAAAGCCTCGACGAAACTGAGTGTTCGAAGTGTATGAGAGTTGAACGAGCGTCGAATAGCTTTGACATAAGACTCTCATGTCCGAGATGTAGGATAAGATTGAATACATTTTGTATACATGTCATGATTGTAACCTTTGTTAAAATAAACTTATGTTTAAACCAAGATTGAATACATAGAACGCTATTTAACTTCAAATTAAGGAGCGAGTGAGTGGGCGAATGAGAAAATTATTTTGTTTTAATTCATAAGTTAATATACCTTTTCTGTTTGTTTGAAATGATTTATCGATAGTAACTGTGCTGATATTATTTATTTAATTATTCATTCATGTTACAATTTACATGAAGGACACCCAGACAGGAACGACAAACAGATTGATGTCAAATAAAGCATTCAATCAGTTTCCACATACACACACAAAACAGTCTAACACAAAAGATGAAACTCAAAAGACCGCCTAAAGACAACACCAGTGCCTTACAAGAAGATCTCTGTTCGAAGCCACCGCTCATGCAATGCTAATCTCATCATAGCTCCTCAAATTTCAGAACAAGATCGTACCTGCGCTTCTCATATCCCAAATCTTTTCTTTCTTTTACAGATGAGATTTTACGGCTATTGTGGAGAGTAGACCGAGGGTGGTAGTATATCTCTTGAAACCACTAAACGACCCATGCGACAACGGAGGTTAAGATTTCATGACCGTGTCCTAGCTCCCTATCCTACGGTAGTGACCATTACACATTAACAATGGGCTCGCCGCCTGTATGGTTTATGGATTAAGGCCGTATTCGCTGGCCGTAGTCTGTTTTTTGGTTGTGTTTAGTGCAAAGTGTTTGGTGGCGGTATACATGCTGGGGGTCAGGTTCTGTGTTAATTGATTAAGAAGATTACGTAGAACAGTATTGTTGTTGTTGCTACACTGAAAAATAACGCATTTAAAGGGAAGAAAGACAGAAAGAAAAACAATCAACAAAGAAGAACAACGCATCAACTTTCAAATGAAAAGAAAGAAAGCACGTACAGTAATATGAAACTGCATCCGATTTTGGCTCTTCTTCACAGAACTACCATCCCACTCAGACAGACAGACAGACAGACAGACAGACAGACAGACAGACAGACAGACAGACACACACACACACACACACACACACACACACACACACACACACACACACACACACACAGAAAACCTAATGAAACACCGCAAGACTGGGACTAGATCATGAAAGGCAGCGGTACACGATTTCTTCAAAATCGATAAACCCACACAGAGAATCATCATCACAGCAACCCATCAAAGACTATCTGATACCGGGCATCCCATGTCGGGTGTTGTCCAGGTATGTATATCTTTCTGAATGAGCTGCGATATCTACCCTGACATAATGCAATGCCATGATTCGGGGATTAGCGGTATTCCTAGTTTGACACTGTTGTCTGTTTGTGTTTGGACAGAGTCGGTGTAAAATACCTGATACATAGGGATATTTTATGACGATACACTATCGTAGGTTACGCATAGTGCTGTAGCTGCTGATACTATAAATTCCAACACCAGCAACACAAACGACCTAGCTGTATACATTTCTGATTACGCTAAATTTAGAACGTTTTGTCATGTACATGGATCAGATTCTGTTCACACAAACATGTTACGCCTTTCATACACTACTTGTGCCTTTTGTCCCAATTTGTGCTAAAGAGTTTCTTTATATTTAACATTAAATTACGTCAAATACACACGAATTAAATCTACTTAAAATCAGATAAAGCAGGAAGAGAAATGAATTCGTTTCAATGCAGTTGACGTATTCGTTACCCTTAATCGCTATTTCGACGGAATTAATAAACACTTAAATCCTGCATGAGAAATATTCCAAGCATTTTGAAGCCTCGTCTTTTCAGTTCGTGAGAAAATCTCCAGTACAGAGTTTTCTTTTCTGTCTATTTCTATAGGATTTCCAATCAAAATATTTCCAATAAGTCTATTTATAACTGTTTTTGAATACAACTTTACCAGGATTTTTATCGGCCAAAATATTCGGACTTGTTTTTTTTATCCAAGCGGAGCGCGGGCGAAGCCCGCGCGTAGCGAGGTAGTTTTTTTTTTCATCTCCCAGCACTGAAAATTTTTTTGCCAAGTGGTGTCTGTCTGTGAACATTGTTCTAGAATTCATCTTTTAGCACAATATTAGCGACACTGTTTGGACAATTCTATTAAAATTAGGCGTACAAACTGATTTTGTTTCGGGGAATCCTCTCAGAGGATCAGAATTTTCATATAATATCATCGGAAGCTGTTACAACGGGAAAATGTGAAACTTTTGTCACTTTTTAACATGGAATTTCATCTTTGAGCGTTTCAAGCGGACTTTAATAAAATAGTTATTTGCGAATTAAGCAGCGGAAGACACTCACCGGTTCAACATGTGTATGGTCATTAAACCTCAAAACATTTCAGTAAGTGGTTTAGACAAACACCTCCGACATGTGAGGGTGACTGGTTTGTAGCTGAAGAGTTTTTTTCTAAAGTGTGTTCTAAATACAAATGACGTACTGGTAATGATGTAATGAGTTGTTCTAATCTTGTTCTTGGAACTCTTGCTGTTCCAAGCTTGTTCTTAGCAAGTCTTGGTGACGAGAACAAAGACTATCAATGAAATCTTTAGAAATAACCTCTGACAACGACGACGATGACGACGACGACGACGATAACAACAACAACAACAAATGACATCGACGACGACGACAACAACAACAACAACAACAACAAAAACAACAACACGAGAACAACAACAATCACGACAACGAACATGACAACAACAACACCAACAACTACGACGACAACTACAACGACTGGGTTATGATGACATCACCAATGATTTATCAAATGTTCAGTGTCAAGGCTGTTAAAAAATCGTTAAATCCTATTTCTTCACTGATTCTTATGAAATTTTAAAGGTAGGTTTGTTGTCCCCAACTTATTTTCACTCCATACTTTTCCAGAAGAAAAACATAATTTTGGCAGTTAAAAACCGTTAAATTTCAATTCTTCACCGATATTTATGAAATTTTGTGGGTAGGTTCGTTGTCCCCAACTGATTTTCACTCTATACTTTTCCAGAAGAAAGACATAATTTTGGCAGTTAAAAAACGTTAAATTTCAATTCTTCACCTATCTTTATGAAATTTAGTGGGTGGGTCCGTTGTCCCAAACTGAATTTTAAGACATACTTTTCCAGACAAAAAACCTTATTTTTGGCAGTTAAAAACCGTTAAATCTCAATTCTTCATCGATATTTATGACATTTTGTGGGTAGGTTCGTTGTCCCCAACTGATTTTCACTCCATACTTTTCCAGAAGAAAAACATAATTTTGGCAGTTAAAAACAGTTACATTTAAATTTTCACCTATCTTTATGAAATTTAGTGGGTGGGTCCGTTGTCCCAAACTGAATTTCAAGACAAACTATTCCAGTCAAAAAAACTTATTTTTGGCAGTTAAAAACCGTTAAGTCTCAATTCTACACCGATATTTATGACATTTTGTGGGTAGGTTTGTTGTCAGATTTGACATGATGGCAGAATTGAAAGTGTGAGATATCCTGATGTTTCACAATTTATGCTGCATAATTCAGCCCCATAGGCGCTTGAATTTTAGGTGGAGTTGGGTTTTTTTTCAGCCCAAACCAGTAACCCCCACATGGTTTTCATGTCCCTTTCTGAGAGACTTCAAGAAGTTTCAATTTGACGTCATGATTAGCCTGCCGCATTAGCAAGTATGAAAACACGTCATCGATGACACATTTTAAGACAGAGAGAGAGAGAGAGAGAGAGAGAGAGAGAGAATCATGTACACACAGATGGACGACTTCGCTTGGGGTATGTACTGCCCGGCAGTACACATCTACTTTATTATTAATGTATTGGTCCTTCATTCGTCGTGTATTGTGGTTGGTTTACTACTCGTAAACAGCGAGTTTGAACTTTGTTCTCATATTTACTTTTTTTTTAGATTGTATTGTTTATAGATTGATGGATTAATTGATTGACTGGTCGATTGGTTGATTGGTCGATTGGTTATTGATTGATTGACTGATTATAATGTATTTGTTCATCTGGAAAGCGGTACTAATGTAGACCGCGGTTACAAGCCGGTGTACCATTAAAAGCTCTTCAAGAATACTGAAAATGCGCGTCAGAAAAAAAAAGAGTAGTACGTTTTCCCCTTGTCGTTCAAGTGAGTAATACGATTCCCATTAGCTTGGTAAAGTAAACCCACATTCGCCTGCACCAGCGAATTCAAAATAAAATCGAACTGCCATTCAGTTCCTGTTGGCCATGACACCTCACAGGTTAAAAAGGTGTTGACACAGGCAGGAAAGTCCGTCCCCTTCCACCTCTGGGATTAGCGCAGCGAGGTCTTACTTAATCGCTTCACGGCAGGTACTTGCACGCACAACTTAACCTGAGGCGTAGCCTGTGCGCGTGTGCATCCATTTTCACCTCCACGAAGATCGCGACTACTAAACCTAATGGAGTTGTTCACACACACACACACACACACACAAGCCTCAATTTGAGTGACAATCCAATTCCATGCACTCTGCGTTAGCATTTTTGGTCACTTCGCGTGTTTTGATGCACTGGCGAAAAATCAGTGTCACATTGAATGAGTAGCCCCCGTGGACCTCATTAGTGGGAGGAGGTGGGGGGGGGGGGACGAGGAAGGGTATGGGGGGTCATGCTATCCGGTACATTGGTAATACCTGTGATTTACCCGAGTGTGATGAAAAGTGACAGGGATGGGACCGGACAGTGACACTTGACGGGTGGACCATTTCACAGGTATCGACGTGAGATGTGAAAAGAGGATGTATGCTACCTGCACAATCAGGGCCTGACACTTGGCTGCTTATTGTGAAGCCTTTACGTGTGAATGACAACTTGGCTCCGTTTCCTTGTCAACTTCGTTATGCGACTGACTGCCGGAAGAAATTTGCACCTGTTATTATAATCCAGGTCATGTGCGCGAACAGACACATACTAACAGACAGACAATGTCCTCCTTCCACAAGCACATTTTGTTGACCTGAGTTGTACACAGAAAAAAAACCTTGAATCACTTGGACTTTCTTCCCTTGACGCGTTATTACTGTTTCTTGCTGAAACTTCTTGTCACGACCCCCCCCCCCCCCCACCCCCCCTCAACCCCACCCAAATGACCTGCAGAAATAAACATCTCTCTCTCTCTTTCACCCCTCTCTCTCTCTCTCTCCCTCTCTCTCTCTCTCCCTCTCTCTCTCTCCCTCCCTCTCTCTCTCTCTCTCCCTCTCTCTCTCTGCCCCTCTCTCTCTCTCTCACGGGCGGGGACGTAGCTCAGTTGGTTGCGCGCTGGCTTTGTAGCCAGTTGGTCGCTATCAGCGTGGGTTCGATCCCCACGTTCGGCGAGAGATTTATTTCTCGGAGTCAACTTTGTGCAGACTCTCTTCGGTGTCCGAACACCCCCGTGTGCACACATGCGCACGAAAAAGATCCCACGTTCACAGCGAAAGTCTCAGGGCTTGGAAAACACGAAGACACGGATGCATTATCTCTCGTCTCCAATTATCATGATCGTATTTCGATACTTTGACGAGACAAACCCAATGCTGGTGTGTCGAAGAAGACAGCCACAGCGGGCTTGTTCGAATCAAAGTATCACACCATATCTTCAACGTATTACCAATACCTGTCCCAATATAGACCAGTTGGTCTAAGAGGACGTTAAACCCTAATACTCAGTCTCTCTCTCTCTCTCTCTCTCTCTCTCTCTCTCTCTCTCTCTCTCTCTCTCTCTCTCTCTCTCTCTCTCTCTCTCTCTCTTACTGATAAAGCACTTCACTGACCGTGTTGTCACGACAGACGACATGTATCAACAACTCAGTTGCAAAGAAGTAAACAAGCCAATCACCCCCCCCCCAAGTCATTTTATTCAGCACTTAATCAGCTCAACGAGACAGCGCTCATTGACACACAACCTGTCCCAATAACCGTACTTAACGATCAACCGAACAAAGTTTTCACAAGTTCAAGTTAAGCAGACTATCCTTAAAACCGCGACTGTCGGTAATACAACTACCTCTCTCAGTATTGCCCAAATGCCACAGAGACTTTAGGCGACACGTTAGCTCAAATGAAAAAGTTAAGTCGAAGGGAAGAAATAACAGGATCATAAATTTTCCCTTCATTATTTACAGCCCTTCTAATCGCACCTTTACACAGACGAAGTTACTTACTTTAAAGGCCACAAGTGCATTACATGATAAAACACAAGTTAGATGATAGGCTTGTGTTAAGGCGCCTTATTACTGCAGGCTGCGAAAATAAATATTGACTTAACTTGAAAAGCAAGACTGAGGTAGGGGTGTAATTTTGCACCAGCATAGAATAGATGGTATTTTTTCATGCTGTAAACAGATCCCGCTCCACGAAACACACAGCCGGAAAAATCCCAATGTTGCACAACTGGTAACTTAATGAAAATGCATGAGGAAAGGGATCAACGTTCCTGTGTGACAGCCTTTAACGGGTATCATCCTGTATCAACTTAAAATTATCCGGACGCACATACCTGAGAGACACGACATTTCCTCGTTTGCTTCGGTTATGGTCTTATGTGGCTTCTGTCAGTTTTTCGTCGGACTTGACTAAGGAATGAGGACAAATGCGCCAGTTATTTGTTTGTTTCCCTCTACAGATATTTTTATGGTGGCATTGATAATTGGTGGGTATTTACACACGGTACGAAAACGTGAGATGGACTTCCTGATAGAGGATACGATTTCACACGCACATGCACACGCACATGCACACACACACACACACACCACAGCAAGAGAGAGAGAGAGAGAGGAACGAGAGAGAGGAGGAGGAAGAGAGAGAGAGAGAGAGAGAGAGAGAGAGAGAGAGAGAGAGAGAGAGAGAGAGAGAGAGAGAGAAAAGAAGATGGAGGGACTGAGAGAGCTCTTTCTTTGACGTCAAATGCTTTGTCTCAAAGATAGCTTCTTTCATCAATACCAATAACAAGTAGTCAACAATTTCTGTAAATATTTACGCATTAAAAGCTAAAAATAGCTGTGGCACAAAGACAGGCTATTTTTAGATTCATTAAAAGAGATTCAAAGCATAATTATCCTTTTCCCTCTCATACATCATGTCTTCCTCCTTCAAAGTCCGTAACACTGGCTTCGCCTTTTGACTTGGAGAAATTACACGATCAACTACATGATTGCTGGTAAAGATAATAAATACACGCTTTTAATTACAAGCGCTTATAAGACTAGTTTCTGTTAAGTTAGTGTCATTCACTGAAAAGTCCAGGTAGTTTATCGTCCCTGATAGTTCGTGTGTGCTCACAATAATCCATTAGAAAGAAAACATGATAGGTATGCTATGTGTTTGAACTGAATAATCAGATCAGCTATATTTGTACGCCAGAAGTTAGTCAGATATGTAATGGTAGGTACTATTCGAATGTAATCGCTCGACTGGAAAATCTAACAACAAAAATTTAATTTCAAAAGCCGATAGAGTTGAAGATGACCACTAAGCCCCCCACACACACACACACACACACACACACACACACACCCTCCTCCCGCCGCTTTCCCCAACGCCTTCAATTCAACACTATAGATCCTCCTCCAAAGGTCTCCAAATAATCTACCGGTCCAACATGAAACAAAACTTTCACATCTCATCACCTTAAAGTAAACATGACCTTTCCCTCAGATAACCAGCCCTAACAATCTCAGTAAGCGGCCAAACACTGACTTACGGACAAGAACAATGATGAGGTCAGCCTCAGCAAACTGGTTGATAACATCAGCATCTCCCCGCCGTCAAACAAGGAAAAATATTGCGAGTACAACAACTGTTGAAGTACGGTTATCGTCTTTGTTTCTGAGATGGTCCACGATTACAAAGTTAACAATACCGCTGTTCTTTATACACGGACATTTCAACAAGACTTCCTCATCTATCATTCAGGCCAAGCAAATTTATCGTGATGGCGGTGGCGAGAAGGAAGCGGGACTCGAGGGGGGTGGGGGTGGTGCGTTAAACTGATTCAGCACCCGCAACAGCAACATCAGGACATCACTGGGAACATGATTATGTCACAATGTCTGTCCCACCTCGTTCCACATTTTCGAATCCTGCAAGAAGAAACAACACGTAAAATGTACTGTATTTATGCTTGTTTTACGAATGCAGCGAAGGAAGACGTACACTGTCCAAGAATTCCTGCGACACACAGAAGCTCAGTATATATATATCATACTTTTATACCGTACCGCATGCCGCTTCAACCTATATATTGGCCCCGGCCATGCACTTTGATGTAAGCTCCTGTGATTGCGCACAAGGATTCAAGTGTGACAGAAACAAATGCCTTTCCACTGACAGAGACATGCAACCTTGACATACAAAAACGACTCAGTCCCACTGGCTTAGTTAAAGCGGCCTATTCTTAGTACTCCGTCACGGCGGAGGGCTGACCGTGCACCCAAAAGCGGACTCAACCAAATGGGTATTTTTTGAAAGCTTGGGGCCTGCCGAACATAAAAATCGATGTTAACAAAAAATATTCAAGGGCGCACTTTCTCTTTTCAGTCAAAATTCAACTATACCCTGAAGAGTGATGCACGAGCATTTCAGACGCTTGCCTCTGAAAAAAGAAGTTCTCAGCCAAATTACGAACTCAAACTGGTACGTGTTACATATAAATGTGTTAGTTGGTATCTTTTGATTATCACAAAACAATTTGCGACTGCTTTGGCCGAGGATGCTGGTGACAGTATCATTATTATGAACCCCACCCTAAATCCAGGAAAGACGTCGTCCAAAATGTAGGTAAGTTTTGATTAAAAATAAATTCACACAAGACTAGTATTGTTGTTTGGCTTAAATGGATATATTTTCGTCAAGTATGATGTCTTTACATAATATCTGTAAAATATGAATGGATTTGAACCATATACTATGTCACTATGACCTTCCAATCTTCCTAACCCCCAGCCCAGTAAAGCGTGCGAGACGTTTCCTGAACAAATGTCGCTTTGTGGTGCGAGTTCAGTGTGACATGATTAGTTTCCACAACCCCATTTCTGACTTTCGAAGTTTATCTACATACATTTAGCAATGCACGAGCAAAATATGACAACTTAATGGTGCCTTTTGGTTTAATGCTATGGTAAAAAATCCTAGTGATAGTGTTTACAGCTTGAAACAAAACATAACAGAGGGGAATAGTCTTCCTCAATCTGGTTCAGAGCATAATGTATTTCTATTTTCAGAGGTAGCATTATTTCTGATAAGAGCTAGAGCCAATATAATGATGCTGAATATTTGAAAAATGAACTGTGTGACTCATCTGAGTTGCAGAAGAGCCTTCGTGATCGTCAGCGTAAGGCTGGCTGTCTTCAAGGCAATTCCTAGATGAACAACTTAACACTGCGTTCGATTATTCGCCCGTTTCTTAAGCTAGAGCTTTGAAACTTTACACGCGTCTAGGGCTACATGAACGCTTTACAATACATACAATATAGTTGACTCTCGCGTTATTTAAAAGTCACAACAAGGTCATTACCAGGCAAAAACGAGGGAAAACCGACGGAAAGTACCATTTTCTGCAACTGTTTGTTAGAAAAAGCTTTCAAATTCAATTATTTTTGGGGGATTAACGCATCTCTAGACATGACAATCATCCGATTATCAGACATCAATTGTGGAGGTCACGACAAGGTCATTACCAGGCAAAAACGAGGGAAAACCGAGGGAAAATACCATTTTCTGCAACTTGTGTGAAAGTAAAAGCTTTCAAACTCCATCTTCTTCTGGTATTGGCGCATCTCTAGGCATGACAATCATCTGATTAACAGTCCTCAATTTTCAAGGTCACAACCAGGTCATTACCAGATAGAACCGAGAGAAAACCGAGAAAAAATACCATTTTCTATAACTTTTTTGTAAGTAAGAGCTTATAAACTCCATCTTTTCTGGGATTAGCGCTGATTTCTATGACCCTGAAGTCCGAGGAAAGTTTTCTTGGCCCATGCCTAGTTTGAATGTCATGACAAGGTCAAGTTTACACGTTTTCTATTTGTGTTCGGCTATTTTCTAAGCTAAAGCTGTTGAGGCAGATTCATGACATCTTCCTTCGCCCACAGGGGCTCTAGGGGGTGGGCGGGGCTGGATGTAATATGGGTAGAAGAGAAGGGGAGAGAGAAGAAAAAGTCAATGTTAAGGTGTTCATCTACCGATAGCCTTGCGGTCTGCAAGCCTGACTGAGGATCACACCGGCTGTCCTGGCACTCAGACGAGTCATAAAGTTGATATATTTTCCGTCGTTTTACCCAGTAATGACCTTGTTGTGTGACCTTTAAATATTACGAGAGTCAACAATATTTGTTTCATGTCTTATAATGCCTTGACGTGTGTAAAATCCCATCCTTGTCATGACCTTCAAACATTGCATGGGTCAAGAAAACTTTCCAAAGACTTCAGGGTCATTGAAATCAGCGCTAATCCCAGAAGAAGATGGAGTTTATAAGCTCTTACTTACAAAAAAGTTGCAGAAAATGGTATTTTCCCTCGGTTTTCCATCGGTTTTATCTGGTAATGACCTTGTTGTGACCTTGAAAATTGAGGACTGTTAATCAGATGATTGCCATGTCTAGAGATGCGCCAATACCAGAAGAAGATGGAGTTTGAAAGCATTTACTTACACACAAGTTGCAGAAAATGGTATTTTCCCTCGGTTTTCCCCGGTAATGACCTTGTCGTGACCTCCACAATTCCTGACTGTTAATCAGATGATTGTCATGTCTAGAGATGCGCTAATCCCAGGAAACAATTGAATTTGAAAGTTCATTCTTACAAACAGTTGCAGAAAATGGTACTTTCCCTCGGTTTTTCTTTGGTTTTACCTGGTGATGACCTTGTTGTGTGACCTTTAAATATTACGAGAGTCAACAATATTTGCGTTATGTCTCATAAATCCCAAGACGTGTGTAAAGTTGTAATTAAGCTTTAGCTTTGAAAATAGCTGACGTCCAGAAAGTATTTTATTTGACCGTAAAAGATATTCCCAAATAGAAAACGTGTAAATTTGACCTTGTCATGACCTTCAAAGTAGGCATGGGTCAAGAAAACTTTCCTCGGACTTCAGGGTCATTGAAATCAGCGCTAATCCCAGAAGAAGATGGAGTTTATAAGCTCTTACTTACAAAAAAGTTATAGAAAATGGTATTTTCCCTCGGTTTTCTCTCGGTTCTATCTGGTAATGACCTTGTTGTGACCTTGAAAATTGAGAACTGTTAATCAGATGATTGTCATGCCCAGAGATGCGCCAATACCAGAAGAAGATGGAGTTTGAAAGCTTTTACTTACACACAAGTTGCAGAAAATGGTATTTTCCCTCGGGTTTCCCTCGTTTTTACCCGGTAATGACCTTGTCGTGACCTCCATAATTGATGTCAGATAATCGGATGATTGTCATGTCTAGAGATGCGTTAATCCCAGGAAACAATTGAATTTGAAATCTTTTCTTGCAAACAGTTGCAGAAAATGGTACTTTCCGTCGGTTTTCCATCGTTTTTGCCTAGTAATGACCTTGTTGTGACCTTTAAATAACGCGAGAGTCATCTATATTTTACGTATTGTAAAGCGTACATGTAGCCCTAGACGCGTGTAAAGTCTCAAAGCTCTAGCTTAAGAAACGGGCGAATAATCGAACGCAGTGTTAAGTTGTTCATCTAGGAATTGCCTTGAAGACAGCCAGCCTTACGCTGACGAACACGAAGGCTCTCTTGCTACTCAGATGAGTCACAAAGTTCATGTTTCAAATATTCAGCATCATTATATTGACTCTAGCTCTTATCAGAAATAATGCTACCTCTGAAAATAGAAATACATTATGCTCTGAACCAGATTGAGGAAGACTATTCCCATCTGTTATGTTTTGTTTCAAGCTGTAAACACTATCACTAGCAATTTTACCATAGCATTAAACCAAAAGGCACCATTAAGTTGTCATATTTTGCTCGTGCATTGCTAAATGTATGTAGATAAACTTTGAAAGTCAGAAATGGGGTTCTGGAAACTAATCATGTCACACTGAACTCGCACCACAAAGCGACATTTGTTCAGGAAACGTCTCGCACGCTTTACTGGGCTGGGGGTTAGGAAGATTGGAAGGTCATAATGACATAGTATATGGTTCAAATCCATTCATATTTTACAGATATTATGTAAAGACATCATACTTGACGAAAATATATCCATTGAAGCCAAACAACAATACTAGTCTTGTGTGAATTTATTTTTAATCAAAACTTACCTACATTTTGGACGACGTCTTTCCTGGATTTAGGGTAGGGTTCATAATAATGATACTGTCACCAGCATCCTCGGCCAAAGCAGTCGCAAATTGTTTTGTGATAATCAAAAGATACCAACTAACACATTTATATGTAAAACGTACCAGTTTGAGTTCGTAATTTGGCTGAGAACTTCTTTTTTCAGAGGCAAGCGTCTGAAATGCTCGTGCATCACTCTTCAGGGTATAGTTGAATTTTGACTGAGAAGAGAAAGTGCGCCCTTGAATATTTCTTGTTAACATCGATTTTTATGTTTGGCAGGTCCCAAGCTTTCAAAAAATACCCATTTGGTTGAGTCCGCTTTTGGGTGCACGGTCAGCCCTCCGCCGTGACGGAGTATAGTGTCTTAGGTCATTACCTGAAAAAAGCACGACAGCTCGCGACAGGTACGCCGCTGTAACGAAAGTAGGTCTATTCATGTTTGTATAGTCGGATCAGTGAGAAAAGAAGTCACGTTTTTGAGGTTACCAGCTAAGTAGAGGAACTTGACTTTCCTACTGTCACGTTGTTCAACTCACAATAGGCAAAAAACACAGCGGCACAATTATCTTCATGTTCAATGCTGTTAAGTTGTGCTCTTTACTGTACTGTACTGTTACATCGTATCCTAAGGTCATAATGTCCAACGAAGATTAATTTATGTGCCTCTGGCGTGGGCCCAACGTGACAATAAACCATTGGCAGCTCGACCCTCGATCTGCTGTTCTGTGTTCACAATGTGCTCAGCTTTACTGCCCCTTAAACTATACGTTTACGTACACTCTAAGAGCCATAAAGCTACCTTCTTGCTCGGTTAATTTGTACCCCACCCCCCCCCCCCCATCACCTTGCCGTTAATTTTTGCTGCAGGAGTAAATTCAAACATGTCTTTTACAAAACTATAAGGCCTTTGATAATTTCATCTTTTATTACCTAGCTGTCTAAACCTACATAGGAATAAAATCACCTTGGGATCGGACATTGGTTTAACCGGATAACTCAATAGGTTTACTGGACGTGCTGATCTGCATGGTTTTACTGATGTTCTGTATTACCCCGCACCTCCCCGTGCAGTATGAATCCCATGGTTCAAAATGTAACAAATAAAAAAAATAAAAAAGTAATCTTACATTATGACAAATTCCCACAAGATGACAGCCCTCAAAAAGTCACTGCGATTTACGATCGACGCTCTAACATCCGGAGAGGTATTAAGATAAACGCGAGAACTTAGCAGGTGTTTGCACCAAACGGTTCCCACTCCTACGATAACATAACTAAGAACCATCCTGTACTCTACAGGAATCTTGAAAACTCTTAGGAATTCGACCTGAAACTGTCTGTTTAAGAGATAAGGCGTTCTATCTTGAGAACAACTTCTGTCTTATCCTGCAATTTTACCAAAACTCTTTTAGTGGTCGTTTTGATAACTTTTTATTATCATTTATTATCAACTTTGCTGATGCTTGGAAGTAACTTCACGACCCAACTGCCAGAATACACGCTCATATTCAAAACATTTAATGACAGTAAAAAGAAGTAATATATATGTGTGGCATTCTCGCAAGTCATCTTCGATGATACGTGCATCCATGTGTACATTTTAGTGATGCAGTATACAAAAAAGAGAACTTCAAATAATGAAACAGCAATACTGATTAGCCATAATATGAGTAATTAATTATAATCGCCGTGGACAGGTTGACTAAATCTGCTCCATAAAAACCAAAGATTGGCAAACCTTAACTAAAACATCCTGCTCTTTTCATCTGAGTAAGAGAAGACTGGGGGTAATGGGTTTGAAAACGTAATTAGCATGCTCTTTTCATTCTTTGGGGCGGAGAAGGGACGAGTTTAAACTGCACGCTTTGCCTTTTTTCTGTATCGTGTCTCAAAGTTAGGATTACAGATGAAAATCATAAAACCTACAGCTTGAGTGGCTTCACTTGAAATGCGAAGTGTCCGCGTTTCAATACTGAAATAAAATGTATATTATTCATTTAATTACTACTGATTTTATTATAATCACAAACGTGTCAGCAAAGCGTTCTGGGGAGCAGGATGCGTATAAACAAGTTTTGTTAAAAAACAGTATTTTACGCAAGTAATTGTGGTATTGAACTTTTTAAAGTTGTTTGCATATATGTCTCAAAGAGTTCAATTTATGAGCATTTTCCATTAAAAAAATACGGTTAATCCCCCCCACCGCAGTTTGCAAGTGGTCCCTTGCTGTCAATGACCGATGACCGCGACGTCAGCATTTTGAACCCAGCTGACCAGTTTGTTACCATTATTGATCGAATGGTACATCACCTGAATGACCAGTGAAGAGAAGTGTAAAACTGAATCTAGACCAACAAAAGGTATAATTTCTTGCACTGACCGAGAAGTGTTGTTTTCTAAGTGATTTACTAACTTATAATTCAAAGTTTCATCATTCTTGTTGCGTTTTAGCGTCTAAGTATTCAACAGAAAATTTGCCGTTGTGGTTTTTTTTGCAGAGGTTTTGTAACCTTTTTTTTCTTTATCCACTAATCATAATCTGATATAAATGTGAGTTCAACTAAATACATTCAACTAATCATAAGAGGGAAAACATCTTGTAGTTTCGTGCTCTAAACTCTTCCACGAGGTTTTCTAGTGCATGAACATTGTAGGTAAACACAGACTGCAGGTCTTCTCTTGTCGGTAAACTGACTACAGATGGGAGACCCTTGGGGAGGAAAGCGCAGTGCATACGGAAATAATTAAAGGGCAGCTGAGGGGGGTCGCCAAGGTTTAGCACCAGCAAAAAGGTCATGCAAAACTGAAAGAGAGATTCCGCAAAGTGCAAGTTTGGCCAAGTCTGTAACGAATTTGGTTTGTTTGTTTGCTTAACGCCCAGCCGACCACGAAGGGCCATATCAGGGCGGTGCTGCTTTGACATTTAACGTGCGCCACACACAAGACAGAAGTCGCAGCACAGGCTTCATGTCTCACCCAGTCACATTATTCTGACACCGGACCAACCAGTCCCAGCACTAACCCCATAATGCCAGACACTAGGCGGAGCAGCCACTAGATTGCCAATTTTAAAGTCTTAGGTATGACCGGCCGGCCGGGGTTCGAACCCACGACCTCCCGATCACGGAGCGGACGCCTTACCACTAGGCCAACCGGCCGTGCCGGTCTGTAACGAGGATAGTACAGAACTGTTATAGAGACGAGAGAGAGAGAGAGAGAGAGAGAGAGAGAGAGAGAGAGAGAGAGAGACTGAGAGAGAGAGAGAGAGATCGTTTATGTGTGTGTCAGTGTGTGCCATGTGCCGGTGTGTGTGGACGTGTGTGCGTAGTCTGTGTGTCTGTGCGTATCTGTGTGTCGCGTGTCACAGTGTGTGTGTGTGTGTGTGTGTGTGTGTGTGTGTGTGTGTGTGTGTGTGAGTGTGTGTGTTGTCAGTGTCTCCTTTGTGAATGTATTTCTATATATTTGCCCGCCAGTGTGTCTTTATGACTGTGTGTGTGCCGGCTCGTTTGCAAAAATAAATACAGAATCAAAAAGCAAGAAAGGTATGTTGTTGGAACGTTTGTTATTTGTATAAGAAATTAGAATAAATACAGAAAATCATAATCGAGGTAAAGTACTGTATAAGTGACCAGGCGATATGTGCACAATCATGTAATTTTCACTGAATCAGTTGCGTTTTGACTGCAAAATCATACTGACTGAGCACATCATTTGCGGCGTACTATCGTGCGGTAGCGGGACTTCACGTAAAGGTGTATCCCGTTAGCAACGTATATATCGGAAGCGGCAAGTGTTATGCACAGGCATTGTAACAATGTACACATGTACAGTCAGTAATTACTACCCTACGTTGCCAGTTTTTGATCGCATGGTCACAACTAGCAGCCACTCAAGTAGCCTGGAACGAACTCTTGACTATTACCTGCTGCTGCTGGCTCGCGGCAGTGCATGTTTTACCTGAGGCCTTGTCCGCCTTTCATCCATAAAACTCAATTATGTCAAGTAGAGCGGACACATAGACACCGGTGTACAACGACTCCAGTCAGGTGTATCTTATTTCCCCACACTGTCAACAGAACTCCTATTTTCTTTTCGAGGCCGAACCCATTCCTCAGTTACCGGCTGAAAGGTGTAAAACATGACTAACGCCTCCCACTACAACACACTTGCGTGACACTAAACGAAAGTTGAAAGGCTTGAGCAGTGGACGAACAATATCCCATGTGCAGTTGTGGACTTTCTGACATAGTTAGACATTGAGATAGTGACTACCTAAATGAAAAAAAATCTGGCTTACCTCAGCAGTTCTTGGAGGCAGATGTCGCAGAATCTATGTCCACAGGTTTTAATCTGAACAGGATCTCGCATCGGCAGACGACACACTGGACAGAGACATCGTCTGCGCGGTTTGTCAACAAACACAAAGCTGAAACCGGGCATTCCCCCTTTTTTGCACCCTCGGCTAAAAAAAAAATTCGCACGCAACACCTGGGCGACAAGTCTGCTCGCGACACTATTGATTCAGTCTCGTGGTGCTGTTTTTCCTCTTTCCTCCGACTTTTTCCTCCTTACTGAGCCAACTTTTCCGACACACTGAAACACGAACAACTTGTGACTCCACATGCGGGCAAGCAGACCGACAGCGAATGGAAGAAATTACCGTCTGCTACGGCTGTTGCGCGCGCATGCTGACGACATCTGGCGCGTGCCCTATTTACGGCCAAGCCGATTTCCCTGTCATGTGACTCAGGTATAGGACGGGTGGCTCTATATAGGTTATGCAACTGAACATAATTATACTGTGGGGAAAGGTAACGGGGAAAGTGATTACAATTATTTTGTTACTAGCAGTCAGGCCCGGCTTCGCCCGGGTGTTTCTGATCTTCCCTCTCTCTCAGAAACTTCTAGAATCTTATTCCAATGAGAATAAGCGATAGATGAAAGTGTGAGCTCATACATTTGGATTAAAAGGCTGGGACTGACAGTGTGAAAGCATCACCATCAACACACTCTTTTTGCTGAAAAATAACTTTTTGACTTGAGTTATCTCCTTTTCTTAGGAAAATTCTAGATACTTGAAAACCAGGTCTAACATCGACTCTATATATTCTGTAAAGACTGATCAGGCGTGCCTGCATTAGAAGAGAAGATACCTCCCTTCAATGTATACAAAGTAAGAGTTACCTCCCTTTGCTTCTAGAAATTTCCTGAACTGTCCGGTTAACTTTTCTTCTTCATTTCTTCTCCTCATAGGAGCGATAGAGAGTCTGTAATATCACTGGCATTATGTGCTTGCTACATGTGATCACCAGGCACTGAACTGGCCTTGCACAGCAGGGGGCAGGGTTAGTGTGTGTGTGTGGAGGGTGGGGGGTGGCGGCGGGATGATAGCGGGCGGGGGGTAACCCTTGAGAATTACATGGTATACTGGTTTGATGAGAGTTACCTCCCTTCCGTGGGTGACAAAGCATGACTTACCTCCCTTGTACTATGTAGACTGTATTGATAGATGGGGAGGGTCATTATCCGAGGAAGGAAACAATGTCTGGAGAAACTAAAACCCAGGTGCACATCTGCGGCACCTAGGGAGTGTGCATGCAAAATATCTTGTTCCTGCCTCTTGCCATCTCTGAGGTATGGCGACCACAGACACACAGACACACAGACACACAGACACACAGACAGACACTCTCTTTTATTATATGTATAGATAGATAGATGAATAGCTTGATTTATTTTCGTTTAATTAGAAGTGTTGTGTCTCATTATTACATATATATCTTTTTTGTCGTGTTTATTGCAATTTTTATTTATTTTATTCATGTAACCCTAGGTGTTTTTTTAAATAAATATTGACTTGACTTGACTTGACTTGACAGGAAGAAGGAATTTTATTTTTGCTGTGCGTTAATTTCTTGCGCTTCGTGTTCATCGTTTTGTTGTGATCTGAAGCTTGTGTAATTGTTTGGGAGTAAAAGACCCCATGAGCTAAAGCAAACGGCAATGCAAATTTTTCTTCCGTTCTTGACAATATACTTTGTTTTCTCAATAAACGATTTCTTTCTTCTTTTTTTCTTTCTTCTTTTTTTCTGTTTCGTGTATTGTTCTCTGATTTTGTCCCTTTTAGTCAGTTTTCCCCTTTGTTCTTGTTTTTTTTGTCCCTGTGTGCGCCCTGTGTGGAAGGGGGGGGAGGGGGGAGGGGGGGGGGGCTGGCCCTCGCTCACTGTTATCCAGTGTATCATGTGTACATTGTATTTGTATTACATGTACTTTAATTTTTTTTATTTTTCTTTAGTTTCTTATTCTTGTTTTATCTTTTTCTATATATTTATTTTTGCTTGTTGTTTTGTTATTTCGATTCTGTTTCATTTATGTTTTCCTGCGAGCTACAACCACAAAGTGACAAGGGTTCGGTAGAGAAGCTGGACTGAGTTGATCCAGGCAGGGATGCAATTTTCCGCCCCCCCCCCACACACACACACACACACACACACACACACAAACAAAAACTACAAGAACGACAGAGAAACAAATTCAACACTGTAAGGTTCACAAATAAAATTCTATCTTTTGAAAAAAAATCATATAATGGTTTTATTTACTTCAAACTTGTTACGCCGTAAAATGGGCAATTGTTTTTGCTGGTTTAGTAGGCCTGCACGTTTTGAGTTTCAGGCTTATTTCACAGGGGCAACTTGAGGGCACCCCGAAAAAAATTGACCCAACAAACATCCAACATTCGAACAAACTTCAGAATTCATGTAGCCCCATTTCAGCAACTTTTGCGTACCACAAGAAAGATTTTAAGCAATTCATGAAAAGATGTTTGTGTGTTACTGTCATAAGTTGGGCTGATGGGGTCTATAACAGCGATATCAGCGACACGCTACAGGAACTAAATCCTGTGGTATTCCCTGTAGCCTATACAGGGAATCCCCCTCCAGGAACTCCACATACAGGGAATCCCACTCTTTTGGTCGACATAGACCCCATCAGCATCAGTAAGTTGGCCTTGCAGTTCTTTGTGTGTGTAATTGTTTGTAACCGACTGGAGTCCATGGGTTGTCGTGGTAACAGGGCAACGTATATAATACACTTACACTTACACTTACACTTGCATACACTTGTTTTTCCATCCGAGGCCAAGGGCCTATAGTGGGTCTTTGTGTCGCAGCTCTTGGGTATTCGTTCCACCCACTTCTTGGGTGTCTTGACTGGAGGTAGTCAGCGGGAATTCAATACTGTATTGGTGCTCTCTCAGGTTTCTATCAAGCCTTCCTTTGAAACTGTTCACGGACGGGGCGTTGACTACATACTCTGGTAAGCTGTTCCAGTTCCCGACTACTCTCAGCCCAAAAATGTTTTTCCTGATATCCAGGCGGGATGCTCTTTTTTCCAGCTTGTATTGGTGGCCTCTTGTTCGGTCGTTCTTGCACTTTGGGAGCAGAGTTTCACTGTCCACATTGTACATTCCGTGGGTCAGTTTGTACGCCTCAATGAGGTCTCCTCTCAGTCTTCTATACGTCAGGCTTGGGAGGTTCAGGGCCCTCAGGCGGTCTTCGTACTCCTTCTCCTTGAGTTCAGGGACCATTTTTGTGGCTCTTCTTTGAATGCTCTCGATGAGCATGGCATCTTTCTTCAGGGAGGGCGACCAGATGATATTGCCGTATTCTAGTATGGGTCTGATCAAGCCTTTGAAGAGTTGGTTCATCATGCTTTTGTCCATGTAGTCAAAGGTTCTCCTTATCATTCCAAGGATGCTGTTTGCTTTGTTTGTCGTCTTCCTGACGTGCTGTGAGAATTTCAGTGTAGGGTCAACATGCACGCCAAGGTCCTTTTCACATGTCGTTGCTTCGAGGGTCGTCTGGTTAGCTCCATCCTGCATGTGGTAATCATGTTCTTCGTTCTTTTTGCCCAGGTGCATGACCTTGCACTTCCCAGCGTTGAAACGTAACTGCCAGTCATTGGCCCACTGTTGTAGAGCTGTTAGGTCCCTCTGAAGTCCCTGACAGTCATTCTGGTCGTTTGCTGTGGAGAAGACCTTGGTATCGTCGGCAAAAATCCGGAGTAGGCCCTCCACTGCATCAGGCATATCGTTCACGTAGCAGACGAAGAGGATCGGACCGAGGACACTCCCCTGGGGAATACCGCTGGAGACTGTGGTCCAACCTGATGATGCGCCATTCAGAGTCACTCGTTGCTGACTTTCGCTTAAAAAGTCAGTGACCCAGCTATGTACGCTGCCCTGGACGCCGTATTTCTCCAATTTCAAGAGAAGCCGCTGGTGGGGAACGCTGGCAAAAGCCTTGGCAAAATCCAAGTAGACGGCGTCCACTGCATTGCCCTCGTCCAGGAGACTCGTCCAGATGTTGATAGTGTCCAATAGCTGTGTCATACATGAGCGGCCGCTCAGAAAGCCGTGCTGGCAGTCAGTGAAGGCTGGCTCCATGTGTTCCAGTAGTGCTGTTCTGATGATGCCCTCCATCATCTTGCATGGTATTGACGTTAGGCTCACCGGCCTGTAGTTTCCTGCCTGTGACTTGCTCCCTTTCTTGAAAATGGGGCTGACTTGGGCTATCTTCCAATCGGCAGGAATCTTGCCGTCTGCCATGGACTGGTTGAAGAGGATTGTGAATGGTCTAAGCAGCTCCTCCTGCGCTTCTTTTAGCACTCGAGGGTGCATCCCATCTGGCCCTGGGGACTTGGTAGCTTTCAGTTTTTTAAACTGCTCTTGTACCATTTTCTCAGTGATCGTCAGGTTCTCCAATATCCCCAACCCCTCTCTCCTGTCAAAGCTTGGTAACTGGGTCAAATCTTCTTTTGTGAAGACGCTGGTGAAGAAATTGTTGAGGACTTCAGCCTTTTTTGCGTCGCTTTCTGTATATGTTCCATCCTCCCTCTTGAGGTCGGCCACTCCTGCTTTGGTTTTTAGCTTTGAGTTGGCGTATGCGTAGAAGGCTTTGGGGTTGGTTCTTGCCTGTTGCGCTATCAGCTTTTCGAATTCTCTCTTTGCCTTCCTGACTTCCCACTTAGCCTGGTTTCTGCATTTTGCAAACTCTTGATAATCCTTCCCCTCTTGTGTTTCCAGGTATCTTCTGAACGCCTGGCGCTTTTTCTTGACCTTGATCATCAGTTGTGGGTTCATCCATAGTGGTTTTCTAGGTTTCTGTCCTTTCGGGCCGTTTTCCTTTGTCGTTTTCTTCGGTATGTGTTCTTCAATGGCTTCCTGTACATGGGCCTTTAGGGTCTGCCAAATTTCTTCCACGTTTTTCTTTCCCTTCATCTCCTCCCAGTCTGTGGCCTTCAGCTTTGCTCTGATGGATTCGTAATCCCCTTTGTCGTAGCAGTATCGCACCTTGTTGTTTGGTTTCCGTCCTCCGAGTAGCAGCGTAGGTGGAAATCGATGCATGCATGGTGGCTTTTCCCTATTGGTGCTTCGAGCCTGACATCCCCCACTTTCTCGTTTGTGAAGACCAGGTCCAAAAAGTTTGCCCTCTGACCCCCCCCCCCCCCCCCCCCTGTAGTGCGTTGGCTGCAATACGTGCTGATGCATGAAGCTGTCTTGGACGCTTTCCAGAAAAAGAGAGTCCGGGTGCTAGCGTGCCTGCTGATGACTTCCCCTCTCCGTCTGCCCAGGTCACTGCTGGGTGGTTGAAATCGCCCATCACAAGGATGTGCGAGTACTTGCTTGCTGCTGTTTTCTGGAAGTACTCTCTCAGTATTCTGTCATTGTCAGGTGAGCTGTTTGGTGAGCGGTATACGCAGGAGATAAGCAGTGTGTCGTGATTCTTGAGTCTCACTCTGGCCTGTATGACTTCTTGGATATCGTCCACAGACGTGCTGACGGCCTCCAAGGCTCCAAGTGTGGTTTTGGTGTACAGTGCAACTCCCCTCCCCGTGGTTTTATCTATGTTGGTAAATAGGTTGAATCATGGCATTGAGATTTCAGAGGCTTGTACTTCTGTTTTAGAGTTTTTTGGCCGCACTTCTGTTACTGCAATGATGTCTGGGTCCTTGCTGTAAATCCAGTGTTAAAAGTTCATCTCTTTTATTTGTCAAAACATCAGCGTTAAAATAGACGCAGTTAAAACCCTCTCGCTTGTTAAAAGTGGTGTTGCAGTTAAAATTCGGCTTAAAACTCTGTCCATTCACTCCCGTCCCTTCGCCGCATCTGCGGCCTCCCCTATCTCCAGTCTGTTGTTTCTGTGTTTGGCGTTTGCTGCCGTTGTTGATCTGGTCCTCTCTCTTTGGTCTCCCCTTTGGTTTCTGAGTGTTTTTTCTGAATGAAAGCATGAACAAACGTTCATTGCAAATTCGAGCAAACACGATCAAAATAATTATCAAACGTCCTAAATGAGCTGCAGATGAAGGATTGAAGATGGGAACTGAAGGGTAAATGTTCCAAGGGAAATAACCGTATTCATGCCAATTTTATTTGTTCTCAAGGAGTGCTCGGACGTTTTGACCTTTGCTCACCGAGCACTCTTTCTCTTTGGAGACCGCAATATTCGCCGACAACATGGCAAGCTTGAAGACGTTCGCTCGCAATGCTTTTTTGCGCAAATCTGCGTCCGCCTTGCGGGGTAACAAAAACTTTAGTCTTGTTCTGTTTATAATATTTGCTTCGATGTTTTTTAGTTGTTGGGAGCATTTATTTCTGTGTAATCAGTTGCTGAAGTGTTACGGTAAAATGTCGTCTGCTTGTGATGGTGTTTTGTGAGATTTGTTGATGTTTACTTGAAAACATGCAGTTGTATCTTACATTCTAATGGAATTTCACGGCAAATAAGACATACTATACATTTTTATATCGTCCGTGTCTTCATGGTGAATTGTCTTACGTACTGTTCGTGAGGCAATGTTTATGTGTGTACTTGAAAACTATGATTAACTTTCAGTTTCAGTCCGACTCGGAGTCAGAGGTCACACAGCAACCAACACATATATATATTCAACTGATTAGTTTGAAAACTTTAACTTGTTGAGGGACACAATATAAACTAAAGCGGATTTGCAGTGGTTCATCCTCAGTGTATGAATTAGTATGGTTACCTAGGTCTTTCTTACATCACCACACATTTCTTGCTGATTCTGAGTTATTGCCCTCTGAAGCCAAGCTGGCAGCAGTGTTAACTTTATCTTCAGATAAGGGAGCTAGGTCACAGTTTTCCTTGACCCAGCTCTCATTTAAACCCTTCATTGAGGAACCTGGATATAAGACTTTATCAGAAAATATAACATGTATGGATAAGGATGTTTTTTACTTTGGTCAGTTGATAGATATCATTCCAAAACGAAAACTACGACAGAACACCTTCATTATATTACTGAAACAGATCCTGTCAAAAGATCAGTTTTTGTTATTTATCAGGTTGTATAAATGACACATATCAACAGCAAATAGCTCAAACTTTTAAGTTTCAGGATGCAATGGATCATTAAAAGGCACATGAAATGCATGAGCGCTCGATCAGCAACAGGACTACCTGTTGACAAAACACATGCAATATGTAACGTACGATTTCTCACGGCTTTGCCAGCACAAATAGAAACAAGAACACAATGAAAATGTACTCACCGAAAACAATGGTTTGTGGTGAGTACAGTTTCATTGTTATCTTGTTCTTGTTCTTCTCACCTGCAGTCTCTTGTTCCTGTATTCTTTAGCATCAACATAATTCTTCTTCTTCTCAGTTGGTAGCGCGCTGGATTTGTATTCAGTTGGCCGCTGTCAGCGTGAGTTCGATCCCAGGTTCGGCGGAAATTTATTTCACAGAGTCAACTTTGTGTGCAGACTCTCTTCGGTGTCCGAACCTCCCCCCGTGTACACTACATTGGGTGTGCACGTTAAAGATCCCACGATTGACAAAAGGGTCTTTCCTGGCAAAATTGCTTAGGCACAGTTAATAATTGTCTACTATACCCGTGTGACTTGGAATAATAGGCCGTGAAAGGTAAATATGCGCCGAAATGGCTGCAATCTACTGGCCGTATAAAATTTCATCTCACACGGCATCACTGCAGAGCGCCTAGAACTGTACCCACAGAATATGCGCGATATAAGACTCATTGATTGATTGATTGATTGATTCTTCTTCTGCGTTCGTGGGCTGAAACTCCCACGTACACTCGTGTTTTTTGCACGAGTGGAATTTTACGTGTATGACGTTTTTTTACACCGCCATTTAAGGCAGCCATACGCCGTTTTCGGAGGAAGCATGCTGGGTATTTTCGTGTTTCTATAACCCACCGAACTCTGACATGGATTACAGGATCTTTTTCGTGCGCACTTGGTCTTGTGCTTGCGTGTACACACGGGGGGTGTTCGGACACCGAGGAGAGTCTGCACACAAAGTTGACTCTGAGAAATAAATCTCTCGCCGATCGTGGGGACGAACTCACGCTGACAGCGGCCAACTGGATACAAATCCAGCGCGCTACCGACTGAGCTACATCCCTGCCCAAACATAATTCAAACATGTGCATTTTCAGGATGCAGTGGGTTGCCAAAGGATCCATCGTCAGTGCGAGCTCTCAGCAGCCTGGCCAGTCTGCCAGAAACACATGAGATGATACGCAAGACATGTCGTGACTTTGCCAACAATGAGTTGATACCCATAGCTGGCAAGCTGGACAAGGAATGCAAGTTTCCCAAAGAACAGGTAACTGTGGAACGTACAGTCAAACCTGTCTATAACAGCAACCCAAGGGACTACCCAGACAGGTGGTTGTTATGGGAAGGTGAATTATGTAGGGTAAATATTGTCTGGGATCCTCTTGTGAGGTCGTAATTTGGCAGGTAGTCGTTATCAAGAGGTGGTCGCCAGGGCAGGGTTGACTATATTTGGTTTTGACAACTTAGCCTCTTTGAACTAACAAGAACATGATAATGTAATAACCCGTTAGACCTATTCCTCCGAAAACGGAGTATGGCTGCCTAAATGGCGGGGTAAAAAACGGTCATACACGTAAAATTCCACTCGTGCAAAAACCACGAGTGTACGTGGGAGTTTCAGCCCACGAACGAAGAAGAAGAAGAAGAAGTTAGACCTATAGTCACATGATGGTTTGCACAGGAAAAAAAGATATCTTTGAAACAACACAACGTTACCTAGAAATTAATATAACATGTACCACTGTTTTCGTGATGACAGGTAAAAAAACTGGGTGAGCTAGGCATGCTGTGCATGGACGTACCCGAGGAGGATGGAGGGACAGGTCTGGACTACTTTGCCTACGCCCTAGCCATGGAGGAGATATCCCGCGGCTGTGCTTCCACTGGCTGTATCATGAGCGTCAACAATGTAAGCAGGCAATCCAAATCTCGGCGATTTCGTTCCTGTAACTAACATGTTTTATAGTTTATGAGAGGGACAAAATAGTGTTTTTCTTTACATGCACAATTTATCTTTCACCAGAGGGGTTTAAATTCATATTTACAAGGCCAAAATGCTTGAGGTCCGGGGGACAGCGTTATTTACTTCCTTGAAACTCTCTTCCTTGAATGGATTGCCTGGTAAGAGATTGATGTAGATTTGGTTTGCTCTGTGCGGGACATTTTCAGTGAGTGAATGAGTTGGGTGTATAGTTGCACTCACAGTCTGCTGTTGTAGCTTCATTGCTTAGACAAAGATACTGTGAGAGCAGTTAGGGAACAGTGAGAAACTCAGGGCTGATTGATTGATTGATTGATTGATTGATTGATTGATTGATTTAGAGTCTCAGTCAAACTTGCTTTAATTGTTGTTGTTTTGACAGTTTAACAAGGAAGTGACCTTGCAGTTAGATGGATGCCAGTGTTCCTTTAGAAAAGATAAGTTTTTTTTTCTCATTCAGTCTTGCATGTCCTGCGGGCAGGTAGGGTAGGGAAGGGTAAGGTCAGTGTCAGAAAATCAGATTGGTCTTGTTACGGAAAACTCAGACTTTTCAGGGGGGTTGTAAGTTTAAATACAACCATTGTAGACATAAACTGTGTGAAAGTATTATGTTCTACCTCCTGCAGAGTTTATACCTGGGGCCTGTTCAGAAGTACGCCACTGAAGCACAGAAGGAAAAGTTCGTCAAACCTTTTTTGAATGGCGACAGGGTTGGTTGCTTCGCTCTCAGTGAACCAGGTAAATGGATGTGAACACATCAGTAATGAATAGTCAGCTCTTGTGTGCATACTTTCGAACGAAAAAAGCGTAATATTGAACGGAGACTGAAAAAAACATAGATCGCCAATTTTCACTGAGGTGTAAGTTGTTTGCATGATTTTAGTGTCATGTGGGTTTGTTTGTCCCAGCGATTTCAAGGGTGAGCAACTCTTCCGCGACCAATAAAAACTTGACAATTATTTCAGAGCATGGTCTATTGTGAACTACATGTATAGCCAAACTTTCAGCTTTCCTGAGCGTCACTTATAGTTCTTGCTGATTCCTTGCTACAGACAGGTGATGATTTAAAATCTTGAATTGCTTTGCTATGGTTAATATTAAGTTTTTCTCAGAAAGAATATACCTTTAAAAAAAATGTGTTTGTTATGAAGTAGCATGTACATTTTTTATTTCTCAGGAAACGGCAGTGACGCTGGAGCAGCCAGTTGTACGGCCAAACTTGATGGAGACTCTTGGGTTTTGAATGGAACGAAAGCCTGGATCACCAATGGCTATGAAGCAGAAGCAACAGTTGTAAGTGACTTGTGCTTGTAACACATACCTAGTTACGCATTGATTAGACACAACAACAAAAACACGACACACACGCATGCACGCAGACAATTACCACACCATTTCTGAAAAGGGCTAAATGTCAGTCAGAAAAACCTGTATTTCTGCATGCATGAGTGCATGTTTGTAGTGCCATATCAACATGAACTTCATGTTCTCCTTTAGTTAAGTACCTGAAAAAATTGATATGTGTACTTTCTTTTATCTTTTTTTCTTTGCACTATCATTGTTTACGTAGGCCAAGAAAATGGAGGGGAAAAAAAGAGACTGAACTGTATAAGCAGTATTTGAGAATTCTTCTTGTACTCTTGTTTCAGGTGTTTGCTACAACAGACAGAAGCCAAAAACACAAGGTGAGGATGGTGCTGCTGACATCATCACTGATGTTTTTATATTTAGTCAAGTTTTGACTAAATATTTTAACATCGAGGGGGAATCGAAACGAGGGTCGTGGTGTATGTGTGTGTGTATGTGTGTGTGTGTGTGTGTGTGTGCGTGCGTGCGTGCGTGTAGAGCGATTCAGACCAAACTACTGGACCGATCTTTATGAAATTTGACATGAGAGTTCCTGGGATTGATATCCCCATACGTTTTTTTCATTTTTTTGATAAATGTCTTTGATGACGTCATATCCGGCTTTTCGTGAAAGTTGAGGCGGCACTGTCACGCTCTCATTTTTCAACCAAATTGGTTGAAATTTTGGTCAAGTAATCTTCGACGAAGCCCGGGGTTCGGTATTGCATTTCAGCTTGGTGGCTTAAAAATTAATTAATGACTTTGGTCATTAAAAATCTGAAAATTGTAAAAAAAAATAAAAATTTATAAAACGATCCAAATTTACGTTTATCTTATTCTCCATCATTTGCTGATTCCAAAAACATATAAATATGTTATATTCGGATTAAAAACAAGCTCTGAAAATTAAATATATAAAAATTATTTATCAAAATTAAATTGTCCAAATCAATTTAAAAACACTTTCATCTTATTCCTTGTCGGTTCCTGATTCCAAAAACATATAGATATGATATGTTTGGATTAAAAACACGCTCAGAAAGTTAAAACAAAGAGAGGTACAGAAAAGCGTGCTATCCTTCTTAGCGCAACTACTACCCCGCTCTTCTTGTCAATTTCACTGCCTTTGCCATGAGCGGTGGCCTGACGATGCTACGAGTAAAATGGCATTGCGTTTCATTCTGTGAGTTCGACAGCTACTTGACTAAATATTGTATTTTCGCCTTACGCGACTTGTTTGTCTTTAGAATTGTGATTAGTAGAGAATCTTGTGCATTAATCATGACAGATAATAATCTGAAAAATGTGATCGCTATTTCATTTTCATTTAATTTTGTAACCTTGTCAGGTTTACTGAAAGTTAGTTTACTTGCTGTATCCACTGGACAGAAACAGATGACAATGATAAATTATAAAAACGCTGGGGGAGGGGAATCAATTACATTGAATGGTGTTTTTTTGCCTTACCTTGTATCTGATGTTTGCAGGGCATCAGTGCTTTCTTGGTGCCCATTCCTACTGAGGGTCTGTCTCGAGGCAAGAAGGAGGACAAGCTGGGAATCAAAGCCACCTCCACCTGTTACCTCATCTTTGAGGACTGCAGGATACCCAAGGACAACATGTTAGGGGAACCAGGCTTCGGTTTCAAGATTGCTATGGTTGGTTGTCTCCCCTTCTCTGTTTCTCCATTTGGATAATGTTTGTGTTTACTTTATGGTGTCTTACTTTAGCATTTTCTGTTTGTTCTTGTTATTATTTCTTTTGTGTCTTTCTTTTTATTTTTCCTTTTCCTGATAAGAGGAACACAGATGTAGATGACATCCCCCTTTCCCCGTCGCGATATAACCTTCAACGGTTGAAAACGACATTAAACACCAAATAAAGAAAGAAAGATGTAGATGACATAAAATGATGGCTTCGATTTTCTCCTTCTGCCGTAACAGATGGTTGCTGTTGAAAATTAGAGATTAAGAGACTATGTGGAGGGTTATAATTAGAGTTGTATTTTGTGTATATTAATTCAGGTTAGTGTTTCAGCAAACCCTTGACGCTGGGCGCATCGGCATTGCTGGTCAAGGCTTGGGAATAGCTCAGGTGAGAATTTTTTAAAATTATTTTTATCAGATTTAAAGTTTTCAATATATTCTTTTTTGGCCAAAAAAAAGTGTGTGTGTGTGTGTGTGTGTGTGTGTGTGTGTGTGTGTGTGTGTGTGTGTGTGTGTGTGTGTGTGTGTGTGTGTGTGTGTGAAAACATGTGGGAGAGAGGTTCAACTGCAGCTACAAGATTGTTTGTTCTTGCTGTTTTATTGAGTCACTTGAGAAAAAGTGACTCTATGTAATCGGTCAGTGTTAGTCTGTCCGGCCGGCCGTCCGGCCGGCCGTCCGTAGACACCACCTTAACGTTGGACTTTTCTCGGAAACTATCAAAGCGATCGGGCTCATATTTTGTTTAGTCGTGACCTCCAATGACCTCTACACTTTAACGATGGTTTCGTTGACCTTTGACCTTTTTCAAGGTCACAGGTCAGCGTCAAAGGAAAAATTAGACATTTTATATCTTTGACAAAGTTCATCGGATGTGATTGAAACTTTGTAGGATTATTCTTTACATCAAAGTATTTACATCTGTAGCCTTTTACGAACGTTATCAGAAAAACAAGGGAGATAACTAGCCTTTTCTGTTCGGCAACACACAACTTAACGTTGGGCTTTTCTCGGAAACTATAAAAGTGACCGGGCTCAAATTTTATGTGAACGTGACTCATTGTGTTGTGAATAGCAATTTCTTCCTGTCCATCTGATGCCTCATATAATATTCAGAACTGCGAAAGTGACTCGATCGAGCGTTTGCTCTTCTTGTTTATTTCAAATGCATATGTGTATACTTTATGATGTAATCAGTTTGTTTTTTATGATGCAGGCATTTTTTTCTGCTGCCTGTGCCTTTTTGTATTGGTGATTATTTCCTGATTTTTGTTTTAGTGTGATCTTGTATTTTAAATGTGCAAAGTTTGCTATCTCAGAAAGTGGAGTACACTGATTGAGGAATAATGTTTGTTTTCTGGTTCTGTTGTTTTTGCAGGCATCTCTGGAATGTGCGATAGATTACGCCTTCAAACGCCAGAGCTTTGGAATGCCCATCGCCAAGATGCAGCTTACTCAGGTGTGATTTAGCTTGTGTGTCTATATGAAGCTGTGCATGTGTTCGTAGGTGAGTTTGCATAGGAGAAAAATTGTGTGTATGTATAGGTGTATGCATGTGTGTGTGTGTGTGTATGAGTCTGAGTGTTTTTGCATGCATCTTTTTGTGTTTGTTTCCATGTGTCTTTTAATTGTACTAAAAAACACTTAATTATCTCTTGTAACAATTTGGTCTTAATGTATCGGTTCGTCAAGTGTTGTGATACAAGAAGTCGATCAGCTCTGTGTTTTAAATAATTGTTGATTGGTGTTTAGGTCAGTGTCTGAACGGTTGCATCTGTACACATCTTACACCTCTTCTGCATATCTGCCTATAGTTCTCTCTGAACAATCCCTCAATATTTTCTGACATCCTAATTTTGAAAGACAGTCTCATCTTAGTTATTTTGGAGACATCAACAATATCACCATTGACTGAACTGACATCATCATCCTTCTTCTCCTCATCATCATCCTCCTCCTCATCATCATCATCCTTATCATCAAGCATATTGAGCAGTTAATATATGTGTTTCAGTCTAAACTGGCAGACATGGAGCTGAGGCTACAGAGTGCACGTCTGTTGACCTGGCAGGCAGCCATGTTGAAGGATGCAGGAAAACCTTACACAAAGGTTGGACCTTGTTGTAGATAGACTGGATGGGGGAGGGGGAGAGGGGATAGTCGGATGGATGGTTAATTATTATTTTGAAGGATGAAGAGAAGTCGTTTACAAAGCTTGGACCTTCATGTAGCTAGACTGGATGGATGAGGGATTGAGAGAGTGGTGGTGGGGCGGCTAGGTGGAGAGAGAAAAAGAATAGAGATGGCAAGTTAAATGGATGGTTATTTATAACAAATATGAAGGGATTAAGTCATTTACAAAGGGAGGACATTGTTTTTGCTAGACTAATAGAGGGGATGCGAGGGGGTGGGGGATCAGGGGGAGGGGGTGCATATAAGGAGAGAGAGCATGATGGCGGCTATAGCCATGCTTTATAGAACAAGGGTGACAGATTTTGCTTTTTCACATTTGGCCAATAAATGTAATTTATGAATGAAGTAGAGACAAAAATGTTTTAAATTTCAGAATGGTTTTTGTATTTATTGACAATTTCAGAGGGATTTGAAGGTAGGTGTTTATAGTGGTTCTTACATCATGACTTAAGGACATGACTCAAAGGTTTACCCTGCTTTTATTTTATTTTAGGAAGCAGCAATGGCAAAGCTTGCAGCTTCGGAGACTGCTACCTTCAATGCCCATCAGGTAAAGTCTACGTATGTCTGTGTGTCTGCTTGTCTGCTTGGGTCTATATGTCAGGGATGGGCTCATGCTGTATTTATTGCAACAATGCGGGTCTGTTTTGCGGCAGAACAGTTTGTAACAATTAAGCTATGAAACCGCTGTTGTAAGTTGATCTCCCTTGAAAACATCATGCAGGTATCGATCACTTCAAACTCCACACATTCACAGATACATACGCCCACACCGCAACCTTCCAAAACAGAGTATGACTGCCTTAATGGCATGGAAAAATGACGTTGCACATAAAGCCCACTCGTGCAAAAACAGGAATGTACACTTGAACTGCAGTCCATGTACACAGAAGAAGAATTAAGACCTCAGACTTTGCTGTATAGTGAACTTTGATGCCTATCCCTGTAAATCTGTCTTGTCTGCCTGTCTATTCATACATATAATAGTAGCACCTCAGATTTTTTCTGCTGATGGAGATGCTTGATACTTGTGTTTTTTTCTCTCCATTTGTTGGAATTGCATGAGTACCCAAGGAATTCTCTTACAAACAGAAAAATGTACTCATTGAATTTGGCTCTTTTGGCTCAGTATATAAAGTGCAGGGATGCATGTTTCAGAAAGTTGGGGGGAGGGGGGGGGGGGGGCATTTGACAGACCAAATAGCGATTTTATGATGTAACGTACAGTTGTACATGTACAATACAGTGTTCTAGATGATCGAACGTGTAGCAAAGACTTGTATGTGTACGTGTAGATATTGCATCACCCGTGACTCACTTTTTTCTTTAAGGTTCCAAATGCATGCGTTGTTTTGCTCCCACCAAGACTGCAGATCTTGGCAAACGCGTGACGTAAAAACTAGATTTGATGACGTTTCCCGTACACGTGCTGAAAAGTGCCACATCTAGATCTTGCTATTATATATATATAAATACCCTTAATTAAATATTCGTTATTTTTTTCCTCCACAGGCCATACAAATTCTGGGTGGCATGGGTTTCGTGACTGACATGCCTGCAGAGAGATACTACAGGGACGCGCGCATCACAGAGATCTACGAAGGCACCAGCGACATTCAGCGTTTGGTCATTGCCGGGAATTTGCTCAAGGAGTACTCCTAAGATTTGAAATGTGATGAATGTATGTGACTGTGGTTGTGGTGAGTGTTCGCAACTTGAATGAGTAGTACTATCGCACAAAGTCCTGGGAATGAGTATGCATGGAATTCCTGCAGAACAATTGACCCTATCGGTATTCCAAGCTCTTGTAAGCTCTCGCAAACTTCAAAGCATTACAAAGCATGTGGTACGGCTATCTTGCGAGAGCTGCTGAGGCCGATGTTCGAAGTTCTCGCGGATTTCGAAGCATAACAAAGAGCATGTCTGGCGAGAGCTGCTCGGAAACTGAAAAGGTCTATTGAAATGTTGTGATTGTTTTTTGCATGTGCTTCCCATTGAAGTGAAAATGTTTCTACAGGCTGCTACTAATTGGCTTCATGTACTTTGACTTCCTTATACAAAAAGGATATTCATCTGCATCTGATGTACTTTTTTTCTTCAGTTGATTAAAGATATTTCTGAAACTCAACTGCAACTGGCTGTAATTATTAGGGTACCATGATAGTTTTTACTGAACATGTTTTAATTGAAACTAATTCACACTACAAAGTTTTTTTGTAAATGATCAATTGAATATGTTTAGACACATGTAGTTGAAAGAAAGCCACATTTAGTGCATTTTTTGGTTTACCAGTACATGTATGCATAAAAATGATAGCTATAGGTGTATTCTTGTTCTGTTTGAATTGATAATGAGTGTAAAAATTGCTCAATTTCTTTTGACTGAATTGGGAAGTAATGTTATGAAAAATAACTATGGCCATTCTGTTCCTACCATATGCAGCGTCTTGATATGTATTTGCAGAAAAATGTAATGACCAACAGCAACAACAAAAAGACAGCTGGCTTGAATAAGTGATACATATCCATAATTGTATGGAGACGGGATGTTACATTTATTTATGTTTCCGTTGACAGTGTTTGTATGGCTGAACCATGGTGCATAATTGTGAAGATGATTATTGTTGATGGTTATTGATTTGAAGTTTTTTTCCTTGATATTCTGTTGAATGCGTGGAAAGCAAGGATTTTGGTGAGAATAGACGATATTCGAAAATATCTCTCATGAGTTAGTATGGGTGTTAAAGAGTGAATGTACTCTTGCTTTTAGTGAGGCAAACTTTCCACAAGTGCTCCTTGTCTACATGTCTCAGACAAACCCCTTGCTAGTCACTGACCTATAATGTCATGTTTGAAAGCACCCCCCGCGGGTTAGGGGGAAGAATTTACCCGATGCTCCCCAGCATGTCGTAAGAGGCGACTAACGGATTCTGTTTCTTCTTTTACCCTTGTTAAGTGTTTCTTGTATAGAATATAGTCAATTTTTGTAAAGATTTTAGTCGAGCAATATGTAAGAAATGTTAAGTCCTTTGTACTGGAAACTTGCATTCTCCCAGTAAGGTAATATATTGTACTACGTTGCAAGCCCCTGGAGCAAATTTTTGATTAGTGCTTTTGTGAACAAGAAACAATTGACAAGTGGCTCTATCCCATCTCCCCCCTTCCCCCGTCGCGATATAACCTTCGTGGTTGAAAACGACGTAAAACACCAAATAAAGAAAGAAAGATGTTTGAAAGCTTGCCTCAATGTTTCCAAGAGTGTTCACTCTTTCACAACCCATACAAATCCGACAGAGTTATTTACGGAGTTTGTCTATTGGTGAGCATCTGTCTGAAGTTGATCACGCAGAAGAACTGTACAGCTTGCAGTCCTTTTGTCTGTTCACCAGCAACTCTTTTGCTGTCAATCACTCCTATTAGACGGGCGCAGTGGCGTAATGGTAAGACATCGGCCTCCTAATCCAAAGGTTGTGAGTTCAAATCCCGGCTGCTGCCGCCGGGTGGGTTCAGGGTGGAGATTTTTCCGATCTCCCAGGTTCAGACATGCTACATGTAGTACCTAATGCCCCTTCGTGTGTACACGCAAGCACAAGACCAAGTGCGCACGGAAAAGATCCTGTAATTCTTGTCGGAGTTCGGTGGGTTATAGAAACGCGGAAATACCCAGCATGCTTCCCCCGAAATCGGCGTATGCTGCCGGTATGGCGGGGTAAAACAGTCATACACGTAACTAGAACCCAACCATGCAAAAACATGAGTGAACGTGGGAGTTCCAGCCCATGAACGAAGAAGAGAAGTGAAGGCTCTTGCCTATTCACTTGGCAAGTGATTAGCATTCAAGATTATCTTGCCTGTACATAAACATGCGGCTGGTTGTGCATGTTTCAAGTGCATTGAATTGAATCCATGACTGCATTTTAAGTCGACATTTTGTACTGAGGTACATTTTCAAAGTACCCCCCGCGGGTTAGGGGGAGTCCCATATTGGTTGGGACGAGAAAGAATTTACCCAATGCTCCCCAGCATGTCGTTAGAGGCGACTAACGGATTCTGTTTCTCCTTTTACCCTTGTTAAGTGTTTCTTGTATAGAATATAGTCAATTTTTGTAAAGATTTTAGTCAAGCAGTATGTAAGAAATGTTAAGTCCTTTGTACTGGAAACTTGCATTCTCCCAGTAAGGTAATATATTGTCAGGGTTCCTGCAGGGCAGATCTGATACAATTCAATGAGTTTTCAAGGACATTTCCAGGACCAAATAAATGCTTTTCAAGGACATGATTTTCCCCAAATGTTTTACACACGAAGCATCGCGCATGATGTTTCGATTCATCCGATGCTTCTACAAGCCAAGCTTTGTATTTTGCATTGGCAAGCCATTGACGATTGAAGACGCAGTTGCCTTTCCCCATTTTCCACGCTAAGACACAGGAAGAGATCTATATAAAAATGCCACTGCGGTTCTCCGCGTCTGCAAACTATTAGTCATTCCGTAGTTGTTTCCCTTGCCAACTTCCGGGATGGGAAGCAACTACGGGTGACTAGTAATAGTTAGTTCGTCTGCTTTCGTTTTCACTCGATCTTTTATTCTCCCAAAATGTGTGTACTGTATTTGACGAAAAAAAAGGGGGTTGCATTTTTTTTTTAAATAAGACAAGCTGCTGACGAAATGTATAGGCAACAAATTGGAAAAATCAAGTACTTTTCAATGACTATTTAACAAAACTCTATTTTCAAGCACTTTTCAAGGCCTGGAAAAGGTTTTCCAATTTTCAAGGAGTTTTTCAGGGTTCAAGGACTCTGTATGAACCCTGTATATTGTACTACGTTGCAAGCCCCTGGAGCAAGTTTTTGATTAGTGCTTTTGTGAACAAGAAACAATTGACAAGTGGCTCTATCCCATCTTCCCCCTTCCCCCGTCGCGATATAACCTTCGTGGTTGAAAACAACGTTAAACACCAAATAAAGAAAGAAAGATTTTCAAAGTGATGAATTGTTCTTGTTGATTATGTTGTTGCTCTGCTTTTTGTATTTCGATCATGTGTTAATGAACATCTGTTTTCTACGTACGTACTATTATGCCTTTTGTAACTCATCAAGGTATTTTTATTGAAATGTTCAGCATAGTTTTTGTGTGTATATTTAACGTCTCTTAATGATTGAAAGGTCACGAAAATTATTTACCCCCCGCGGGTTAGGGGGAAGAATTTACCCGATGCTCCCCAGCATGTCGTAAGAGGCGACTAACGGATTCTGTTTCTCCTTTTACCCTTGTTAAGTGGTTCTTGTATAGAATATAGTCAATTTTTGTAAAGATTTTTAGTCAAGAAATGTTAAGTCCTTTGTACTGGAAACTTGCATTCTCCCAGTAAGGTAATATATTGTACTACGTTGCAAGCCCCTGGAGCAAATTTTTTATTAGTGCTTTTGTGAACAAGAAACAATTGACAAGTGGCTCTATCCCATCTTCCCCCTTTCCCCGTCACGATGTAACCCTTCGTGGTTGAAAACGACGTTAAACACCAAATAAAGAAAGAACGAAAATTATGATGTAGATTATTATTTTATTTCTGAACATCATCTTCAATGTTTTATCTGAAAAGTTTTGACAGGATTGGCCTGTATATATATCATACTGGGTTTTCATGGGTTTTGTTAACTATTTGTTGAAAGGAAAGAAGAAAAATAAAATCAGCAGCTGAACAATCTGGTCAAACAATGATAGAGGGAGAGTGTGGTGAATATGTGTGTGTGTGTGTGTGTGTGTGTGTGTATGTGTGTGTAAAAGAGAATGTTAATAACCCTATAGCTCTGTTGCATGCTCTCTGCCATTAAAAACAGAAATTGACAGAATATTTAACTATCTATGGACACAAGATATCTCTCATTCTTGCCCAAACCATAGACCTATAAATATAGGTCCCTGCCCAAACCCTCAACACACACAGGGGCATGCAACACAGGGAAGCATGTACAGAACACACACACTGACATACACTAACACAAGAAATTATTTGAAGGGAGTATTAATCCAACTATATTATGGATCACTGAATTTATCATTTGATAAAAAAAAAAAGGTGAGTACTTTGTGACGCTGGTGGTCTCTTAGTTGTCATTATTTTCACGACTTTTCATTCATAACGATCTCAGTAACAAAAAAAGTATTCTTCTGGATAGATAATTGATATGCATAAAAAAAAATACACCCAGGTCTGTACCGACTCGACTTCGAAAAAGGCATGCGGGGCGGTCTACTTTCCAGCTATAAGTACACATGCACGCAAAACGCCCTGGAAATATAATCATGCATGCAGAGAGAGAGAGAGAGAGAGAGAGAGAGCTGACACAAAGAAAAAAGTCTGTACCTGTGAAAAGGGCATGTGGAGCGGTCTACTTTCCAGCTATGATTACTCATGGACGCAATACACCTTGGACTTACATCATGCCGCATGCACAAACGTATTTTTTCTCGAACTGAGGCGCTCTGTAGATCCATAGACCCAGGCTAGAATATAGGTCCCTGGTACAGCCTAGCTATATATATATATACGTGATGCAGGCTCAGTGCTTAAACTCGGTCATCGCCGGGTCGCCTCCGACAAGTTCATGTATACATACGTGTTTGCATTCAAAACCCCGCAAGCCACTCCGCGTCCCTCCAAACACGTACGTTGAATCTTTCTGACGAGCAGTGACTGAGGTCGACCAAGTAACAGGTAGGTTTCTGACGCGGCAGTATGTTCTGAATCACTGAGTCTGAATGATACATTGTTAAAAGACTTAAAAATCCTATGATACCCAATGCGAGGGTGTTGTATACCCGGACTGCTGTAGTTTTAGATACGCATGCCGCTGGTCAGTTCCATGCCGAATTCTGACGTCGGAACTGACTAGGTTGTCACCTAATGCTTTTCAGTCACTACTAGAGCCAGTGAAGATGATACAGCATTCGTATGGTGTGTCTGAGAGCACCACCGTGCGGAGGGATTCAGCAGGCAGCGGCAGGAATTAGCAAGAGGGACATTCTTCTGGCGCGGACAGTCTCTAGACTGGATAGGGGAGTTAGCACGACGGAAAGAAATTCTACACTTACTACACGAGACTGCAAATGCCGGCAGCGTAACAGACAGAAACATACAGTCTAAAGACATCCGACATCCTGCTTAATTGCTGCCGCGCAAGCCGAGAAAATGTTCCCTCTTAATCTTCACTGCGCTGGCTGTCCCTCCTGGGAGGTGTTTTCAGACACACCGGCCGCGCCGTCTACACACATACACACACACACTGGCTGACACACCGTGCCGGCACACTGACACACACACACGCGCGCGCACACACTGGCACACAGTCCGTCACAACACACAGACACGCACACACTGGCACACCAGTGACACACACACACGCGCGCTCGCGCATTCGACACTACAAACATTGGGGAAGAGGAAAACTTGGTCCAACTTAGTTTGGGCTGCCATCCATACAGTCAGTCAATACTGATTTTAACAGTGCAAGGTGAATAAGACTAGTGTACCCAGAGAGGACTGAGACTGAAAGGCGAAAACCTATGTTATCATTTGCCGGCGCTTACGTGATCAGTCACACGCGCCGGTGAGAGTTCTTTTTACATTTAGTCAAGTTTTGACTAAATGTTTTAACGTAGAGGGGGGAATCGAGACGAGGGTCGTGGTGTATGTGCGTGTGTGTGTGTGTCTGTGTGTCTGTGTGTCTGTCTGTCTGTCTGTCTGTGTGTGTGTGTGTAGAGCGATTCAGACTAAACTACTGGACCGATCTTTATGAAATTTGACATGAGAGTTCCTGGGTATGAAATCCCCATACGTTTTTTTTCATTTTTTCAATAAATGTCTTTGATGACGTCATATCCGGCTTTTCGTGAAAGTTGAGGCGGCACTGTCACGCTCTCATTTTTCAACCAAATTGGTTGAAATTTTGGTCAAGTAATCTTCGACGAAGGCCGGGGTTTGGTATTGCATTTCAGCTTGGTGGCTTAAAAACTAATGAGTGAGTTTGGTCATTAAAAATCTGAAAATTGTAAAAAAAATATTGTTTTTATAAAACGATCCAAATTTACGTTCATCTTGTTCTTTATCATTGTCTGATTCCAAAAACATATACATATGTTATATTTGGATTAAAAACAAGCTCTGAAAATTAAAAATATAAAAATTCTTATCAAAATTAAATTGTCCAAATCAATTAAAAAACACCTTCATCTTATTCCTTGTCGGTTTATTTTGTTTATTTGTTGCTTAACGTCCAGCCGACTACGCAGAGCCATATCAGGACGAGGAAGGGGGGGATGAAGGGGGCCACTTGTCAAGCGATTCCTGTTTACAAATGCACTAACCCATTACTTGTGTCCCAGCAGGCTTTAGCAAAACTAAATTAATACCTACTGGAAGATTACCAGTTTCCAGTATGTTAAAATAGGCTTAACCTATCTACTGCTGGACTTACATCAGAACACTAACAGATTAAACTATACATGAATCGCCAGACAAGCGGCAAGAGAAGAGATTTTTGGAAAAAATACAGGTGAATGAGCAAGAAGGCAGAAAAAAGAAAAGAATTCATGAAGAAAAAGAGAGCATGACAGGAAAGAGGAACCAAAAATCTACCTAACAGCAAACTAGAAAGCTCCTGCGGTTCCAAAAACAGGAGGGGCCTTTAATTTCATAACCGCAGTGCCCCACTGCGGGATCCTTGTCGGTTCCTGATTCCAAAAACATATAGATATGATATGTTTGGATTAAAAACACGGTCAGAAAGTTAAAACAAAGAGAGGTACAGAAAAGCGTGCTATCCTTCACAGCGCAAGTACTACCCCGCTCTTGATGTAAATTTCACTGCCTTTGCCGTGCGCGGTGGACTGACGATGCTACGAGTGTTGCATTGCGTTCAGTTTCATTCTGTGAGTTCGACAGCTACTTGACTAAATGTTGTATTTTCGCCTTACGCGACTTGTTACATTTAGTCAAGTTTTGACTAAATGTTTTAACGTCGGCACGGTGTGTCAACTGATTCCGTTCATCCACCGGATGTTTCCGTTCATCCGCAGGATGTGTCCGTTCATACAGCCTCATTTTCGGCACTTGCTTCTGGAAAAACGTTGTGATAAGTCGTGTGGGCAGCGCGCTTGTGTGATATTGAAAGAATAAGGTAGCGAAATGGTTGGGCTATGTGTACGATAAGTACCAAGGTGCTAGTGAATCCTAATAATAACACACGCGGGCCGAACGTGGCAAAATTGCCTGATTTTTTAACATTTTCTTGTTTTTCTCGCTCTGTTATCGAATCTGACCCCTGATTTGCACATGATAACCAAAACCGTTGCCTGTTACGACATTTCGCTTGAACAGAAGTTTATAGAAACCCATGGCTTTTGTGCAATCACCTGTCACCTGAAACAAACAGATTCCGTCCATACCCCATGTTTCCGTTCGTACAAAAGTGCATGTTTCCCTTCGTACGAAACGCGTTTCCGTTCATACACATTCGTTAGATCAGAGTGAAACAGGCCCCCACTACAAGTTCTGTGTATTCCAATCGTCTTCAAATAGCACAAAGTACGAATGCGTGAGATATTGGACCTATGTGAACCATAAGATGAATTGAATTTGCATAAAACAGTTTTGTGTCCGTTCGTACTGATTTTGACGGGAAAATGTGTCCGTTCGTACCACTTTCATCAAATTGTTTCCGTTCGTACGCTTTTCATGACGTTTGTGATTTTTGGTAGAAAGCTTGTGCAATTAGCATTTTAGAACCCCTAATTCGACTTATGTATAACCCATAATGCATGTTGTTCATGAGTGCAACAACACGCGACTGTGGCTTTTCTGGTGCAATACCATCCCTGTTTAAATACTTACTGAAGAGCAAACATTTTGATAAGTGTGTCTTCGTCCAGTTTCCTTACACAATGTCACAGTAGAGTTTGACACCCTCATGGCGGCTGATGTGGGCATGATAATCCCCTTTGATTCGAAAGCCCTAATTTTTGCAGGTGTCACATGTGTAGGCCCAGCCTGGGTCTGCTGCATGTTTGTACGGAACGCGGATCGTATCAACTGATGCATCAAATTGATGCATCCAAAACCAAGATTTGATGCATAATTTTCACAATTTGATGCATCATTTTCACAAAAGGATGCATTATTTTCAAAAAGGATGCATCATTTTCCAAAACTGATGCATCCGATACGAAAATGATGCATCCTTTTAGAAAATGATGCATCATTTTGATGCATCATTTTGATGCATCATTTTGATGCATCATTTTGATGCATCACTTTCGGTTTTGTATGCATGCGAAAGATCATTCATTTCCGGTCTTTCCGTAAGAAATGCCTGAGCACGGAAAAACTTGAAATGACATTTTGACGAATATAAACAGATTGGTTAGATAAAACAAAAATAAACGTACAACATACCATTAAATAGGGAACAAGTCAAAGCATTATGCATTTTAAGGCATTTTTTGTTTTGTTTGTGGTTTGTTTTCTGTGCACACGAAGTTTTGACGCCCTTGACCTTCGACTCAAACAGTTTCGTTTTCCGACGTTCGTTTCGCTTCGTATTCCGGTTCAAATTTTGCTTTTTGCTCGGCACTTTCCGGGAAAACCCGAAAATTCTGATGCATCCAAACGATGCATCAAATTGTGAAAATGATGCATCAAATTCTTGGTTTTGGATGCATCAATTTGATGCATCAGTTGATACGATCCGCGTTCCGTATGTTTGTTTACTGCATGTATATTTACGTTTCGCTTGGTTGCAAAGATTGCTCCGCACTGATCGCACACATGGTCCTTTTTATATTTAGTCAAGTTTTGACTAAATATTTTAACATCGAGGGGGAATCGAAACGAGGGTCGTGGTGTATGTGCGTGTGTGCGTGTGTGTGTGTGTGTGTGTGTGTGTAGAGCGATTCAGACTAAACTACTGGACCGATCTTTATGAAATTTGACATGAGAGTTCCTGGGTATGAAATCCCCATACGTTTTTTTCATTTTTTTGATAAATGTCTTTGATGACGTCATATCCGGCTTTTTGTGAAAGTTGAGGCGGCACTGTCACGCCCTCATTTTTCAACCAAATTGGTTGAAATTTTGGTCAAGTAATCTTCGACGAAGCCCGGACTTCGGTATTGCATTTCAGCTTGGTGGCTTAAAAATTAATTAATGACTTTGGTCATTAAAAATCTGAAAATTGTAAAAAAAAATAAAAATTTATAAAACGATCCAAATTTACGTTCATCTTATTTTCCATCATTTGCTGATTCCAAAAAAATATAAATATGTTATATTCGGATTAAAAACAAGCTCTGAAAATTAAATATATAAAAATTATTATCAAAATTAAATTGTCCAAATCAATTTAAAAACACTTTCATCTTTTTCCTTGTCGGTTCCTGATTCCAAAAACATATAGATATGATATGTTTGGATTAAAAACACGCTCAGAAAGTTAAAACGAAGAGAGGTACAGAAAAGCGTGCTATCCTTCTTAGCGCAACTACTACCCCGCTCTTCTTGTCAATTCCACGGGCACTGCCTTTGCCACGGGCGGTGGAGTGACGATGCTACGAGTATACGGTCTTGCTGCGTTGCGTTGCGTTCAGTTTCATTCTGTGAGTTCGACAGCTACTTGACTAAATATTGTATTTTCGCCTTACGCGACTTGTTTATATTTAGTCAAGTTTTGACTAAATATTTTAACATCGAGGGGGAATCGAAACGAGGGTCGTGGTGTATGTGCGTGTGTCTGTCTGTGTGTGTGTGTGTGTAGAGCGATTCAGACTAAACTACTGGACCGATCTTTATGAAATTTGACATGAGAGTTCCTGGGTATGAATCCCCGAACGTTTTTTTCATTTTTTTGATAAATGTCTTTGATGACGTCATATCCGGCTTTTCGTGAAAGTTGAGGCGGCACTGTCACGCCCTCATTTTTCAACCAAATTGGTTCAAATTTTGGTCAAGTAATCTTCGACGAAGCCCGGACTTCGGTATTGCATTTCAGCTTGGTGGCTTAAAAATTAATTAATGACTTTGGTCATTAAAAATCTGAAAATTGTAAAAAAAATTAAAATTTATAAAACGATCCAAATTTACGTTTATCTTATTCTCCATCATTTGCTGATTCCAAAAACATATAAATATGTTATATTCGGATTAAAAACAAGCTCTGAAAATTAAATATATAAAAATTATTATCAAAATTAATTGTCCAAATCAATTTAAAAACACTTTCATCTTATTCCTTGTCGGTTCCTGATTCCAAAAACATATAGATATGATATGTTTGGATTAAAAACACGCTCAGAAAGTTAAAACAAAGAGAGGTACAGAAAAGCGTGCTATCCTTCTTAGCGCAACTACTACTCCGCTCTTCTTGTCAATTCCACGTGCACTGCCTTTGCCATGAGCGATGGACTGACGATGCTACGAGTATACGGTCTTGCTGCGTTGCGTTGCGTTCAGTTTCATTCTGTGAGTTCGACAGCTACTTGACTAAATATTGTATTTTCGCCTTACGCGACTTGTTTTAGTCGTGTGCTGGTGGCAAGCGCCGTTGGCTCTGTACTGATTTCAACGTTGCCACTGATGTCCAGTGTACTGGCGTAGATAACTGCCTCCTCAAGAACGGAAAGATGCACAGCCATCTGAAAGTAATCTAAAAACAAGTCGCGTAAGGCGAAATTACTACATTTAGTCAAGCTGTCAAACTCACGAAATGAAACAGAAGGCAATACAGCTTCGTCAATCGCCGTGACAAGGAAAATGCTCACTTTTCACGTGCAAAACGAAGTGAAGTTGACAAGCCGGTAAAGCGCGGTAGCTTCTATTGCGCGAAGCAGGAAAGTACGCTTTTCTGTATTCTTTTTAATTTGCTGAGCTTGTTTTTGTATTCAAACATAACATATCTATATGTTTTGGGAATCATCAAACAATAGAGAATGTCGCGTGCATGCATGTTTGCATGTTTAGTTTTTCACTCAAAAACTTTGGCCACACCACACAGCACTCACAGAACACCGATGTAAATAAATGAAAATATTTAATAGTTCCCAGTTGGGTGAAAGATGGGGGTGACGATGGATGGAATGATGGAAAGGTTAACACGAATACATGAAGATGAACATAATGAACATGAGAAAGTAAACAACAGTCAAATAATGTCAACAAACGACATACGAGACAATCAGGATAGTCAAATACAAAGAACGTACGTCTTAAAGGCCCTCCTCATTCCATAAATGATATCTATCGTTGAAAGAAAGTACTTAGCTACACGTTCGACGAATTCAGGGGGGGTGGGTGCGCCCTCGGGTCGACACCTGCGTCTCTGTCGCGGGGGTGAGAGAGTCAGCCCGGTTGAGAGCTGTCACACGGCACACACGCTGCAGCGACGGCGCCGGTTCGATGTTGCTGCTCACACGGGGGATAACCGGTCAAATGCCGAACAGAAGCCGAATGCCGCTCATGACACGTGTGAAGGCAAGTTTTGTCTGTTTTCTAGGTATTGTTTGATTTATGTCGGGATTTAAGGTAAGCTACTGATTCAGCGATGACTAAATTTGTTTCTCGATGCATAAAAAGTCAGGGAGCGATTGATATTTGCCCGTAAATATCCTTCAAAGCTGAAAATGTCCGCGATCGAGCACCGGAAATGGCTGTTCGATGGGTTTTGCAAGTAGAAATGTGCTTTATTTCACCAAATCAGCTCGTATTTGGTGTGGGTACGGGATTCTAGAGGACGAAGGAGTCATAAGAGGTGCAAAGAAGTGCTATTTGGGAGTAGAATAAATCTTCCGAGACAGTAGACAAGAGAAGGTCATATTTGAGAGAGGAGCGCGTAGGCCGATTGTCTTTCCGACAAGCGAATGATACAGCAGATTAATCATTCGTTTTGACCAGAAACCTAGTCTCTAGTTTTTATGAATGAGTTTTTTAATTAAAACAATCACGAGAACTCTCTCGCTTAGCCTAATGGCTGTTCGATGGGTTTCGCAAGTAGAAATGTGCTTTATTTCACCAAATCAGCTCGTATTTGACATCGGTTTGGTATATATATATATATATTTTCTAATCCTACCGCGAACTGGATAGCAGACGCGGCACGACTGTTGCACCACACTTTGAAGGGGATATAGCTCAGTTGGTAGCGCGCTGGATTTGTATTCAGTTGGCCGCTGTCAGCGTGAGTTCGATCCCAGGTTCGGCGGAAATTTATTTCAGAGTCAAATTTGTGTGCAGACTCTCTTCGGTGTCCGAACTCCCCCCCCCCCCCCCCCCCCCCCCCGTGTACACTACATTGGGTGTGCACGTTAAAGATCCCACGATTGACAAAAGGGTCTTTCCTGGCAAAAATTGCTTAGGCACAGTTAATAATTGTCTACCTATACCCGTGTGACTTGGAATAATAGGCCGTGAAAGGTAAATATGCGCCGAAATGGCTGCAATTACTGGCCGTATAAAATTTCATCTCACACGGCATCACTGCAGAGCGCCTAGAACTGTACCCACGGAATATGCGCGATATAAGCCTCATTGATTGATTGATTGAAGTAATCCCACACTTTGAAGTAAATTACTTCAAAGTGTGGGGATGTGCCCCACACTTTGAAGTAAAACCATTTTTTACTTCAAAGTGTGGGGGGATCTTCCCACACTTTGAAGTAAACTCAGTTTTTACTTCAAAGTGTGGGGGGATCTTCCCACACTTTGAAGTAACTTACTTCAAAGCGTGGGACTTTTGCATCGCCTGTTTGAGCCTGATGATTTTGTCAAAAAAAATGGCAAAGTCTTTTGGATGAGTGAACAGAAAAAGTGAGCGAGCCAAGAAACATAGGGATGTTTGTTATCAGGCTTTAAAGGCATATGTACTCGATGACTATACACGCTAATTGCTTTACCAACAGCTGGAGACATGCTAAATTAAGTTCCCTGCAAAATATTGTGGTCTAGGACCCCTTCAATGTTGAGATATGTTAATTTTCATTTTGATCTGGATCGTCCTATTTATAGATTTGGCAACACATGTAACGTTGATGCAAGGGAGCTAACACCGCGGCTTTGTTGACATCCTCACTTTTTCAGAGGCTAGAACAAGCTGTAATGCATGTATTATGGTCCGCGCATGGTGACATATCGTCATTACATGGTCTTATGGTGCGTTTGACATCGATTATGGGCAAACTACACTTTGTAAACACGGGAGCGCGTACATATGCCTTTAAGCAATGTCCCATTGTTGAGTATGACGAAAACTCGTGGTGACGATTTTAAAACATGTTGGGTCACGCATGGTCCAACCTTACATGGTCCAACCTTACATGGTCCAACCTTACATGGTCCAACCTTACATGGTCCAATCTTACATGGTCCAATCTTACATGGTCCAACCTTACATGGTCCAATCGTGCATGGTCCAATCTTACATGGTCCAATCTTACATGGTCCAACCTTACATGGTCCAATCTTACATGGTCCAACCTTGCATGGTCCAACCTTGCATGGTCCAATCTTACATGGTCCAATCTTACATGGTCCAACCTTACATGGTCCAATCTTACATGGTCCAACCTTGCATGGTCCAACCTTGCATGGTCCAACCTTACATGGACAACCTTACATGGTCCAACCTTACATGGTCTAACCTTACCATGTCCAACCTTACATGGTCCAATCTTACATGGTCCAACCTTACATGGTCCAATCTTACATGGTCCAATATTACATGGTCCAACCTTACATGGTCCAACCTTACATGGTGCAACCTTACATGGTCCAACCTTACATGGTCCAATCTTACATGGTCCAATCTTACATGGTCCAATCTTACATGGTCCAATAATATATATGGACCATGTAAGATTGGACCATGTAAGGTTGGACCATGTAATGTTGGACCATGTAAGGTTGGACCATGTAAGATTGGACCATGCGTGACCCAACATGTTTTAAAATCGTCACCACGAGTTTTCGTCACACTCAACAATGGGACATTGCTTAACCTTCGCCGGCACTCGTGGGTCCGTGCGGACCCAGAAGGGTGTTTGATTGCAAATATCTCTTAAACGAGTTGGAATTTTTTAATGAGCTTTTAGAAATGCCTCAGACACCTAACAAGCTATCATCTCCTAAAAGCTCATTAAATTTCAGTGATAATTAATTAATTAATTAATGGTCAAATTTAGACTACACACGGAAGCATTCGTGGGGACGTGCGGACCCATACTTCTCAAAGAAGGAAAAGCGTGTATACCCTTCCGGGGCACTCGTGGGTCCGTGCGGACCCAGAAGGGTGTTTGATTGCAAATATCTCTTAAACGAGTTGGAATTTTTTAATGAGCTTTTAGAAATGCCTCAGACACCTAAAAAGCTATCATCTCCTAAAAGCTCATTAAATTTCAGTGATAATTAATTAATTAATTAATGGTCAAATTTAGACTACACACGGAAGCATTCGTGGGGACGTGCGGACCCATACTTCTCAAAGAAGGAAAAGCATGTATACCCTTCCGAGGCACTCGTGGGTCCATGCGGACCCATACTTCTCAAAGAAGGACAATTGTGCAAACCCTTCCGTGGCACTCGTGGGGCCATGCAGACCCATAATATGTTACCAAATACCGTGTGTAGTCTAAATTTGACCATTAATTAATTAATTAATTATCACTGAAATTTAATGAGCTTTTAGGAGATGATAGCTTTTTAGGTGTCTGAGGCATTTCTAAAAGCTCATTAAAAAATTCCAACTCGTTTAAGAGATATTTGCAATCAAACACCCTTCTGGGTCCGCACGGACCCACGAGTGCCACGGAAGGATATGCATATTTTTCTTTCTTTGAGAAGCATGGGTCTGCACGGCCCCACGAGTGCCACGGAAGGATATGCACATTTTTCCTTCTTTGAGAAGCATGGGTCTGCACGGCCCCACGAATGCGTCCGTGTGTAGTCGATAACGAGTGCCGGCGAAGGTTAAAGCCTGATAACAAACATCACTATGTTTCTTGGCTCGCTCACTTTTTCTGTTCACTCATCCAAAAGACTGCCATTTTTTTGACAAAATCATCAGGCTCAAACAGGCAATGCAAAAGTCCCACGCTTTGAAGTAAGTTACTTCAAAGTGTGGGAAGATCCCCCCACACTTTGAAGTAAAAACTGAGTTTACTTCAACGTGTGGGAAGATCCCCCCACACTTTGAAGTAAAAAATGGGTTTACTTCAAAGTGTGGGGCACATCCCCACACTTTGAAGTAATTTACTTCAAAGTGTGGGATTACTTCAAAGTGTGGTGCAACAGTCGTGCCGCGTCTGCTATCCAGTTCGCGGTAGGATTAGAAAAAATATATATATATACCAAACCGATGTCAAATTTATACGAGCTGATTTGGTGAAATAAAGCACATTTCTACTTGCGAAACCCATCGAACAGCCATTAGGCTAAGCGAGAGAGTTCTCGTGATTGTTTTAATTAAAAAACTCATTCATAAAAACTAGAGACTAGGTTTCTGGTCAAAACGAATGATTAATCTGCTGTATCATTCGCTTGTCGGAAAGACAATCGGCCTACGCGCTCCTCTCTCAAATATGACCTTCTCTTGTCTACTGTCTCGGAAGATTTATTCTACTCCCAAATAGCACTTCTTTGCACCTCTTATGACTCCTTCGTCCTCTAGAATCCCGTACCCATACCAAATACGAGCTGATTTGGTGAAATAAAGCACATTTCTACTTGCAAAACCCATCGAACAGCCATTTCCGGTGCTCGATCGCGGACATTTTCAGCTTTGAAGGATATTTACGGGCAAATATCAATCGCTCCCTGACTTTTTATGCATCGAGAAACAAATTTAGTCATCGCTGAATCAGTAGCTTACCTTAAATCCCGACATAAATCAAACAATACCTAGAAAACAGACAAAACTTGCCTTCACACGTGTCATGAGCGGCATTCGGCTTCTGTTCGGCATTTGACCGGTTATCCCCCGTGTGCTCAACAGCAGCGTGGTTGCGCCGCTGTGACGTTACGAAATAGCTGCTCAAAAACAGCGTAGTGATGCCACGGCGATGATCCAAAGTGGCTGCTCAAACAGCAGCGTGGGGGTGCCACTGCGAGGGTCCAAAGTTGCTGCTCAAGCAGCAGCGTGGTGGTGCCTCCTCCATGCTGAGTAGCTAAGGTTCGCACCTTCCCGTCCGGTCTGTCCTCGACAGTAAACACTGAAAGCCTAGAAGGCCAAAGTCAATAATCACCCCAAAAATATAAGACACGTGACTTCCTCCTCCAATAGACATCATTATTAGGGATGAGGAGGAAGCACAATGACTCTAAACTTTGGTTTCCTTCTACAATACAATTTACCATTATAATGATTTCCTTTTAAACACTAGGATGAACACTATTTACAACAACACAAAGACGAGACAAAACAGTACAACTGGTAACTAATGTAGGTTCCCTGTCCCCTGCCACCGGCCGCTAATTCACCTTCAGCAAAACTGACAAAAGTCTATCCAACTAGACCAAGAAATATAGCTTACCTCACACAGGCCAATGAATATCATCGCGTACACTTTACGCAACCGACTTTAACAAAGTCAACCAGTAGACGTACATTACTACTGAAAATAAACTTCGAACTCAAACGACAATTCACACGCGAACTTCGAAGCCGTTCGAAAAACATCTGGTCTCGGCCGAGACAGAAAAAAGAATGCTTATGAATTTTACAGTCAGCTACAAGCACAGAGATATAGGTGGCTACAAGGTAACCAGTGAACTCTACAAATAGCGCGCAGCCTAGCTACCGTGAACGTCCCGTGCAATGCGTGCAAAGCGTGCAAGGCGTGGAATTACTGAGCTAAGCCCAGCTACAGGTCTTCCCACCTTGACACAGGTACCTGTCAGCAACGCCCGACCAAGGAACCTTATATATACATACAACTGTCCGCGACAGCGACTAAGATGAAATCATTCTTGGATCGATTTTAGCATTTTCAGATTTTGAATGACCAAACTGTTTTTTAAATTTTTTTAAGCTTTGAAGCTGAAATGCAATCCCATAGTACGGGCTTCGTCGAAGGTTGCCTGGCTAAAGTTTTAAAATCAATTTGAGAAAAAAAACAAGAAGGGCAAAGCCCATACGACTCACATACTTTACACATTTTTCCTACCAAAATACATGTGACCTTGACCCAAGGTTAAGGTCATCCAAGGTCATGCAACACAAAGCTGTTAATTCAAGACATAGGAAGTACAATGGTGCTTATTGGCTCTTTCTACCATGAGATATGGTCACTTTTAGTGGTTCACTACCTTATTTTGGTCACATTTCATAAGGGTCAAAGTGACCTTGACCTTGATCATATGTGACCAAATGTGTCTCATGATGAAAGCATAACATGTGCCCCACATAATTTTTAAGTTTGAAACAGTTATCTTCCATAGTTCAGGGTCAAGGTCACTTCAAAATATGTATACAATCCAACTTTGAAGAGCTCCTGTGACCTTGACCTTGCAGCAAGGTAAACCAAACTGGTATCAAAAGATGGGGCTTACTTTGCCCTGTATATCATATATAGGTGAGGTATTGAATCTCAAAAACTTCAGAGAAAATGGGAAAAATGTGAAAAATAGCTGTTTTTTAGGCAACATTTATGGCCCCTGCGACCTTGACCTTGAAGCAAGGTCAAGATGCTATGTATGTTTTTTGGGGCCTTGTCATCATACACCATCTTGCCAAATTTGGTACTGATAGACTGAATAGTGTCCAAGAAATATCCAACGTTAAAGTTTTCCGGACGGACGGACGGACGGACGGACGGACGGACGGACGGACGGACGGACGGACGGACGGACGACTCGGGTGAGTACATAGACTCACTTTTGCTTCGCATGTGAGTCAAAAATGAGGATGTGACAGTGCGGCCTCAACTTTTACAAAAAGTCGGATATGACGTCATTAAAGACATTTATTTTTAAAAAAAATATTAAAAAATAGGGATGTCATACTCAGAACCCCTCATGTAAAGTTTCATGAAGATCGGTCCAGTAGGTTTCTCTGAATCGCTCTACACATACACAGACACACACAGACACACACAGACACACACAGACACACACACACACACACACACACACACACACACACACACACACCACGACCCTCGTTTCGATTCCCCATTCATGTTCACACATTTAGTCAAAACTTGACTAAATGTAAAAAGGACTGATAGAGCCTGGATAATGTTTTTTCTTGATTTATCTAAATTCTGCTCATGATTATCACAGGTGAAGCAAATGGCATGATAGGAGTAAATACAAATGTACATGTTACTTAGTTCAGTCTTAGTTGCCGTGCTGCAAAGCAAGCAAAACTACATAAATCAATCTTCGTTCTTACCAAAACACCCAGAAAGCTCCGTCACCGAACACATTACTGAAAAGCGTACGAACGGAAACAATTTGATGAAAGTGGTACGAACGGACACATTTTCCCGTCAAAATCAGTACGAACGGACACAAACCTGTTTTATGCAAATTCAATTCATCTTATGGTTCACATAGGTCCAATATCACACGCATTCGTACTTTGTGCTATTTGAAGACGATTGGAATACACAGAACTTGTAGTGGGGGCCTGTTTCACTCTGATCTAACGAATGTGTATGAACGGAAACGCGTTTCGTACGAAGGGAAACATGCACTTTTGTACGAACGGAAACATGGGGTATGAACGGAATCTGTTTGTTTTCAAAAGACAAGTGATTGTACAAAAGCCATGGGTTTCTATAAACTTCTGTTCAAGCGAAATGTCGTATCAGGCAATGGTTTTGGTGATCATGTGCAAATCAGGGGTCAGATTCGATAACAGAGCGAGAAAAACAAGAAAATGTTAAAAAATCAGGCAATTTTGCCACGTTCGGCCCGCGTGTGTTATTATTAGGATTCACTAGCACCTTGGTACTTATCGTACACATAGCCCAACCATTTCGCTACCTTATTCTTTCAATATCACACAAGCGCGCTGCCCACACGACTTACCACAACGTTTTTCCCGAAGCAAGTGACGAAAACAAGAAAAATGTTCATTCAAAATGAACAGCGTCGATGCAATGTCCACCAAAGATTTATTTTGGGAAGTGTTAAAGGTTAGGGTCAAAAGTTAATGAATTGCATGTTGTGCTGGATATATAAATTGTTTATTTCAGTCAATGCTTGATTCATAAGTACATTTTTCAGCATGGTGCATCTACAGGAGGGTGCTCCAACAATGATGCATAGTGCCAACATTTAGCGCAAACTTTTCACAACAGTGCATTATTACCACAAAGCGCATACAGCGATTATATAGTAGCAAGTTGCACTAAACATTTGAACAAAATGCATTTTGTTCAAATGTTAACAGCACAGCACCAAGTTTTGCATAAGTGCACAACAGCACTGACCATTTCACAAAAGTGCATAACAGCTGTGACAATTTTACAAAAGTGCATTGACCATTTCAGGCAGATGGCTAACATGCAGATTTCGCTTTTGTCTGTCTTTCTTTGAAAAGTAGGCATGTTCAAGATCGATGAAGTCATGAGCAATTGGGTTTGATGACAGAAAAGATTCAAAAACGTCAGATTCAGTTAGATGACAGAAAAGATTCAAAAACGTCAGATTCAGTGTTTTGGGCACTGTTGAACAGGAACATTCTCTCCTGTTCAACAAATGTGGGTTCAATTCAAAAGCAACATTGTCACAGATAGGCTAGTGTTACATTTCTGTAAAGTTTCAAAAACATCTTCCATGTTTTGGTTACTGTTGAACAGAGGCATATTTTCCTGTTCAAAAAGGTCTGACACAAATTGTCGTAGTTGTGGGTTAAGGTTCGATCTATACTGTCCTTCAAACGAGTCGTAGAACCGTCATTGTCACAGATAGTGTTACATTTCTGTTTTACATTCAAACGAGTCGTAGAAGTAGTAGTACATTTGCTTTTGGTTGTTTTTTCTTTTAGATTCCTGTCACTCATACTAGCAGTATTGATTGAGGTACATAAATCTGTTGATGTACAGGGATGACTTGTTTGTAATGAATCCTTGTTTCCTCCACATTGAGTTTGCATTGCAGTTGGACAGAAATGAACAGGTGTTAATTGATAAACACATTGATAATGGCTTTTGAGAAAATCAATCAATTCTGCAAAGGAATTAACTTGATGACATCAAAACTGCAGCGCCATTTGAAGAATGGTTACCATTTCTGTTTCTTTGATGGGAATCAAACAAATAAAAACATTGACTATCCAAGTTACCATGAATGGCAATAGTTGACTCCTGAAAAGTAGCAAGGATATAATTTGAGACGATAAACGCCTGATGCAATCCCTCCTCAAGGTCAGTCAACTCAAAACCTTCATCATTCGCAACATCAGTAGGCAACACAGCGGCATTCGTATGTCCAGAAATCATGTCGAAAAAATATTACATTTCAAAAGCATGTCCAACCACAGTTGTTGGCAAGTGTTCGTGTCCGAAGTAGCCTTCAGTGTGTGTATATGTATTCATGTGACAGAGAACGTGACCTCATTGTTCAATCCTCTCTCTCTCTTCTTTCTCATTCGAACGCACACACGCAAGAACGTAGCCTACGCACGCATGCACGCGCACGCACACACACACACACACACACACACACACACACACACCCCGCTGACGCACACGGCAAACCACGCACACACACACTGACTGTCGGCAAGCATCTCTTTTTGTTTTCTTTACCTTTGTTTATTGTGTTTTCGATATTTGTGTTTATTTTTTGATGGACTTATCTGTTTTATTTTAATGTTTGCTATCCACATCGTGTGATAAATGTTTCTTCTCAGTCTCCGAGTCAGTTTAGTTTCTGCACGCCGCTTTGGTACTCCTTGTTTTTCTAACTGGTGTATTGTGCGCGACTGATTTGCGGATTTATTTTTATTCCTTTCATATGCAGTTGAAGTGTTGTGGGTGTTATTGTCTGTATATGCTATGTTGCGTCTGTGTATGCCTACAAGAATTTTGGGTGTAATGCGCCTGTGGTCTGCTCGCAGTCGAGCACAGAAAACATGGCGGCGCCCTGTGGCAAATTCGTGGAAAGTCTTCCCGACCGCAGATACCAGCGTCGTCCGCGACGCTGGAATAAGGCTTTATGAACGGACACATCCTGCGGATGAACGGAAACATCCGGTGGATGAACGGAATCAGTTGACACACCGTGGTAGGGGGGTATCGAGACGAGGGTGTGGTGTATGTGTGTGTGTGTGTGTGTGTGTGTGTGTGTGTGTGTGTGTGTGTCTGTGTGTGTGTGTCTGTGTCTGTGCGTGTGTGTGTGTAGAGCGATTCAGACTAAACTACTGGACCGATCTTTATGACATTTTACATGAGTTCCTGGGAATGATATCCCCGGACGTTTTTTACATTTAGTCAAGTTTTGACTAAATGTTTTAACATAGAAGGGGGAATCAAGACGAGGGTCGTGGTGTATGTGTGTGTGTGTGTCTGTCTGTCTGTCTGTGTGTGTGTGTGTAGAGCGATTCAGACCGATCTTTATGAAATTTGACATGAGAGTTCCTGGGTATGATATCTTCAGACGTTTTTTTCATTTTTTGTATAAATGTCTTTGATGACGTCATATCCGGCTTTTCGTGAAAGTTGAGGCGGCACTGTCACGCTCTCATTTTTAAACCAAATTGGTTGAAATTTTGGTCAAGTAATCTCCGACGAAGCCCGGACTTCGGTATTGCATTTCAGCTTGGTGGCTTAAAAATTAATTAATGACTTTGGTCATTAAAAATCTGAAAATTGTAAAAAAATTATTATTTTATAAAACGATCCAAATTTACGTTCATCTTATTCTGCATCATTTTCTGATTCCAAAAACATATAAATATGTTATATTTGGATTAAAAACAAGCTCTGAAAATTAAAGATATAAAAATATATGATCAAAATTAAATTTTCGAAATCAATTTAAAAACACTTTCATCTTATTCCTTGTCGGTTCCTGATTCCAAAAACATATAGATATGATATGTTTGGATTGAAAACACGCTCAGAAAGTTAAAACGAAGAGAGGTACAGAAAAGCGTGCTATCCTTCTCAGCGCAACTACTACCCCGCTCTTCTTGTCAATTTCACTGCCTTTGCCATGAGCGGTGGACTGACGATGCTACGAGTATACGGTCTTGCTGAAAAATGGCATTGCGTTCAGAATTTCATTCTGTGAGTTCGACAGCTACTTGACTAAATGTTGTATTTTCGCCTTACGCGACTTGTTTTTTTAATCAAATTGATTGAAATTTTGGCCAAGCAATCTTCGACGAAGGCCGGACTTCGGTATTGCATTTCAGCTTGGTGGCTTAAAAATTAATTAATGACTTTGGTCATTAAAAATCTGAAAATTGTAAAAAAAAAAAAAAATTATAACTGTGACTATCTAAATTTACGTTCATCTTATTCTTTATCATGTTCTGATTCCCAAAACATATAAATATGTTATATTTGGATTAAAAACAAGCTCTGAAAATTAAAAATATAAAAATTATGATCAAAATTAACTTTCCGAAATCGATTTAAAAACAATTTCATCTTATTCCTTGTCGGTTCCTGATTCCAAAAACATATAGGTATGATATGTTTGGATTAAAAACACGCTCAGAAAGTTAAAACGAAGAGAGGTACAGTAAAGCGTGCTATGAAGCACAGCGCAACCGCTACCGCGCCAAACAGGCTTGTCACTTTCACTGCCTTTTGCACAAGCGGCGGACTACGTTCAGTTTCATTCTGTGAGTTCCACAGCTTGACTAAATGTAGTAATTTCGCCTTACGCGACTTGTTTAGTATTCAGGTTATCACTGCAGCTCTCTCTGTCTCTGTGTTGTGTCTCATTATTACATATCTTTTTTGTCGTGTTTATTGCAATAAATTTTTTTAATTTATGTAACCCTAGGGTTTAAAAAAAATAAAATATTGACTTGGGGGGGGGGGGGGGCGAACTAATGACTAACAACTGACTAACCACAGCTTGTTCTGTTCTTGAAAGGTACAAGAACAGCAATCGTCACCAGATCAAAACAGAATGACGGTGCCTTATATAGAACTCAAAGACAAGCATGGAAACAACATTTACTTCGGCAGCTTCGGAGATCTGCTAATCCCAGCATTTCCAATGATCCAGGATTTCCGTCAGCAGAAAAAGGACATAAGAGAGCTGAATATCAAGCCAGAAGACGTCCTCATCACTGGATATCCCAAGACAGGTTTGTGGAAGTGAAACGGATTGGCACGTGCAAGTTGTGACTTTGCTGTGAAGGATGTGTGTGTTAGTGTTAGTGTTAGTGTGTGCCAGTTAGTGTGTGTGTGTGTGTGTGTGTGTGTGTGTGTCAGTGTGTGTGTCAGTGTGTGTGTTTGTGTTTGTGCGTGTGTGTGTGTGTGTGTCTTTGTCTGTCTGTCTGTCTGTCTGTTTGTCTGTGTCTAAGGAGAGAGAGAGAGTTTCACAGAACAGTGGAACCCGCTTATATCCGAGGTTTTCTCATCTGGAGACTTCGGATAGAAGAAATATTCAGGCAATTTATTTCTCTTATCCGATAATTCTCTTTTTACATCATATTTTAGGAAAAGGAGTTGCATTATATGCCAGACAGACAGACTAAACAGAGACAGAGAGAGACAGAGAGAGATGATGATGGATTGGAACTTTATTTAACAAGGCAAAATTTTAAAACCTGTTGGAATTTCAGGCACGCACTGGCACCACGAGATTGTCCACATGTTGGTAGCGGGCAAAGCGGACTACCACAAAGAGACAGGCATCAGGGAGTTCTTGGAGTTCAGCCCTATTCCAAAGGGAGACA